>NC_057813.1:683351268-683697091 GCF_018294505.1 Triticum aestivum | reverse complement strand
GGCCTCCTCCGTCACGGAGGGACAAATCAAAAACCTGAGGAAGGCCAGATACTTGTCTAACGACATCGCGCACCGGCTCCCAGATGTGGGGCAACTCATCCCCACCCCCAGGCCCCATGAGAGGGTTGTTTTTCTTCCCCATTTCCTCCGCGGACTGGGTTTTCCTCTTCACCCGTTCGTCCGGGGGCTCATGTTCTACTACGGCCTGGACTTCCACGATCTGGCCCCGAACATCATCCTCAATATCTCGGCGTTTATCGTCGTGTGCGAGGCCTTCTTCCGCATCCAGCCCCACTTTGGCCTATGACTGAAGATCTTCAGCGTCAAGCCGAAGGTCGTGCAAGGCCGACAGGCGGAATGCGGAGGCGCCATGGTGGGCAAGATAGCCAACATCACCTGGCTCGAGGGTGCCTTCGTGGAAACCATCAAAGGGTGGCAATCGGGGTGGTTTTATATCACCGAGCCGCGTGACCCTAAATGGGCAGCGACCCCTGAATTTCGATCCGGCATCCCCACCCGGCTCACATCTTGGAAAGAGACGGGCCTGTCGTGGGGCAATCCGGAAGAGGTGACCGGACTCCAAACCTGCGTCCGAGACCTGGTGACCAAGAAGGTCAAGCTTGTCAACGTGGTCCAGGTCATGCTCTTCCACCGGATCCTCCCGTGTCAATGACGGGACTTCAATTTGTGGGAGTTCGACCCGGCCCGACACCAGACTCTATCCCGGCTTTTCGAAACGAAGCACGAGGACGCCTGGAAGGTTCTTTTCAAGAGTTCCGAGGTCTCCCCTCCCGTCACCGAGGATCACGGATTCTGTGCCAAACGTCAAGCCTCCGAAGTAAGCTTACATTTAGTCCCTTACGAGATACCCGAATTTCATAGTGTGACTTTATGTGGGATCTAAACTCCCGTTCCTTTGACAGGACTGGAAGAGGACATCCGGACAGTTCGACTGTCCGGCCCCTTTACCCGAAGGCCCAGTAGACGCACACTTAGCGAAGCTACTGGTTCCGGCACGTGGTGCCGGAGAAGAAGGCCAAGGAGAAGGCCACAGGGACCCGAAAGAGTTCCCGGCGCCCGGTGTCGTCGGATTTGCCCGACGGCCCCAACACACCCTCCGCCTCCGAAGACGAGGAGGAGGAGGAAGAAGAAGATGCCTCTCCCCCTCCAACGGGGGGAGGAAAGAAGAGAAAGGCCGCCCCAACTGGGGAAGCCGGAGGGTCCAAGAAGTGGAAGACCCTTCTGCCGGACTACGCCCCCGACGCCGAAGACAGCTGGGAGGACTGGCCATCCAGGGTCAAGCCCCTAGCAACCTCGTAAGTGTCCGGCTACCCGAATGACTTATTGCACTCCTTTATGATTTGAAAGCTTTTAACGCCGAAGCTAATCACGCAGTCCGCCCAGAGCTTAGCTTGGCGATTCGTCAAGCGGATCTCTGAATTCGTCGGATGTGAATAGCGCTTCACTTCCGACGACCTCCTCCCCTCTCCCTACAGACGACGCTGAGGTGGAGTCCCGCAGGGGACAAAACCAGGAGGAGGTGGTCCTGGAAGCGCCAAAAGGCGACCTTTCGGACTCCAAGCCCAAAGGGGGTAAAGCCCCGGAGGGATCTAAGTCCGGCCCCGGGCCGGACACTGCTCCGGAACCATCGGTGGTCCAGAGTCCTACAGGCGGCGCCTTCATAAGAAGGGCAAGCCCGCGATGCCGGCGACTTCCGTCCACCCGGAGGCGCCGGACAATTTGCTGGAGGCGCTTAACGGCGCCTCCATCGACGAAGAACACCACACTGTTATGAGTGCGGTGATTCAGAAGGTTCAGTCCGCCAAGAGTGGGCTGACGGAAGCCTGCACAAGCATGTTAACGGGCTTTGAGGTATGTGTTCAAAAACATATATAAAAAATGTTACCGCATAGACAGTAGCCCCTGATGCTCAGTTTGGTGTTCGGAAAGGAAAGCCGAACTGAGGATCTCAAAAGATATACGCAGGAGTCTAATAGAAATATGTCAATATGGGAATGCAGGCTGCGCTGCTGACCTCTGCCGCACTGACTGCGGAGGTCAATGCCTTGAAGGAAAGCCTCGAGCGGTCCGAGAGCGAGCTCGGCCGTGCCAAGAAGCAACTCGAGGATAAAGAGGGTACATAGTACCTCCTGTAAATCTATATAGAAATACTTGGTTGCAAAATAATAACAGGACCAACGTTAATGTTGCAGGAGCCACGACCGAGGTAGCGACCCTGAAAGAGGCGGTCTCGAAGGCTGAAAAGAGTGCGAGTGCACCGAGTGATAGAAGCAGGAGGCGCGGATGGCGGAGGTGCGGCAAGAGCTCCAGGCTCTCGTGGAAAAACACTAGAGTTTGGAGTGTGACTCGAAGACTCGAGAGTCCGAGCTTGCCTTGGCTCTTGAGAGTGCCAAGACCGCGAAGGCCGAAGCCCAGAAGGCCCTTCAGTAGATCGAGGCGATGAAGAAGATAGCGGCTGGTAAGGCATTCTTTATGCAAAGCAAAAATATAAAAGTTAATTATCTGCTACTTACCCGAATCCGGAGCTCTCCAGGAGCGTTCACCGATCTGCCCTGTAGTGTGTCTAATGCCGCCGCATACTACCGAGCCGAAGAGGGGAGCTCGACGGAAAAAGTGTTCTGGTCTCAGTATGCTGAGGCTGAACATCCGGTGCCCCTGAGCGACCAGGTGAAGCAGCTGGTCGAGCTCCACAAAGTGGTCGAACAGGCCATGAAGGGCCTCATAGCTCGGCTGTGGCCTGGAGAAGTCATGCCTGGGAGCTACTTCGGTCTGGTGCGGCGGCTGGTGGACGCGTGTCCGTGGATTGAGGTCGTCAAGCGCTCCGTTTGTATTGAAGGTGCCCGTCGGGCCCTTGCCCGTGCTAAGGTGCACTGGGGCAAGCTAGACGCGGAGAAGCTGTTGACGGACGCGCCACCACTGGGCAAGGAGTATCGCACACCCGAGATGTATTATAATGGCGTTTTGAAGGGTGCCCGCCGCATAGCGGATGAGTCCTCCAAAGATGTAATTTTTGAGTAAACTCGCATTTGTTATCCTGTACGCTGAAGCTTTGTTCATATGCGTTAAGCAACGCTTGTTAATTTAAAATATTACCTTCTGTGCGGCCGTTTATCAAATCTGAGAGATGCAAGTCATCGGCTTCGACCCCCACTCCACGAGTGCTAGGGTGTTCGGGATAAACCTGAGCGCTCTTGTTCCCATTCTTGGGTCCATCTAGGGAGACGTTCAGCACAACGAACGAGGCCGTCGGACTTATAATGCTTTATCACTCTCACTTAGCCATAGAATTCTATAATTTTAAATTTTGGCGAAGCCCCTAGTATTCGGAAGACCGAGTTTGGGGCGCTATCCACGCCTAGGCCGGATAAGTCCGGTTCCTCGCTCGGAGCGGCATAAGTCTGTAAGGACTCGAAGAAACCTCACGAACAGCGACTGGTCTCTTGCACTATCATGACAGTCATTTTTAGCTTTCTCTACTGAGGTGTTAACCCAGCTCAACTGGGGCACAATCGCAGTAGTTCTCCTAGCGCTACCTTAGCCAACAATGCGGAATGTAAGGTACCAAAACATGGGAGCCGGGCAAACCCAACTATTGACCAAAGACATGATTCAGAGGCGATGCATATAGTGCTATAAGTTCGGGGTGCCGCACTTGTTAGAGTGTTCGGTCTTCTCACACCATGTTATGGGGTGTTGTAAGCCCCTGGTGTATTATCCGTACCAAAGTGTACGGTTGCAGAATGGCATGACTGAACATATTTGTATATAAAAATAGATAAGTACAATAATAGGTAAGAGCTATATATTGTTCATTAAAAAAGGGCTGCTGCAAAAGCAGAACGATACAAAAAGTGTGATAAGCAAGAGATGGGAGTATTTGACATATTCCCCTCCAGGGGCAAGCTGCAGGATTGTAAGAGAAACATGTATTAAACTCGTTATAGATACCACCTGGACTTTTGACGTGGCTTGCTTCCTCCCTGGCTATTGCATCGTGGGTTCGGCGAGAGTATTGCCGGACAGGCCTTCCGAATAGTTGGGTCCTGAAAGTATGTGAAAAGGAAAACGGCGAAATAGGGAGCCCCTTAGTGCGGTTGAGCCGCATTCTGGGAGTGCCGTTGTTGTGCCCCTCCCCTTATGACCATGGTATCTCTAAGGCGTAATTATGTACGCGTGGTACCAGTATCGCCGTTTGACGAGGGCTGGGGTTGGGGCCGCACTGCTATGCTTGCTCGGAACGTGCCAGCCGGATTTGTTGTAGGTTACTTCGGGCTCGCTTGACGTTGTCCGGACGTTTGGCACCTGGATTGGAGAACTGCCTTGAGAGGCTACTCTGTACTTCCGCTGCCAGGGCCGCTGTGTGCTCCTCCGTTCGGAGAGAGCGTTCGGTGTTTCCGTTTACCGTGATGACTCCGCGAGGTCCTGGCATCTTGAGCTTGAGATATGCGTAGTGCGGCACCACATTGAATTTGGCAAATGCGGTTTGTCCGAGCAGGGCGTGATAGCCGCTGCGGAATGGGACTATGTCGAAGATTAACTCCTCGCTCTGGAAGTTATCCGGGGATCCGAAGACCACCTCGAGTGTGACCGAGCCTGTACAGCTGGCTTCTACCCCTGGGATGACACCTTTGAAGGTTGTCTTTGTGGGTTTAATCCTTGAAGGATCGATGCCCATTTTTCGCACTGTGTCCTGGTAAAGCAGGTTCAGGCTACTGCTGCCGTCCATTAGGACTCTGGTAAGGTGAAATCTATCGATAATTGGGTCTAGCACCAGTGCGGCGAATCCGCCGTGACGGATGCTGGTGGGATGGTCCCTTCGATCGAAGGTGATCGGGCAGGAGGACCATGGGTTGAAATTTGGGGCGACTGGCTCCAGCGCATAGACGTCCTTGAGAGCACGCTTCCGCTCCCTTTTGGGGATGTGGGCTGCGTATACCATATTCACCGTCCGAACTTGCGGGGGAAATCCCTTCTGTCCTTTGTTGTTCGGCGGCCGGGGCCCCTCCTCGTCATCGCTATGTAGCCCCTTGTCTCTGGTCTCGGCACTTAACTTGCCTGCCTGCTTGAACACCCAACAATCCCTGTTGGTGTGATTGGCTGGCTGTTCGGGTGTGCCGTGTATCTGGCATGAGCGATCGAGTATCCGGTCTAACCTGGATGGGCCCTGAGGGTTTCTTTTGAATGGCTTCTTCCGCTGACCCGGTTTAGAGCCTCTGAATCCGGCATTGACTGCCGTATCTTCAGTATTGTCACTGTTAATGCGGCGCTTATGCTTGTTGCGACATGACCTGCCATTGTTGTTCTTGGTATCCGAATTGCCGGGGCTCTTGGTTATGTTATTGCTACGAGCTAGCCAGCTGTCTTCTCCCGCACAGAAGCGTGTCATGAGTGTCGTGAGGGCTGCCATAGACTTCGGCTTTTCCTGTCCTAGGTGCCGGGCAAGCCATTCGTCTCGGATGTTGTGCCTGAAGGCTGCAAGGGCCCCGGCGTCCGGACAATCGACCATTTGGTTTTTCTTGGTTAGGAACCGTGTCCAGAATTGTCTGGCCGATTCCTCTGGCTGCTGGATTATGTGGCTTAGGTCATCGGCGTCTGGTGGTCGCACATAAGTGCCCTGGAAGTTGTCAAGGAATGCGGATTCTAGGTCCTCCCAACAACTAATTGACTCTGCTGGCAGGCTGTTAAGCCAATGTCGAGCTGGTCCTCTAAGCTTGAGCGGGAGGTATTTGATGGCGTGTAGATCATCACCACGGGCCATGTGGATATGAAGGAGATAATCCTCGATCCATACCGCGGGATCTGTTGTGCCATCGTATGATTCGATGTTTACGGGTTTGAAGCCCTCGGGGATTTGATGATCCATTACTTCGTCTGTGAAGCATAGTGGGTGTGCGGCGCCCCTGTACTGGGCTATATCACGACGCAGCTCGAACGAGCTTGGTCTGTTGTATTCGGCCGGGCCATACTTGTTATGTCCGGCGTGACGGCTAGCGTCACGTGAAGCGGTGCGCCCATGCGATCTGTAGATCGATCTTGTTTGCCTTGCCTTATTCTCCAAGATGTCTCGCAGGTCTGTTGCATCTCCCCATACTTTGGTATGTTTTGAGCGGTGTCGGGGTGCGGCTTGGGTTGAGGGCCTGAAGGCCTCTCTATCACGGCCACGGAGTGGCCAATCGGGCGCATCGTACGCTGGTGATGTAGGTTTAGTTGCTTCCTCCTCAAGTTGGGGTAGCAGCCTGTGCTTTGGGTAGCTCTTGGATGGGCATTCTATTTTATACTCTTCGGCCGCCAGGACTTCGGTCCATCTGTCGGCTAGCAAGTCTTGGTCAGCTCTAAGCTGCTGCTGTTTCTTCTTGAGGCTGCTTGCCGTGGCTATGAGCCTACATTTGAAACGCTCTTGTTCGACGGGATCCTCTGGCATGATGAATTCGTCGTCGTCGAGGCTTGCCTCGTCTTCATAGGGAGGCATGTAATTGTCGTCCTCATCCTCTTTGTCGGCCGCTCTCTCATGAGGGCTGGCTCCTTCGTCCTCCTGCACTGAATCCTGCTGGAGGGGGTTGTCTTCGGCACTGTCCGGCGTATTGTTATCTCCGGTGCCAGAATCGCCGTTTTTACCTTGGCAGGACTTAGAGCGGCGCCGCTGACGTCAGCGCTTGGGTTGCTTCTTGGAGGGGTCATCCTCCGTTTTCTCCTCGCCATACCCCGCTTTAGGGGTGTCCACCATGTATATGTCATATGACGAGGTGGCTTTCCAGTTCCCTATAGGTGCTGGTTCTTGATCGTCTCCTTCATCGGCGTCCATGCCGTTGATGTCTTCGGAGTCAAAGTCGAGCATGTCGGTTAAATCATCGACAGTGGCTACGAAGTGGGTGGTGGGTGGGCTACGAATTTCTTCGTCGTCCGTATCCCAACCGTGTTGGCCGTAGTACGGCCAGGGCTCTCCTGACAAAGAGAGAGACTTTAACGAATTCAGGATATTGCCGAAAGGCGAGTGCTAAAAGACATCCGCGGCGGTGAACTCCATGACTGGAGCCCAATCGGGCTTAATCGGAAGAGGTGCGGGATTTATGGAGTCCGGATCGGAGTCCGGCACCTTGGAGTCATGGGCCTTGTGAGGGACTAGGCTGGTATCCGGCTCTATCGCCGTAGAGGTTGCAGCTTCCAGGGCGGCATCCAACCGTCCGTCCCCGACTGGCGCAGCGGCCTCCGAGCTAATGGTCAGAGCGGACACCTGAGCGGCGCTCTGGGTGTTGTCCGATGACAGAGCTAAATCATGCCCATCGTGACAGTGCGGCGTGCTCGGTCGTGGCTCGAATCCGTCGAAGATCAAGTCCCTGCGGATGTCGGCCGTGTAGTTTAAGCTTCCAAACCTGACCTGGTGGCCAGGGGCGTAGCTTTCGATCTGCTCCAGATGGCCAAACGAGTCAGCCCGCGGTGCGAAGCCGCCGAATACGAAGATCTGTCCGGGGAGAAAAGTCTCATCCCGGACCGTATTGCGATTGTCGAGCGAAGAAGCCATCGGGCCTAAAGGCGACGACACAGAGGAACTCTCAATGAAAGCACCAATGTCGGTGTCAAAACCGGCGGATCTTGGGTAGGGGGTCCCGAACTGTGCGTCTAGGCGGATGGTAACAGGAGATAAGGGACAGGATGTTTTTACCCAGGTTCGTGCCCTCTCGATCGAGGTAAAACCCTACTCCTGCTTGATTAATATTGATGATATGGGTAGTACAAGAGTAGATCTACCACGAGATCGGAGTGGCTAAACCCTAGAATCTAGCCTATGGTATGATTGTTGTTTGTCCTACGGACTAAAACTCTCCGGTTTATATAGACACCGGAGAGGGCTAGGGTTACACAGAGTCGGTTACAATGGGAGGAGATCTTCATATCGTATCGCCAAGCTTGCCTTCCATGCCAAGGAAAGTCCCATCCAGACACGGGACGGAGTCTTCAATCTTGTATCTTCATAGTCTGGGAGTCCGGCCAAAGGTCTTAGTCCGGCCATCCGGACACCCCCTAATCTAGGACTCCCTCACCCGCCGAGCGTGGAATAAAGCTCATCTTCGGCCTTACTACAGTTGAGCCACTGGCTCTCATGATGTACATATTTTGACGATGTATATATTATGATAAGTAATAAAGCAGGACTGCTACCTCTTGAGCATGCGTTGGTTTTTCCCTTGAAGAGGAAAGGGTGATGCAGCAAAGTAGCGTAAGTATTTCCCTTAGTTTTTGAGAACCAAGGTATCAATCCAGTAGGAGGCTCCTCAAAAGTCCCTCGTACCTACGCAAACAAACAAGAACCTTGCAACCAACGCGATAAAGGGGTTGTCAATCCCTTCACGGTAACTTGCGAAAGTGAAATCTAATAGAGATAATAAGATAAGATAAATATTTTTTGGTATTTTTATAATATATCTTGGAAAGTAAAAGATGCAAATAAAAGTAGATTGAAAACTTATATGATAAAAGATAGACCCGGGTGCCATAGGTTTCACTAGTGGCTTCTCTCAAGATAGCATAAGTATTACGGTGGGTGAACAAATTACTGTCAAACAATTGATAGAAAAGTGCATATTTATGAGATTATCTAGGCATGATCATGTATATAGGCATCACGTCCATGACAAGTAGATCGAAATGATTCTGCATCTACTACTATTACTGCACACATCGACCGACTCCTGCCTGCATCTAGAGTATTAAGTTCATGAAGAACAGAGTAACGCATTAAGAAAGATGACATGATGTAGAGGGATAAACTCATGCAATATGATATAAACCCCATCTTTTTATCCTCGATGGCAACAATACAATACGTGCCTTGCTGCCCCTGCTGTCACTGGGAAAGGACACCGCAAGATTGAACCCAAAGCTAAGCACTTCTCCTATTGCAAGAAAGATCAATCTAGTAGGCCAAACCAAACTGATAATTCGAAGAGACTTGCAAAGATAACCAATCACACATAAAATAATTCAGAGAAGATTCAACTATTTCTCATAGATAAACTTGATCACAAACCCACAATTCATTGGATCTCGACAAACACATCGCAAAAAGAGTTACATCGAATAGATCTCCAAGAAGATCAAGGAGAACATTGTATTGAGATTCAAAGAGAGAGAAGAAGCCATCAGCTAATAACTATGGACCCGAAGGTCTGTGGTAAACTACTCACAACTCATCGGAGAGGCCTTGGAGATGATGTAGAGGCCCTCCATGGTCGATTCCCCCTCCGACGGAGCACCGACAAAGGCTCCAAGATGGGATCTCGCGGATACAGAAGGTTGTGGCGGTGGAAATAGTTTTTCGTGGTGGTCCTGGATGTTTTTGGGGTACGCAGATATATATAGGAGGAAGAAGTATGTCAGTGGAGCCACGAGGGGCCAACGAGGCAGGGGGGCACGCCCACCCCCTTAGGGTGCGCTGGCCACCCTCGTGGCCGCCTCGGCTGCTTCTTGACGTCCACTCCAAGTCTCCTGGATTGCGTTTGTTCCAAAAAGATCGCTCCCGAAGGTTTCATTCCGTTTGGAATCCGTTTGATATTCCTTTTCTTCGATATACTGAAATAGGCAAAAAAAAGCAATTCGGGCTGGGCCTCCGGTTAGTAGGTTAGTCCCAAAAATGATATAAAAGTGTAAAGTAAAGCCCATAAACATCCAAAACAGGTAATATAATAGCATGGAACAATAAAAAATTATAGATACGTTGGAGACGTATCAAGCATCCCCAAGCTTAATTCCTGCTCGTCCTCGAGTAGGTAAATGATAAAAACATAATTTTTGATGTGGAATGCTACCTAGCATATTTCTCAATGTAATTTTCTTTATTGTGACATGAATGTTCAGATCCAAGTGATTCAAAATAAAAGTTCATATTGACATAAAAGTAATAATACTTCAAGCATACTAACAAGGCAATCATGTCTTCTCAAAATAACATGGCTAAAGAACGTTCATCCCTACAAAATCATATAGTTTGGTCATGCTCCATTTTCGTCACACAAGAATGCTCTCATCTTGCACAACCCCGATGACAAGCCAAGCAATTGTTTCATACTTTAGTAATCTCAAACTTTTTCAACTTTCACGCAATACATGAGCGTGAGCCATGGATATAGCACTATGGGTGGAATAGAATATGATGATGGGGATTGTGTGGAGAAGACAAAAAAGGAGAAAGTCTCACATCGATGCGGCTAATCAACGGGCTAGGGAGATGCCCATCAATTGATGTCAATGCAAGGATTAGGGATTGCCATGCAACGGATGCACTAGAGATATAAATGTATAAAAGCTCAACAAAAGAAACTAAGTGGGTGTGCATCCAACTTGCTTGCTCACAAAGACCTAGGGCATTTGAGGAATCCCATCGTTGGAATATACAAGCCAAGTTCTAATGAAAAATTCCCACTAGTATATGAAAGTGACAACATAAGAGACTCTCTATATGAATAACATGGTGCTACTTTGAAGCACAAGTGTGGAAAAGGATAGTAACATTGTCCCCTTTTTTATTTTCTCCTTTTTTGGCCTTTTTTTATTTGGCCTTTTTATAAGGGACAATGCTCAAATAATGAGTATCATCACACTTCTATTTATTTACAACTCATGAGTTACAACTCAAAACTAGAACAAGATATGCCTCTATATGAATGCCTCCGGCGGTGTACCGGGATGGGCAATGAATAAAGAGTGACATGTATGAAAAATTATGTAAGGTGGCTTGGCCACAAATACAATGTCAACTACATGATCATGCAAGGCAATATGATAATAATGATGCGTGTCATGATAAACAAAACGGTGGAAAGTTGCATGGCAATATATCTCGGAATGGCTATGGAAATGCCATAATAGGTAGGTATGGTGGCTGTTTTGAGGAAGATATAAGGAGGTTTATGTGTGATAGAGCGTATCGTATCACGGGGTTTGGATGCACCAGTGAAGTTTGCACCAACTCTCAAGGTGAGAAAGGGCAATGCACGGTACCGAAGAGGCTAGCAATGATGGAAGGGTAAGAGTGCATATAATCCATGGACTCGGCATTAGTCATAAAGAACTCACATACTTATTGCAAAAATCTACAAGTCATAAAAAACCAAGCACTAGGCGCATGCTCCTAGGGGGATAGATTGGTAGGAAAATAGCATCGCTCGTCCCCGACCACCACTCATAAGGATGACAATCTAAGAACACCTCATGTTTCAAATTTGTTACACAACGATTACCATACGTGAATGCTACGGGACTTGCAAACTCCAACACAAGTATTTCTCAAATTCATAATTACCCACCTAGCATGAATCTAATATCCCCACCTCCATATCTCAAAACAATTATCAAGCATCAAATTGACCATAGCATCCAATTCACTTCCTATGATAGTTTTTATTATACCCAACTTGGATGCTCATCATTCTAGGACCAATTTTATAACCATAGCAAATACCATGCTGTTCTAAAAGACTCTCAAAATAATATAAGTGAAGCAAGAGAGATAAATAATTTCTACAAAATCAAGCCACCGCCGTGCTCTAAAAAGTATAAGTGAAGCACTAGAGCAAAAACTATCTAGCTCAAAAGATATAAGTGAAGCACATAGAGTATTCTAATAAATTCCAAATCAAGTATTTCTCTCCCAAAAGATGTGTACAGAAAGGATGATTGTGGTAAACTAAAAAGCAAATGCTCATATCATACAAGACGCTCTAAGCAAAACACATATCATGTGGCGAATAAAAATATAGCTCCAAGTAAAGTTACCGATAGACGAAGACGAAAGAGGGGATGCCTTCCGGGGCATACCCAAGATTAGGCTTTTGGTTGTCCTTGAATATCTTGGTGTTCCATGGGCATACCCA
Organism: Triticum aestivum; assembly: GCF_018294505.1. NCBI lineage: Eukaryota > Viridiplantae > Streptophyta > Magnoliopsida > Poales > Poaceae > Triticum > Triticum aestivum. The sequence goes on along the minus strand of NC_057813.1, from coordinate 683,685,203 downwards.
AGTTTAGGCTCTTGCCACTCCTTATTCCATAGTCTATCAAATCTTTACCCAAAACTTGAAAACTTCACAACACAAAACTCAACAGGAAATCTCATAAGCTCCGTTAGTGCAAGAAAGAAAAACCACCACATAAGGTACTGTAATGAACTCATTCTTTATTTATATTGGTTTTAAACCTACTGTATTCCAACTTCTCCATGGTTCATACCCCCCGATACTAGCCATAGATGCATCAAAATAAGCAAACAACACACGAAAAACAGAATCTATCAAAAACAGAACAGTCTGTAGAAATCTGTAACTTTCGAATACTTATGCAACTCTAAAAATCCTACCAAAACAGTAAGTCCTAGGAAATTTGTCTATTGATATACAGCAAAAAGAATCAACACAAAATCATGTTTCTGTTATTTATTGAATTTTTTCTCGTGAGCGCAAAGTTTATGTTTTTCAGAAGAATCAAATTAACTATCACCGTAGGTTATTCTATAGGTTCTACTTGGCACAAACACTAATTAAAACATAAAACCACATCTAAACATAAGCTATATGAATTATTTATTAGTAAACATAATAAAAAAGCAATAAACAAAAATAAAATCGGGTTGCCTCCCAACAAGCGCTATCGTTTAACGCCCCTAGCTAGGCATAAAAGCGAGAATAGATTTAAGTATTGCCATCTTTGGCATTAAATTCATAAGTGGCACGCATGATAGATTCATAAGGTAATTTGAATTTCTTTCTTGGAAAGTGTTCCATGCCTTTCCTTAATGGAAATTGGAATCTAATATTCCCTTCCTTCATATCAATAATTGCACCAATCGTTCTAAGGATAGGTCTACCAAGAATAATAGGACATGAAAGATTGCAATCTATATCAAGAACGATAAAATCTATGGGAACATAATTCCTATTTGCAACAATAAGAACATTATTGATCCTTCCCATAGGTTTCTTAATGGTGGAATCCGCAAGGTGCAAATTTAAAGAGAAATCATCAAAATCATGGAAACCTAGCACATCACACAAAGTTTTCAGAATCATGGAAACACTAGCACCCAAATCACATAAAGCATAGAATTCATGATATTTAATTTTAATTTTTATAGTGGGTTCCCACTCATCATAAAGTTTTCTAGGTATAGAAACTTCCAATTCAAGTTTTTCCTCATAAGATTGCATCAACGCATCAACAATATGTTTGGTAAAAGCTTTGTTTTGACTATAAGCAAGTGGATAATTCAACACGGATTGCAACAAGGAAATACAATCTATTAAAGAACAATTATCATAATTAAATTCCTTGAAATCCATAGTAGTGGGTTCAATGCTATGTAAAGTTTTGACTTCTCCAATCCCACTTTTACCAAATTTAGCATCAAGATCTAAAAACTCCGAATCCTTAGGACGGCTTTTAACTAAAGTTGACTCATCTCCAGTCCCATCATTATCAAGATTCATATTGCAAAACAAAGATTTAATAGGGGACAAATCAATAACTTTTAGATCTTCATCATTATTTTCATGTAAACTAGAAGAATACGCTCTTACAAAGCAATCTTTCTTAGCACGCAACCTAGCAGTTCTTTCTTGGCACTCATCAATGGAAATTATCATGGCTTTGAGAGACTCATTGATATCATGCTTAGGTGGGATAGATCTAAGTTTCAAGGAATCAACATCAAGAGAGAGTCTATCAACGTTCCTAGCTAATTCATCAACCTTAAGCAATTTTTCTTCAAGCAAAGCATTGAAATTCTTTTAAGAGGTCATAAATTCTTTAACACTATTCTCAAAATCAGAGGGCATCTTATTAAAATTTCCATAAGAGTTTTTGTAGGAATTACCATAATTATTAGAGGAATTACTAGGGAAAGTCCTAGGATTAAAGTTTCCTCTATACGCGTTGTTACCAAAATTAATCCTACCAAAAAAATTCACATCCATAGATTCATTATTATTCTCAATCAAAGTAGACAAGGGCATATCATTAGGATCAATAGGAGCACCCTTAGTAGCAAACAATTTCATAAGTTCATCCATCTTTCCACTCAAAACATTAATTTCTTCTATAGCATGCACTTTTTTACTAGTAGATCTTTCGGTGTGCCATTGTGAATAATTAACCATAATATTATCAAGGAGTTTAGTAGCTTCTCCTAAAGTGATCTCCATAAAAACGCCTCCCACGGCCGAATCTAAAAGATTTCTAGAAGCAAAATTCAATCCGGCATAGAAATTTTGTATGATCATCCATAAATTTAAACCATGAGTAGGGCAATTGCGAATCATTAATTTCATTCTTTCCCATGATTAGGCAACATGCTCATGATCAAGTTGTTTAAAATTCATAATATCGTTTCTAAGAGAGATGATCTTAGCAGGAGGAAAATACTTAGAGATAAAAGCATCTTTGCACTTATTCCATGAATCAATACTATTTTTAGGCAAAGACGAAAACCAAGTTTTAGCACGATCTCTAAGTGAAAATAGAAATAACTTCAATTTAACAATATCATTATCTGTATCTTTCTTATTTTGCATATCACATAAATCAACAAAGTTGTTTAGATGAGTAGTGGCATCTTCACTAGGAAGGCCGGAGAATTGATCTTTCATAACAAGATTCAACAAAGTAGCATTGAATTCATAAGATTCAGCATCATTAAGAGGAGCAATCGGAGTGCTAAGGAAATCATTATTATTGGTATTGGAAAAGTCACACAATTTGGTATTATCTTGCGTCATCATGACAAGCAATCCAACACACAAGCACACAAAAGGCAAGCGGAAGAGAAAGAGGAGAACGGGAAAGAGAGGGCGAATAAAATGGCAAGGGTGAAGTGGGGGAGAGGAAAACGAGAGGCAAATGTCAAATAATATAATGCGAGGGAGATGAGTTTGTGATGGGTACTTGGTATGTCTTGACTTGAGCGAAGACCTCCCTGGCAACAGCGCCAGAAATCCTTCTTTCTACCTCTTGAGCATGCGTTAGTTTTTCCCTTGAAGAGGAAAGGGTGATGCAGCAAAGTAGCGCAAGTATTTCCCTCAGTTTTTGAGAACCATGGTATCAATCCAGTAGAAGGCTCCTCATAAGTCCCTTGTACCTACACAAACAAACAAGAACCTCGCAAGCAACGCGATAAAGGGGTTGTCAATCCCTTCATGGTAACTTGTGAAAGTGAAATCTGATAGAGATAATAAGATAAGATAAATATTTTTGGTATTTTTATGATATAGATTGGAAAGTAAAAGATGCAAATAAAAGTAGATTGAAAACTTATATGATAAAACATAGACCTGGGGGCCATAGGTTTCACTAGTGGCTTCTCTCAAGATAGCATAAGTATTACGGTGGGTGAACAAATTAGTGTCAAACAATTGATAGAAAAGTGCATATTTATGAGATTATCTAGGCATGATCATGTATATAGGCATCACGTCCATGACAAGTAGATCAAAACAATTCTGTATCTACTACTATTACTCCACACATTGAACGACTCCTGCCTGCATCTAGAATATTAAGTTCATGAAGAACAGAGTAACGCATTAAGAAAGATGACATGATGTAGAGGGATAAACTCATGCAATATGATATAAACCCCATCTTTTTATCCTTGATGGCAACAATACAATACGTGCCTTGCTGCCCCTGCTGTCACTGGGAAAGGACACCGCAAGATTGAACCCAAATCAATGCACTTCTCCTATTGCAAGAAAGATCAACCTAGTAGGCCAAACCAAACTTATAATTCGAAGAGACTTGCAAGGATAACCAATCACACATAAAAGAATTCAAAGAAGATTCAATTATTTATCATAGATAAACTTGATCATAAACCCACAATTCATCAGAACTGGACAAACACACCGCAAAAAGAGTTACATCGAATAGATCTCCAAGAAGATGGAGGAGAACATTGTATTTAGATCCAAAGAGAGAGAAGAAGCCATCTAGCTAATAACTATGGACCCGAAGGTCTGTGGTAAACTACTCACAACTCATCGGAGAGGCCTTGGAGATGATATAGAGGCCCTCCATGGTCGATTCCCCCTCCGGCAGAGCGCCAGCGAAGGCTCCAAGATGGGATCTCACGGATACAGAAGGTTGCGGCGGTGGAAATAGTTTTTCATGGTTCTCCTAGATGTTTTCAGTGTACGTAGATATTTATAGGAGGAAGAAGTATGTCGGTGGAGCCACGAGGGGCCCACAAGGCAGGGGGGCGCGCCCACCCCCTTAGGGCACGCCGGCCACCCTCGTGGCCACCTCGGCTGCTTCTTGACGACCGCTCCAAGTCTCCTGGATTGCGTTTGTTCCAAAAAGATCACTCCCGAAGGTTTCATTCTGTTTGGACTCTGTTTGATATTCCTTTTCTTCGATATACTAAAATAGGCAAAAAAAAGCAATTCGGGCTGGGCCCCCGGTTAGTAGGTTAGTCCCAAAAATGATATAAAAGTGTAAATTAAAGCCCATAAACATCCAAAACAGGTAATATAATAGCATGGAACAATCAAAAATTATAGATAAGTTGGAGATGTATCAAGGACCTCTGTCCTTTTCATCCTCAATGATCATATGTCTTCATCATCATAATTTCAAATGATCAATTGGGGGTTGATCGTATTCGAGTATAGCTTAAACCCTCTTGGTCCGGCTCATGATCATATTTGAATCTAGCCTTAAACCTCATGATCACTAGGGGGCTTTCTATTCAAACATAGGTCATATTCGAACCAAAGAGAACATAGCTATCGGTACCCTCTTGATCGGCGCAATGCCAAACCCACTAGGGAGCTTCTTGATCATATTCGAATCATAGCTTAACCCCTTTTGGGTTCGACTTTGATCGTATTCGAATCAGAGTCGTTAAAAAACTCTCAAGGTCATTTGGGGGCTTCCTGTTCAAACATAGGTCGTATTTGAACCAAAGAGAACATAGCTGTCGGTACACTCTTGGTCGGCGCAACGCCAAAGCCACTAGGGGCTACATGATCGTATTCGAATCCTAGCTTAACCCCTTTGGTCCGGTCTACTGATCGTATTCGAATCAGAAGCCTCGATTTTTTCTTTTTATTTGGCTTAAATTTTTGAACAATCTTTGGGTTTGTCTTGAGACTCTTTTTGTTCAGATCTAAGTATAAGTGTGGTTTAAATTTAACCCGGCTTGGCTTTGGACGATAAGTCGCCCGCACAATATGACCCGCCTAAAGGATTGGGTTATCACACTTGCTGTTCAGGTCACATAAACCGGCAGTGCAAGTTCAAAATCACAGGTATGGTATTATAGTTGTGTTTCAAATCTATAATTCATAACAGGCTTATCTGTGACCTTTGTTTCCACATTAGTGGTTATATGTAAGATATCATGACCCACCTTGCGGTAAACCACCAAGGATTTCTTGTGCTCTATTTCTGTGTGCATGACAGTTCAAAGAATTTCTTATGCATAAGGAAAACGGATGATAAGTACAAAAGGGGCGAATATAAGACGGTGGCTTAACAGTGTTGAGCACCAAAACGTGCACGATGGCACGACAAAGCAAAGTCATTTCTACCCTATTACATGACTCCCCGAGTCCACATGATTACAATTGTTTTTAGCAGGCTGTAAATATGAGCCGCCTGACCGGATCAATTCTCTTGTTGACCTGAAGCTTCCGGATCAACCCTCTCCGCTCCTTTGACTTGTTCCCTATCCTGGAAGGTTGATGATGACCAGTCAATGCCGTTCAAAGCTTCAAATTCAGCTTCAACATCAATTAGTCTGGCCGGATCAACTTCAGGGGCGAAGGTATGCTTACGGATTGGTGGGATCAGGCTTGTCACTTTATAATGTGGCGTCGGGATCCTCCGATTTTCTGCGTCATAACCCGGCTGGTACCTGGTGAGATCCACCTCATCAGCAATCAGGGTGGCCATAGGGCATATTTCTTCACACAAGCGGCGAAATCCTCCTGTTCAAATGAAGTGCCATCCTCCTTAAGGCTTGGATACCCATTGGCGATGTCGGCCCGGTCTAATTCCGGTAGCCAAGCTTTGGCCTGGCTTAAGGCAGACACGGCTCCGGATCTCACAGATGATCGCCTTAATTCATTGAATCGCTGGGGCAGCATCGAAAGCTTCTTTAGCACATCCACCAGGAGTGTGGGGACTTTGTTTGACAGGGCAACTATGGCTAAGGCATGCTGAGATCCCATGTAAAGTTGCTCCACGAGCTTGTAAACCGCCTTCAGTTTTACCAGCATGTCCTGGTTGAGGTTAGTGCTCCTGGGGCCTGCATAGCAACAACGAGTGAGTTAAAACAACAATTAATATGATCACCAGAAAGATTCAATACTTGACACTTGTAGGGCGGCTTACCAAAGATTGCTAAGACCATCTGAGATACATGGCGTTTTAAGCCGGACAATTCAGTGGTCACCTCTTCAAGAGCTGTTTCTGCTTTCTCCGCTCGATGAGTCAAGGCAATTTTTTCTTCAGCCCAGGCCTTCTTCTCGACATCAAAGTCGGCCATCAGTTTTTCTTGTCTAGATATACTGAATTCAAATGTGGAATTGGCTCTTTGTGTTTTAGTCTCCTGTGCCTCCAGGCGGTTCTTCAAGTCAGACATTTCTGTTTGAAGTTTAGTGGTGGTGGCCTATACAATTACCGGGTCAAAATCATGAATATTCGCATACAATATTAAGTCCCAAGCCTTTTGCAAGCAACAACAGTTGGCACTTGGGGGCTAATGTCTGCCGAAGGATTCTATCTAAGTGGCGGTTCATGAGAGTAAGTCCCAAGCACTTTGCAAGCAAGAGTACTTGGCACTTGGGGGCTAATGCATATTGCTGGTAAATCTACACAAGTACTATATTCTACACAAACATGTGAAGGACCGACTCATTCATTTTGATTAAACCAGCCCTTGGGGACTACGGATTAAGCCAGCTTTTTTACAGGTTTGACCAAAGGATATTACTAATGTTTATACGTTTGTTCTAAGTCTACAACATATTCATCATAAGCAATAGACTTGGGGGCTAGCATAGTAGGGATAATTCAGTGAAGGAAAGAGTTTATACCTCAAATTTCTGGTGCATTTGCTTCACCATATCAACTTCGAGGTCACGACTGCTATTCACTTGGCTAAGATAGCCAGAAAAAACTTCCCCAATGCTCGTGTGAGTATAATTAGCAATGTCAAATCTGACCTTACGGCGTTCCAGGTGCTCCTCCTTGGCAGAACACTTGGCTAGCACAGTAGGTCTACCCGGCTCAGTATAGCCGGTCTTGGTAATCTCCACATCAGCATCTTGTAAGTCGTCTGCCTTGGCCGGGCTAGGAACCTCAGGGTTTTCAGAGCCGGCAGCGGCTTGCCCAACAGGTGTGTCAGCAGTTGATGTTGGCGGGTTATGAGCCGGTTCAAGTGGCGGCTCAGGAATATAGGCATCAGGCGCGACCGTTTGGAGTTCCGACTCGTTGACAGTTGGTCCTTCAGCCGGCTTATTCTTCTTCACCCTCTTGCTGGGTTTTGCTCCGCTACATAAGATCAAAAAGGTCAGTACAAGTATAAAGAATTGAACGAAATACATGATAAGAAAATCATCATTACCCTGGAGTGGTCTTAAAAGCCGGCATGTTGGACTGGATTGAGTCACCGGACGAAGGTGAAGTTTCCTGATAATTCGAGTCAGAAGAGGTGAGTGGTTGACGAGTGAGGCCCGCCAAAGGATAAAAGGGATTTAAGTCGGAGGTGACCTCCTTCCGGCGCTTCCTTGGTGTGTTTGGTAAGCCAGAGGAGAGTTCCGCGTCTTTGCTAGTTCGGGTCTGCCTCCGGCTCTCATGAATCTGTCGCTTCAAAAGAAATTGAGGATCTTGATAAGCTAAGGGATGTGAAAATCTTACTTTCCGGGTTACTCTTCGGATTTTTTGTCTTGGCAAAGGCTCTGAGTCGAAGGAAATAATAGTTACCTCTTCATCTACTCCATGACTCGTTCCGGTGTCATCCTGATCATAATCCGTATCAATAAGGTGATTAAAAAAATGAGCCAAGAGAGTCAAGGGCTACCTTTGACTCAGAAGAGTCCTCCAGTTGAAACAGTTCAGAAGTACTAGACTTCTTTCCTCTTTTCTTTGCGGCGGCTTTCCCGGTGGCTCTCTTGGCCTTCCTGGCTCTCTTTGCAGCCTCATGATCATACTTTGTCTTCCAAACTTTATCGTCAGCCTGTGAAAATCAGCAAAGGTTTGAGTACAAACAAAACATCAAGGATGAAGGTAATTTACTTAGTTTGACGGCTTACCGCTGGAGCCGGGTTAGCTTTGCAGAAAGGGCTTAAGCCCACCTTACCACAATCTGCTAGGCTTTCATTCAAGAGTGACTTTGCCATGTCATTAATGACACCGTTAGGTTAATCGTCAGGGCTGTGTCGCAGAGGGTCATTCTTCTCGCCCGTGTAAGTGCACATTAACCCGGAGCAGCAGCTCAATGGGATGATCCGCCATGCGACCCAACACCGGACCAGATCAATGCCATTTAAGCCGTTCCCCAGCAGCGCTTTGATTTTTGCAAGGGTGGGGGCGAGCTTTTGGCGTTCGGTGGTTGTCACCTTGTCAGGAAGCAGATGATTGGAGTCAAGATGCAGAGCATGAAAGCCGGGCAGAGGGTTCTCATCAGCCGGAGAAGTGTCTTGGCAATAGAACCATGTGTGGTTCCAGTCTTTGGGGTGACTTGGTGGATTCACATAAGGAAAAATGACATCTATCCGTCGTTGGAATGAGACCCTGCCAAGCTCCAAACTAGGTCCATTGGCACATTCATTCTGGCGGTTCAAATAAAGCAACTCTCTGAAGAGTAGTAAGCTGGGCTCTTCTCCAAGATACACCTCATCGAACACTTGAAAGTAGCAAATATTAGACACGGAGTTGGGTCCGATGTCTTGAGGACGGAGGTCAAAAAAGTGCAAGACATCTCTGAAGAACTTTGAGCCGGGTGGTGAAAATCCCCGGATCATGTGATAAGTAAAAACGACGACTGCTCCTTCTTTGGGCTGAGGTTTTTCTTCTATTGGATCAGGAGCGCGGTATGACATGACTTCCTTCTTCGGTAGATAGCAGGTTTTCACAAAATCATCAAGGGTACTATCAGTGACGATGGATTTGACCCAGTTGCATGAAGTGCTTGTTTTGTGCGGCATTGTGAAGAAGGAAGCCTAACAAAGAGTAAAATGCCAGTTCAAATTTAAGCCGGAGAGAAAGTGTCACAATATATATTCAAAATTGCGGCTTATGAAGGGGCCTAATGGTATATGGCTAATTATATCAGACTATTTAAACCGCTGCGAGCAGTCAAGTTACTTAAACCGCCATGTGTGGTTGAGGTTATCTATTGAGCATTGCAATTTTTAGTTATTAGAGCCGCCAGGGCTAGGTGGATCTATAAAAACACATATGTTTGGCCAAGTGTCATACAAACAAGTTTCACAGATTGCAATCATTATTTTGGATCAAATGGATGCTCAGAAAAAGAAAATAATCTAGACCTAGAAAACCAGTATAGATGAGTTCATGAGCTTTAATGAGGTCTCTTTATAGAAAAAGGGGATCTACTGGTATCAAAAGTGGAAACAAAACAACTACCACATTGGTTATACACCATTTTCAGATCAAAGAGGCTTGCGGTACGAGCATTGAAGATGAACTACGAAGAACACAGAGAAACTCGCAAACCCTAATGCGGATCTAAGGTGCGGGAAGGAAAAAACTTACAGCTGCAGGTCTACTGTGGAGGGTTGCCGGCGGTCTCTGGATCGATTCAGGATGATGCAGCGGCCTGGATGAGGACGACGGTGCGCTCTGCGGTGGCGGCGGAGCTCGAGTGGCAGAAGGGTGCGAGAGGTGGAAGACGATGGAAAGGGGGAGAATGAGGAAAGACCGGTCGTGCCTATTTATAAGGAAAGGCTCTTAAGTGTGCGCAAAAAATGAGGAGGCCGAAAATATGATTATCCAGCTACTAGGACGCCTCAATTCTCGGGATGGTCATTAAGATAAGGATCCGTTGAGATATGTTGGACAAAGTGTGAAATAAAGACAGATGACGTCATGGCGGGTTACCACAGATCGATAGGATGACGTCATGGCGGGTTATAAAACTTTCGTACAAACGGAGAGCAGAAGATTTTTTCTAAGTGTTGAAGATTGACATGAACCAGTTCAAATCAATCTGGGGCCTAATGTTGGGGATATAACTATTAGGTATGGCCCGCCCAGGAGGGGCCGAGTTATACCTATGACGATTCTTGAAGCCCAAGACGATGCTTGAAGATGGCGGTTCAGTTAAGGGCCCAAAGCCCAAAGGCGACTTAAGGTCCGTAGAGATAAACCGCCATATGTATATAACTTGTATTGTAAGGCAGGAATAGAGAGAGACCGAGCTGAACACTGTTTATGAGCCGGCCGGGACTCTGTGAGCCGCTGGGCGTCGACCTCTGTATATAAAGGGACGACCTGGCGGCGGTTCAGGACAAGTAACATCAGATCGAGAACTAGGTCAAGCGGATTCGCTCCCTGGTAATCGAGACATAAGCAATCCCACTCAAAACTGGATCATAGGCTTTTACCTTCACCATAAGGGGCCGAACTAGTATAAACCCCGTGTCCTTGTCCCGATTAACCCCTTTAAGCTTCCTAGTAGCGATGGCTCCACGACTAAGTCTTTTCACTAGGACATCTGACGTGACAATTCCACGACAACTAGAGTTGGTTATACCTAGCAATGGCAATGTTTTTTTACGTCGTTACCTTGTTGAAGGCATTGCTCGGACATGCTTTGGACCGATTCTTCAGGGTGAAAACCTAGATTCTGGCCTTACTGGCTGCATCCGGCGACGACGATGCTTGAGCGTTGCTCCCTTCCTGAAGGCGTTGCTGTTGAAGACATCGTTGTCCATGTGGTGTCATGGTATAGTCGGTGCAGATATGGTCATTGTTGTAGTTTTGACGATCATGGATCTGATTGCCTTGGGACTTTTTTTTGCCTCGCCTATGCATGCTTTGGTCTTATGACTTTGCTAGCTGCCGGCGTGTTTGTGTGTGTTGGTGTTGGCTGTGTGCATCTTAGCTATGCAGAGGACGGGTGCGGACTCATCGTGTTTTGTATCTTCTTGATGCTTCATTTTGAGTCAATAAAATCCACCATTTGTCGAAAAGTCTTCCATGTAATTTAGAGATGACAAAAAAAGTGTCTACAATGGGTCATATCTTAGTCTTATCTTCAATAACTAGTTATTCCTAAAAACGTGGTGAGACATATTGTGTTAAGAGATCATCTCTTGTCTTTTCTTACATAAAAGAAGACAAACCTTTTCTTACTGAGTTCTTTCTCCTTCAACTCATCATTTATCCTACGTGGCACTCCTAAAATAGCATCATTATACACGCCTTAAGATTAGGAGTCCTTGATTTCGACCCAGGGTCTCCATCTAGAACTGGAGGCGTGCTGCTCTGTGCTTCCATTCGAAGAATCAATCTCGTCCGCTTCAGTCACGGTCGATAGTGCGCGCGTCTCTTTGACAGACATCTGTGCTATGCTGGCAACGCACTCATCGGCTCTTATATCTTGATTCGATCTACAAGGGACCCGTAGCAAAATCATAATAAACATCTGGGCAACTAATAAAGCAGTCGGAGTTATCAATCAGTTCATAACCCTGGAGTGGTCTTAAAAGAGTAAAGAATTGAACAAAATACATGATACGAAAATCATCATTACCCTGGAGTGGTCTTAAAAGCCGGCATGTTGGACTGGATTGAGTCACCGGACGAAGGTGAAGTTTCCTGATAATTCGAGTCAGAAGAGGTGAGTGGTTGACGAGTGAGGCCCGCCAAAGGATAAAAGGGATTTAAGTCGGAGGTGACCTCCTTCCGGCGCTTCCTTGGTGTGTTTGGTAAGCCAGAGGAGAGTTCCGCGTCTTTGCTAGTTCGGGTCTGCCTCCGGCTCTCATGAATCTGTCGCTTCAAAAGAAATTGAGGATCTTGATAAGCTAAGGGATGTGAAAATCTTACTTTCCGGGTTACTCTTCGGATTTTTTGTCTTGGCAAAGGCTCTGAGTCGAAGGAAATAATAGTTACCTCTTCATCTACCCCATGACTCATTCCGGTGTCATCCTGATCATAATCCGTATCAATAAGGTGATTAAAAAATGAGCCAAGAGAGTCAAGGGCTACCTTTGACTCAGAAGAGTCCTCCAGTTGAAACAGTTCAGAAGTACTAGACTTCTTTCCTCTTTTCTTTGCGGCGGCTTTCCCGGTGGCTCTCTTGGCCTTCCTGGCTCTCTTTGCAGCCTCATGATCATACTTTGTCTTCCAAAATTTATCGTCAGCCTGTGAAAATCAGCAAAGGTTTGAGTACAAACAAAACATCAAGGATGAAGGTAATTTACTTAGTTTGACGGCTTACCGCTGGAGCCGGGTTAGCTTTGCAGAAAGGGCTTAAGCCCACCTTACCACAATCTGCTAGGCTTTCATTCAAGAGTGACTTTGCCATGTCATTAATGACACTGTTAGGTTAATCGTCAGGGCTGTGTCGCAGAGGGTCATTCTTCTCGCCCGTGTAAGTGCACATTAACCCGGAGCAGCGGCTCAACGGGATGATTCGCCATGCGACCCAACACCGGACCAGATCAATGCCATTTAAGCCGTTCCCCAGCAGCGCTTTGATTTTTGCAAGGGTGGGGGCGAGCTTTTGGCGTTCGGTGGCTGTCACCTTGTCAGGAAGCAGATGATTGGAGTCAAGATGCAGAGCATGAAAGCCGGGCAGAGGGTTCTCATCAGCCGGAGAAGTGTCTTGGCAATAGAACCATGTGTTGTTCCAGTCTTTGGGGTGACTTGGTGGATTCACATAAGGAAAAATGACATCTATCCGTCGTTGGAATGAGACCCCGCCAAGCTCCAAACTAGGTCCATTGGCACATTCATTCTGGCGGTTCAAATAAAGCAACTCTCTGAAGAGTAGTAAGCTGGGCTCTTCTCCAAGATACACCTCATCGAACACTTGAAAGTAGCAAATATTAGACACGGAGTTGGGTCCGATGTCTTGAGGACGGAGGTCAAAAAAGTGCAAGACATCTCTGAAGAACTTTGAGCCGGGTGGTGAAAATCCCCGGATCATGTGATAAGTAAAAACGACGACTGCTCCTTCTTTGGGCTGAGGTTTTTCTTCTATTGGATCAGGAGCGCGGTATGACATGACTTCCTTCTTCGGTAGATAGCAGGTTTTCACAAAATCATCAAGGGTACTATCAGTGACGATGGATTTGACCCAGTTGCATGAAGTGCTTGTTTTGGGCGGCATTGTGAAGAAGGAAGCCTAACAAAGAGTAAAATGCCAGTTCAAATTTAAGCCGGAGAGAAAGTGTCACAATATATATTCAAAATTGCGGCTTATGAAGGGGCCTAATGGTATATGGCTAATTATATCAGATTATTTAAACCGCCGCGAGCAGTCAAGTTACTTAAACCGCCATGTGTGGTTGAGGTTATCTATTGAGCATTGCAATTTTTAGTTATTAGAGCCGCCAGGGCTAGGTGGATCTATCAAAACACATATGTTTGGCCAAGTGTCATACAAACAAGTTTCACAGATTGCAATCATTATTTTGGATCAAATGGATGCTCAGAAAAAGAAAATAATCTAGACCTAGAAAACCAGTATAGATGAGTTCATGAGCTTTAATGAGGTCTCTTTACAGAAAAAGGGGATCTACTGGTATCAAAAGTGGAAACAAAACAACTACCACATTGGTTATACACCGTTTTCAGATCAAAGAGGCTTGCGGTACGAGCATTAAAGATGAACTACAAAGAACACAGAGAAACTCGCAAACCCTAATGCGGATCTAAGGTGCGGGAAGGAAAAAACTTACAGCTGCAGGTCTACTGTGGAGGGTTGTCGGCGGTCTCTGGATCGATTCAGGATGATGCAGCGGCCTGGATGAGGACGACGGTGCGCTCTGCGGTGGCGGCGGAGCTCGAGTGGCAGAAGGGTGCGAGAGGTGGAAGACGATGGAAAGGGGGAGAATGAGGAAAGACCGGTCGTGCCTATTTATAAGGAAAGGCTCTTAAGTGTGCGCAAAAAATGAGGAGGCCGAAAATATGATTATCCAGCTACTAGGACGCCTCAATTCTCGGGATGGTCATTAAGATAAGGATCCGTTGAGATATGTTGGACAAAGTGTGAAATAAAGACAGATGACGTCATGGCGGGTTACCATAGATCGATAGGATGACGTCATGGCGGGTTATAAAACTTTCGTACAAACGGAGAGCAGAAGATTTTTTCTAAGTGTTGAAGATTGACATGAACCAGTTCAAATCAATCTGGGGCCTAATGTTGGGGATATAACTATTAGGTATGGCCCGCCCAGGAGGGGCCGAGTTATACCTATGACGATTCTTGAAGCCCAAGACGATGCTTGAAGATGGCGGTTCAGTTAAGGGCCCAAAGCCCAAAGGCGACTTAAGGTCCGTAGAGATAAACCGCCATATGTATATAACTTGTATTGTAAGGCAGGAATAGAGAGAGACCGAGCTGAACACTGTTTATGAGCCGGCCGGGACTCTGTGAGCCGCTGGGCGTCGACCTCTGTATATAAAGGGACGACCCGGCGGCGGTTCAGGACAAGTAACATCAGATCGAGAACTAGGTCAAGCGGATTCGCTCCCTGGTAATCGAGACATAAGCAATCCCACTCAAAACTGGATCGTAGGCTTTTACCTTCACCATAAGGGGCCGAACTAGTATAAACCCCATGTCCTTTGTCCCGATTAACCCCTTTAAGCTTCCTAGTAGCGATGGCTCCACGACTAAGTCTTTTCACTAGGACATCTGACGTGACAATTCCACGACAACTAGAGTTGGTTATACCTAGCAATGGCAATGTTTTTTTACGTCGTTACCTTGTTGAAGGCATTGCTCGGACATGCTTTGGACCGATTCTTCAGGGTGAAAACCTAGATTCTGGCCTTACTGGCTGCATCCGGCGACGACGATGCTTGAGCGTTGCTCCCTTCCTGAAGGCGTTGCTGTTGAAGACATCGTTGTCCATGTGGTGTCATGGTATAGTCGGTGCAGATATGGTCATTGTTGTAGTTTTGACGATCATGGATCTGATTGCCTTGGGACTTTTTTTTGCCTCGCCTATGCATGCTTTGGTCTTATGACTTTGCTAGCTGCCGGCGTGTTTGTGTGTGTTGGTGTTGGCTGTGTGCATCTTAGCTATGCAGAGGCCGGGTGCGGACTCATCGTGTTTTGTATCTTCTTGATGCTTCATTTTGAGTCAATAAAATCCACCATTTGTCGAAAAGTCTTCCATGTAATTTAGAGATGACAAAAAAAGTGTCTACAATGGGTCATATCTTAGTCTTATCTTCAATAACTAGTTATTCCTAAAAACGGGGTGAGACATATTGTGTTAAGAGATCATCTCTTGTCTTTTCTTACATAAAAGAAGACAAACCTTTTCTTACTGAGTTCTTTCTCCTTCAACTCATCATTTATCCTACGTGGCACTCCTAAAATAGCACCATTATACACGCCTTAAGATTAGGAGTCCTTGATTTCGACCCAGGGTCTCCATCTAGAACTGGAGGTGTGCTGCTCTGTGCTTCCATTCGAAGAATCAATCTCGTCCGCTTCAGTTACGGTCGATAGTGCGCGCGTCTCTTTGACAGACATCTGTGCTATGCTGGCAACGCACTCGTCGGCTCTTATATCTTGATTCGATCTACAAGGGACCCGTAGCAAAATCATAATAAACATCTGGGCAACTAATAAAGCAGTCGGAGTTATCAATCAGTTCATAACCAAAAGAACTTACCTGGAATCGATGCCGGGTGGAGGATGGACAAGCGGATCTGCTGAATTGCTCATCTCCTTCCACCAAAAAAGAACAGCAGATACAGATTCTTGCTAATCAGCGGACGCACACTAGTATTACCAAACTCAAATCCCTTTCTTCTCTACGAATTTTGTTTGTGTTGAAATCACTAGTAGCAGACGAGAGTAGGCATGATTTTCAGATCTGGCAATGGAGTGCTTGCATGCAAGGAGAAGACTCCACAGGTAGGGTGATGGTCGAGTAAATTAATTACCTTCGGACTAACTGTTCTGTACCTGAACGTCCCAGAGTGGATATAATAAATGACCAAGAACATATACCTAGCAATGGCAATGTTTTTTTACGTTGTTACCTTGTTGAAGGCATTGCTCGGACATGCTTTGGACCGATTCTTCAGGGTGAAAACCTAGATTCTGGCCTTACTGGCTGCATCCGGCGACGACGATGCTTGAGTGTTGCTCCCTTCCTGAAGGCGTTGCTGTTGAAGACATCGTTGTCCATGTGGTGTCATGGTATAGTCGGTGCAGATATGGTCATTGTTGTAGTTTTGACGATCATGGATCTGATTGCCTTGGGATTTTTTTTTGCCTCACCTATGCATGCTTTGGTCTTATGACTTTGCTAGCTGCCGGCGTGTTTGTGTGTGTTGGTGTTGGTTGTGTGCATCTTAGCTATGCAGAGGCTGGGTGCGGACTCATCGTGTTTTGTATCTTCTTGATGCTTCATTTTGAGTATGTACTGTTTCGTCCTACGAAGCCAGTGGCGTCTTCACAGCCTCCACCAAAGTGGCACGGATCCCAAGATTGCAGGCGAGCGGTGGAGATTTTGTATGTGTGCGTCGCCGAGTGCTCCTAATCCACCTCTGTACAGGTATCCTATAATCATCATTTCATTAATAATAATCACATGTATGATGTACTAAGACCTTATCTGTTGATTAAAATGATCTTTTTGATGTTTGTCTGTACTTTACCAGTAAATGTGCAGGTCACAAACATCTTTGAATGGCCTTAAGCAGGCACCACGAGTGTGATACCAAACCGAGTAGAAGCTACATAAAATGCAGTTAATTCTGTCAGTTGCAGATACGTCGATGTCGACGCTCAGTAAGTCGGGTATGGTATGCTACAACTCATTTACATGGACGATATCATTAAGGGATATATCCGACTTTGACTCCTTCACTCCAATCGTTGCTTTTCTTCTGTTATTCCAAAAGTAGAAAGTAGTTCCTTCAGCTTCAGTCAAAACTGCGTAAGTGAACATATGACTTAGAGAAAAGTGAGCTAATCCAAACAATCTTGATTGCATAATAAAAACTCCTACATGCCGGTCTCTTCAACAAATTTAGCTAGCTAGAGGTGTTTGTTCATGAGTCCATGCTAAAGTCTCAACTAATTCCTGTCAATATCAATGCTAGGACCAGACTTGTCCCTCCAATAGACCCCTAACACAAATGCATCATCTTAGCGGCATGGGCTCTAGGAATCTCAACAACTCTCTTTAGATCATCTAACTGCCACGGCTTTCGAAGTCCCGCACAATAATGAAGACGAGAGCACGCGGCAAAAACAAATGTCCAAAGGAGACTTAATCAACTTCCTATGCTCTAATCCGTGTATCTGGACCTCCTCAATGATGGGCGGCCTTTCCATCACAAATACATGTGGAAAATGAAAGTCTTGTCGAAAATAAAATCTTCATTCGGTATTTAGATCCAACAAACATCCTGATAAAATGATAATTTAAAAAGGGGATTGGCAATGATGCAGTAAGTGTTGCTTTTGTGACAATGAGGAGCCAATTCAACGTCTATTCCTTCACTGCCCATTATCCAAATCCTAAAAAATGTTTAGGAATTTAAAATATCTTCGCAATTTTAGGAAATATTCTTGAATTAGAAAAACACAAACTCGAAAAGGTGTTCAATCATTTTAAAGTCATTCATGAATTAAAAAAATCTCTCTAAATTCTGAAAATCTTCACAAATCACAAAAATGTTCATGAATTTAAATTTTGCTAATTTTCAAAATGTTTCTGAAATAAAAAAAATATTCATGAATTTTAAAATTATTCTTGGATTTAAACAATGTTTCAGATTTTCCTTCAGGCTTATGGTTTGAAAATGTAAAAATGTTCCAAAACCTTCCAAAAAACCAATGGAAAAAAGACATAAACATGTGAGCATGGCTCTCAATCGAAGCACATATATATTGTCTGTATGGTGGGTCAAAACTGGCCCATAAGGCCATTCGGGTGTGCATTTCTTTTACGGGCCAGCTACCTGGAACGAGGATTTGGTGCGTCAAACGTTTCTTCCAATGGATGCAGAGTTAATCTTGGGCATTCCATTGTGTACATGCAACATGCGATTTTTAATTTGCTCATGGGCATTTTTCGGTGCGTTCTGCATATGACATGTTGATTCAAACTAAAAAGAAACGCGAACCAGGATTCTTGGTGTCGCGCATTGATTGATTGTTCTATGTCCAACTGTGTCTAGGCCCTCTCAAAAGATGAAGTGGTGCAACATATGATCAAAACGAAGGAAGGGAATGCCAAGCATTGGTTGTTCGCATTGATGGGCTCGTCGTCGCATGTGGATTTCACGCAGGCATGTATCACACTTTTGGCAATTTGGACGGCTTGTCGAAAGGTTATTCATGAAAATATTTTTCAGCCGCCAATGTCCACACATATGTTTGTGAAAAGTTTCATCAATGATCTTGATCAAATCACTAAGAAAGAGGTGAAGCCTAATTCTCCGGTGCCTGAAACTTCTGGACGACATGACTGACGGTGCCATACACCAGGTGTACCCAACCTCCGGGGAACAAGGTCGCGTGGCTTGCCTCGGAGGCCAAACGTAGCCTAGGCCCCTCGCCACTAACGGTGGGCTTCCTCCACTACACAACGAATCTCTGTGAGATGCAGGCTAAACCACCAGGTGCTCCAAGGATGGAGCGACCACCGGGTGCTAGCGCCGAACGCTACAGGGCCACTCGGTGGGGTGCTGCAGACAACCACCGATATCTCGCGTCTTGCAACAAGTGCCATGTTGCAATGGTGACACGGTGAAGGAAGAGAAGAGACTACCTGCCATGGACAAGGGATGTTGTTGCTCAGATGAGTTTCTGAAACAATGATGGAGTTGCAAACGATGGCGACAACAAGGCGGTGCTGCTAGGACATCATCTTTCAACGCGAATGGAGATGTTGTTGCACTTTTTGCAATATGGCTCTTGTTGCAGAAAATTAGAGGAAGAGGGAGATGTTGTTGCGATTTTTGTAATAAGGGTAGTGTTGCAGAAAATTAGAGAAGAAAAAGTTTTGCAACATGGGTCTTGTTGTAGAAAACTAGAGAAGTGGAGGTTTGCAACAAGGGTCTTGTTACAGAAAAAGTAAAGAAGAAAAACAATATGACAGCTCACATCTTTGAATCGGACGGCTCGCGAGGTGGCGGATCTTTTAAAAAGGACCCGTCGACCAATGCATAACATGCCCCTTCTAGTATGTCCCTTGCATCTCACTAATTCTCTATCTCCTTTTTCTTCCTGTGTAATTTGAAGTTTATATACGTGTGGTTATAACTTTGGTTCGAAGACCCACGACGGTGCAGCATGAGGAGCTCATGGAATGGGCAGTTGAACCGCTCAGGCTGTAATGTGTGTTATTGCTTTGTGATTTTGGAGAGGACATGGTAATCTGGCGACTGGCGTGTGTACTGTACATGGTAATCTGGCGACTCGTGTGTGTCCTGCTACTATGCACTGGCCTATTATCAGATAAATATAAAGGCCCTTAATCTACCATAGCACAATATGTTGTATGGATTGAATCAAGTGGAAATCTTCGAGTGAATTGCGAAAAACTACCACATTCCCTTCATACATTTGGATTTGTCACCACTTTACCTACTACAACAAAAATCTATCGGTCTAGTGGTAGATTTTTTGCAATAAAGCAAAGGCCAAGCCGAGGTTCAACATCCAGATAAAGCACATGCGTTATATGTCCACGCGCTGCTTGTCGAGGAGCCCAGAGATGGGGTGTTGTCTTTACAAGTGTTCTCGCCATGGGCTGACCAATGGTAGATCCAAGAGTTTCTACGCATGCATTGTGCTTCTGAGCACTTCTGCGCGTGCTGACTTCGTAGCGTAAGGATAGAGACAAACCGAAACTCAGTTATTAGTTTTTCAGCCTTGTTATGCTTAAAGAATAAAGAGAAAGACCTTACTAGTAAGTTAGTTTTTTTTGTCTATGAAACTAGTTTGTCAAGGCATGCATTCAAAGTAAATTTGTAGACTACTTGTTAGTATTACATGATTTTATACATCACGGGGAATATAACTGCAACCTTTAATAGGTTTATTGTCTTGCTACATTCAAACGAACAAAAAATATGGGTTTATTTTGAATTGCCGAACATATGTTATTAAAACTTAGTATTGGTGTAGTAGTTAAAAATTTATATTAGTACTAGACAATACCCTGCGCGTTGCAACGGCATGGTAGTGTAATAAATAATTTAAAAGAGAGGCGCACACTGTAAGGCGGCAAAGAGTAAGAAAATAAAACTAAGAATGTTTTGCAGTAGAAGATGGCTTGGATTTAATATGTAACTTTCAAATAGAGTAGTGAGGATGACTTTCTCCCCGCACGTTGCTGCGGTAACCTTGTTAAAACATGCGTAAGTAGTTGACAAAAATAACCAAATCTAACAAAAAAAAGTATAAACTTGAAAATCAATAAAAGAAAGTGTCTAAAAATAGAATAAAAACTTTTGAATTACAGTTAAAAATGTTATTTCGAACAAAAATGTGAAGGGTGACTACCATGAATATATATGATGTGACAATGCTACATGCATAGACTAATGCAAAATAATTTTAATTTATAAGTTAAATGCATGATTCGCTTATGTGACAGTTTTGCATGGCTTAGTGGGAGAGAAAATTTAAATGCATTGCTTAGTAGGACATTAAGGTGAACACTTTGCATGTTAAGAAAATTAGAGCCAATTTCCTAAGAATGTAAGATTTGCATGCCATCAATTCTTTTTGGCCACGCTCATATCTAAATCCTGCCTCTGCCCTTCTCTCCAATAAATTGTGTCGTCTCCAAGCTCTCTATATGTCACCACAACACGTGCTTGTTACACCCATTTTATATGCACATCGTACAAAACATATTGGGATTTTGTTTGATGATCATATTGGCATTATTAAGTACTCTCCTTGTAAACTAATCTAAGAGCATTTAGATCACTATGAAATAGCAGGCCGGAGAAACACAACACAAAGCGCTGCAAACTTTGTGCCCATGGGCCGACGTGGGCAACGTGATTTTGTTGTCGTGTACAACAAGTTGGATGGACTCTGCGTCCCTCGCTTAGCTAGCTAGGTCTGGATCGATCCATGCATGCACCAGAAGAGAAGAGATCAAGCGGCGAGAGGAGAGGATAGGGAAGCCATGGATGTGGAGGAGCCTACTCCCACTACATTTCCGCTCAAGGAGGATGGCGGCAGCCCGCCGTGGACAGCGTCAATCCCCTTGAATCCTTCTTGTCTAGTTTAACTTTCACAGGAGAAGCGTCCGAGGAATCGCTCCGGAAGATGTGGGAGGATATCGTTCCACCATCCAATTTCTCCTTGCCGATGGAATCGGAAGGATCGATTCAGCCCTATCCCTTGCTAGCCACTCATTCTTCCTCCTCATGTTATCGATTCCTTCCTTCCGCAGCAGTCTGATTACTTAAGTATTAATGTTATCGACCCGCCTGTGCCCATCTATAATTATTGTGACCATCGATGGATCAATAATGGCGACCGAATTTGTTTGTCTATGAACTACTGCCTGGTTGTTATTTTTTGAACTGTCACGTGGGGAGGAGATCCCTCCCCACCTAAATATATTGTTCAAAAAGCTGCCAAAGCAAAGAGTCATCAATTAAGCTTTAGCTGAACCATTTTATAAGGAAAAGAGGATCAAAAACCTAAACAAATTGACCCTGTTTATAAGGAAAACCGGGCCGAAAACAGATACAAAAACACCCATGGCAACACACGCCTAGCTAGTAGACGGAAGGACCATCGCCATGAAGTACACTAGTAGAAGTGGGGTGTCGTCGAGGGATAACAATACTAGGCCTTTGCAAGCAGCCTAACGCCCGTACCGGCCTGCGTACCGAGCCCCATGGTGCAACTCAGGAGGATCCACAATCAACGAGTGCAACTGAACACGAACCTTGACCGGGAGCTCCACCATGGAAATTCAGAATGATTAGCAAGTTGGGGAGGCATCTTGCGCCATCAATGAGCAAAGATGAACCAAGACATCATTAAAAGCAGGAAGCTCGCCACAACACATCGGCAACCATCGGAGGGTCTTGATCATGCAGGTGTAGATGAAGGTGTTCAACTTGTGTTTTCTGTTGTGTCTTCTTCATCTGCACCAAATGCAATCAATATGCAAAGGAACAAGCAAGAAACTAAATTGAGAACATGGCATTGTAATTGCTTTGCCAAACAACAATTAGACACCGTCGATCGATTAAACAGAGCATAGAAACAAAGAAACAAAGTCGCCATCATCGCTCCATTTCAAAGGATGAACAGTGTGCCACTAAAGATTCATTTGAAGAGGATGAACAGTGTGAGTCATATGCCAACAAATGGACACTCTGAAATCAATGAAAAATTGAAGAAACATTAGATGCTCTGAACTCGATAAAAAGTCAAAACTATGTACAGATGGACTAGTGCTTTGAAGTCTGAATTAGCCAATGCTTAGGTGTTTCTATAAAACAAAGCAACTCGTCTAGATGATGTGATGGAGGGTAGCAATGAGCCAACGACACTCTACATTTCGATTTGCGACATCTCTTCTTTGTTGTGATCCCATCCATGTAGCATGGGCAGCAAAGAAAGGCATGCTTCTTTGTTGTGATCCCATCCATGTAGCATGGGCAGTAAAGAAAGGCACGCTTGACGTGGCTCCATAGATGGGGTGCTCGGCCTAAATATTGCATTCTTGATGTACTAAGATGATACATACTATCAATGGGTTTGATATTGAGGAGTAGCACATTCTTGTGTGGATGCAATCCTATAATCCCACAGTTCCTATCCATGAGGCTCATGGTAGTTGTGTCTTCATCCATGTCAATGAAGTTGTCCTCGTCTGAATTCCAAGAATACTCAGAATCCTCTCCGCTTCTTCTTCGTCATTGTCATAATCTTGTCGCTCGGTCCATACCTCTCGTTGATGATATTTTGTTCGGGGAGACTCACACATGCTAACTTTTCTTTTTGTGCTTTCAAACATCTTCCACTGAACCATCGATTTTGGTGATAGCCATGAATGCTCTATATGATGACCATAAAGACTAAGGCTGGCCTCGTGCACAACCGTCCATCCTAACTGCCCATCAGGTGGTTCATTCAGTGTCCCTATTTGGAACTAGCAGGGAGGTCAACCCGCCATGTGCTCTCTTCCTTGTCATTACAGGGTACTCGAATCATATCATACATCACATGTGAGCCACCTAGGATCATAAGGATGTTATTGCGGCAATGCATGTAGAGCCACTGCCCCCATTACTCAGATTTATTTTCATATATTCATGAACATTGAGTGGTGCAACGACAAGGGTAACACATCACAAAGGTGGTCAAGATCACAATGGCTGGGCAATAACTCTCGGCACTGCCACTTATCAGTTCGTGACGAGAACACTAGCAAAGACAACACCTTAACTTTGGGTACCTCAACCTTGACTGGTTAGTGGGCACATGGCACTTGTGGTTGTTCAACTTTGCCCTTTTCTTCTTCATCATACCCTCGGCATAGGGTGTGTGTGTGCGCACGCACCCGCACACTTACATTCATGTAGGCAAGTGGGCTTGGGTGTTCTGACCTTTGGTATATGTATTGTGTTTCTCAAAGAAGTTACCAGGGTATGTTTTCAACTACTTCTATTGTCTTGGGTTAAAAATTTACTGCGATGTTTGTGCGTTAGTTACCACCCTTGCGGTGTGTACATTATCATGCTATGTACACATAAGTTACGAGGATATGTTTTCAACAACTTTTTTCCTGGGTCAACAATATTATCATAGTTTTGTCATTGAGTAGCAAGGTTTGTTGTGCGTTTGTTATCATGGTATTTACACATATATTTTTCATCCGTATGTTTTCAACTACGCTTTGCCAGTCAAAAGTTACCATGATGTTTGTTGTAAGGTATCAGGTCTACGTTGTGTATATTTCCATGCTATTTACATAGAAATTGTAGGGGGTATGTTTCCAACAATTTTTTCCTTGGTCAAAAGTTACCATGGTGTTTGTACATGAGTTATATGCTCTATGGTTCGTCAATTCTAATGCTATTACACATAAGTTAACGGGGTATCTTTTTTGTAAAAAAAATCTTGAGTCAAAGTTACAGCGGTATTTGTGACTAAGTTGTTTGGTTTGCGGTGTGTATATCACCATGGTATTTACACAAAAGTTACGAGGGTATGTTTTCAATAACTTGTTTCCCGGGACAGAAGTTAGCTTGGTTTTTGTGTATGCGAGTTATTAACTTTCCGTGCGTAATTTACCTTGCTATTTAAACAGAAGTTACCAGAGGTATGTTTTTAACAACTTTTTCCTGGCTCGAATTTACTATTGTGTTTGTACGTATAGTTTTCGGGTTTATGGTGTGTAAATTAACATGCTTTCTACACCGAAGTTATTGAGGTATGTTTCAACAACTTTTTTTCCCTTCCAGGTCAATGTTAGCATATTGTTTGTGCGTAAGTTATCTGGCTTGCGGTGCCTAGATTACAGTGTTATTTATACAGAAGCTACTGAGATATTTACCCTAATTACTGACAATAGCATAATGAGGTGGTTAACTAATTACCACACCGGCTAGATAATCGTGGTCCTAGATACGATTCTTGTGTTCTGCAAGTCGTTCTGTAGTTTGAGCAAAAAACTGTGATTTGGCTGATACATTTTCCGATTAATTAATATATTGGACGAAGCATGCTTCCTTTTATAATGATAAAGTAAAGAAAAGGTTTTCACAAAGAGCTTCTGCTAGGAAAAGATCATGAACGTGCTAGATCTTTTTTTTTTTGCGGGGAGCAAACGTGCTAGATCTTTAGGAAGGTTCTAATGTCAACCACATTCACACCAGAGGAATATCTCTCATGGTCTTGTAATTATATACTACATTTTTATGAGAAGAAAATGATTGACCACCAAAGATCTTTTTTTATGAAAAAGACACACGATGCGCAGATTCACTAAGAAATAAATTGCTAGGATATTATGTACACTGCCGAGGACCAGGTTTAACAGAAAACGGAGACAACACACGCGCCTGCTGTCACTCGCTATCATTGTTCGCCGTCAATATGCGGACACCACATGTCCAGAGATATTTTGGTAGAATAAATTTAGCCGCACTCTTTTCATGCATAGTTCGTGAGAAATGGATTGAACTTTATAGTTCTACCTGGACGCACTACCTGCCACAAGTCCCCGCTGCAACAGTAGCATGCATCTACAAATAGCTTCCCATTTCATGGCATCGTGTGGCAAACATATCAAAATGGAGTTTTCCAAGAGCCGAATTAGCTATCTCTTATCCGGTTTAGGCCGGAGAAGGCAAAGAACACATCCAATTGTCTAGCCTTACGTACATTGAGGTAGTGAGAACTAATGGCGTCGGCTGCTGATGCAACCATTTACGCCGACGGGTTCCCGTCGGCTGAGCTGCCCCGGCGGCCGGTGGACTACCAGCCCAAAACCTGGGACTACGACTCCATTTGCTCATTGCAGCAGCAGGCGCACCAAGACGACAAGGTGCATGCACGATCAGCCGAACTTTCCTTCCATTTTTGCCTTCTCAATATTCTTTTACCTGTCCGGCCATGGCGATCTGCAGCGTAGGTGGGTTAGGATTAGGGGAGGGACTCTAATTTGGGGACGAGGAAAAAGACCAAGGGGTCAGCCTTATCGGTGTCGTGTCAATGCTAGTGAGGCTAGGGCGGCATCATGCCAGGGCCGAGGAGAGGTGGAGCGGGAGTCTTTTTTACTACAGAATTGACTATTTCTCGGTAGACATAGAATAACTATTTCTTTTAATATCAGTACAGACACAAACGCTCATATACACGCGCATACAGTCATCCTTATGAACGCACACACGCACACCCACTAGTAGAAAAAGGGTCAAATGTGAAGCACAATAGTGCCGGTTTGAATTTCAGCCGGCACTAATGTTTACATTAGTGCCGGTTCGTGGCGGCGATCAATAGCACCGGTTCATGGCGAACCTTTAGTACCGGTTCATGCCACGAACCGGTACTAAAGAGGCTGTGTCAGCCTGCGGTCAGGCTATGGCCCCACCATCATCATTTAGTGCCGGTTCGTACCACGAACCGGTACTAATGAGGTTATGCCAAACTGTTTTTAGTCCCATCTCGCTCCCCTAACAAGCCTTTTACCACCTTAAATATGTTATTTCTCAAACTATCACAAGCATTTGGTCTTCATTGAACTCTATGTGTAGAATTTATGGCCGCAATATGAGTCTTCATCGGTTTATAAATCGTTGATGACTCATATTGACAATTCAGATTGTACACACAAAGATCATTGATGATCAAAGTATTTTTGATGTTATAAGATCATATTGACAATTTAGACTATAAAGAAATATAAGATCATGATCTAAATGCTCTTATATTTTTTGCGTTTAGTATGCACCAACTGCTAGGCCGGAGGAGCTGTTTAGTACCGGTTCGTGGCGAACCTTTAGCACCGGTTCGTGCCACGAACTGGTACTAATGAGGTTGTGTCAGGTAAGGCTGGGCCCCACGAGCATCTTTAGTATCGGTTCATGGATGAACCAGTACTGCAGTTTCTTAGTAAGCTGTTTTTTAGTCCCACCTCGCGAAGTGAGAGGGACTAGGAGCGGTTTATAAGCCCTGAGTGCAGAGACGATGAAGAAGAGGCTCAATGCTCACGTTGCTTAGCTTCAAACCTTCAGGAATACGGTAGACTGCACGGAGCTATGCGCAGTGCACTTTACACTATTGCGAAAGGCTTGAAGCAAATTAACAAGCATTGCACCTCTTTTTTATTTTTAATAACTTATTACAACTCCGGACTTCTTCTGTTATGGCAAAAACTAATTGCACGTCGACATTTCTTTTTTTTTAAGTTATAACTCCAGACTTTGACCATCAAGTTTTGCAGAAAAGAAAAAATAGCAGAAAAGAAGAAAAACTATAGCTGAAAAGAAAAAAACTATATAAAAAACTACTCAAAAATAAATAGAAGAAAATAAATATAGCAAAAAAGAAAAAAGTACTCAGAAATAAATAGAAGAAAAAATAAAGCAGAAAAGGAAAAAATTATATTTGCTATTTTTCAATCGTTTACAAAATGACCGTGAAATTAAAAATCACTACAAAATGAACTCTGAAAATGTTGAATTTTGGCAAACTAGATGAAAAACTACTCACAAATAAATAGAAGAAAATAAATATAACAAAAAAGAAAAAACTATACAAAAAACTACGCAAAAATAAATAGAAGAAAATAAAGCAGAAAAGAAAAAAACTATAAAAAAAATTGGGGCGCTGCCCTGTGGGCCTGATAGGCCACAGGTGTGTAATTACAGGCCTTAAAGGCCCAACAGACTCACAGGGCAGCGCGCAGAGTCTAGGCCCACCAGCCTGCTATATAGAGGAGTTCGAAGTGGTAGCCGCGGCTGGGTTTATAAACCAGTGCGGCTGCCCTTCGCCCGGCGAGGTGGGACTAAACTTTGGGGTGGCAGCGCGAGGCCTTTAGTACCGGGTCGTGGAACAAACCGGCACTAAAGGGGGGGGGGGGCATTAGTACCGGTTTGTGCCACCACCCGGTACTGAAGGGGGTCGCCTCCCGCCGCTTGGCCTGGCCAAAACAGGCCTTTAGTACCGGTTGGTGGCTCCAACCGGTACTAAAGGGGGGGGGGTCTATATATACAGCACGTCCGAAAATTTCGTTTTCCCTCTCTGTTTGTTCCTCTGTTTCCGTCTCCATCGCCGTCGCCGCCGCCCTCGATCGTCTCCGTCGCCGCCCCCGTCCCCGTCGCCGCCCCCGTTCCCGTTGCCGCCGTCGTCTACGTCGCCGCCCCGGGCCCGCCCCCGTCCCCGTCGCCGCCCCCGTCCCCGTCGCCGCCCTCGTCTCCGTCGCCGCCCCCGTCCCCGTCGCCGCCGTCGTCGCCGTCGCCTTGCCGTCGCCGTCGCCCCACTGTGAGCTCTCCCCCTCTAACCCCTCTCCCTTGCCCCCGGCGGCCACCATGGGCGCGGC
The DNA here is from genome assembly GCF_018294505.1 of Triticum aestivum. Lineage (NCBI taxonomy): Eukaryota > Viridiplantae > Streptophyta > Magnoliopsida > Poales > Poaceae > Triticum > Triticum aestivum. The sequence goes on along the minus strand of NC_057813.1, from coordinate 683,656,967 downwards.
CCCTCCCCGAGCACACACACACACACACACACAAGAGCATGATTAACACACACACACACACACATATGTATGAATTAGTTTAGATTATTTAGATTATTATTGTTTTAGTTATCAAAAAAATTTATATGGAAATTAGTCTTTAATTAGTGTTGAATTAATATATAGAACTAGTTTATTTTTAGTAAATGCTTAGTTGAACTTGTTGAATTAATATATAAAACTAGTTTATTTTTAGTAAATGCTTAGTTGAACTTGTTGAATTAATATATAGAACTAGTTTATTTTTAGTAAATGCTTAGTTGAACTAGTTGAATTAATATATAGAACTAGTTTATTTTTAGTAAATGCTTAGTTGAACTTGTTGAATTAATATATAGAACTAGTTTATTTTTAGTAAATGCTTAGTTGAACTAGTTGAATTAATATATAGAACTAGTTTATTTTTAGTAAATGCTTAGTTGAACTAATTGAATTAATATAACTAGTTTATTTTTAGTAAATGCTTAGTTGAACTAATTGAATTAATATAACTAGTTTATTTTTAGTAAATGCTTAGTTGAATTAATAGAAGTAGTTGAATTAATTGAATTAGTAAGTGTTTAATGTTTTGCCTAATATGAATATAGGAAATGTCGTCTGACGACGGAAAAAATTTCGGTATGTGCACATACTGTGAAGACGAGCGCAGTCAGTGCGACAGAAATTTCCTTATTGATGGTAGGCGATTCAGCATCAAGCTGGATGAGACTTTCGAATTCGATACAGTAAGTCACAACGACAAGTCTGTTTTCGTAATTAAGCATGACTTATATATGCTTCATTTGCCTGACTTATAATTTTTAATTTTCACTACTCTACTAGCGCATCCAATGCCATGCAAGAATTTTTGTCTTGGATAAGATATGTTTCAAAGATATGGAAACTGTGGAGGTAAAGAGAGCTTACCTGAAAACTGAGCATGATGGTTATACTTTCAACGTCAAAGTATACAATGCACACACGTACACCTATTTTGAATGCAAAACTTGGCAAGCACTATGCAAGGCTTATGCATTTGAGCCTGGTATGGTTATCACCTTTGATATTCGTCCGAAAGATGATATTGAAGGTAATAGAGACATATGGGTCGATGTGCAGACGCCTCCAGTTCTACCATTATGTGAGTTCTTCTCAAATATATTTTTGTCTTTGATATTGCTTATTTCAAAAATAACTGACAACTAATTTCTATTGACAGCTTATCTCCATTCAACCAAACATGTCCGGCGCTTGGTAGACAGGACCTTCTACTGTCCTGGAGCTGAACTAAACTGCGAGGAGATAAGTCATTATGTTTCATGGCTTGAGGATCTTCATACTGTCAAGACAAATTTTTTTCCTGCACTTGGAAATATTAGTACTCAAAACGTGCGACCAATAGTGATGGTATTGAACTACGGTCATATCTATTTAGGAATGATGGTAAGATATTTACTATTTGTCCTCAGTGCATATTTTGCATACATATTTTTTTTGCTAAACTTTCATTGCTAAGTATATTAATTAAGTACTATACGATGTTCTTCAACAGGGACTCCCGATGACAGTTGTGCCTCAGGGGATCGAGACTAAAGGTCAGATGTCAATTGTTAGCTTAAGGCCAAGATATCCTGCATTGCACATGAATGCATTCAGGATTTCTAGAAGCGATGAATGCTTAATAGTGAAAGATTGGAGGAAAATTGTTAATGATCGCAGAGAAGTACTAGGGGGCAGCAATGAGAAGCGCAGCCCACGATTAGGAGACAGGTTCATCGGCATGCTCCAGTATGATCAATCAAGAGAGCTATACATGTTCTATGCTATTTTACCAGAGAGAGAGAGTAGCTAGCAGGAGTGATTTAGCTAGTTCTTCATGCTGCTCTTAATTAGTACTTGTCCTTTCATGTCCGTGTTTTTCGTTCAGAACTTAAGTGATTTGCTTTTGTGGTGTTATATATGAACGCTTATAATATCATGACAATCATGTTGAACTCGATGATTGGTTCTACTAGAAATTCTATATATATATATGCATAACGTTTATCATGTGTAGTAACATAAAATACCAGCAAACGAAAAAGAATTAAAATGGAAACACAAAATTAAATGAAAAAGAAATCATAAAACTAAAAAACCCCAAACCTTATAGTACCGGTTGGTCTTACCAACCGGTACTAAAGGGCTCCAGGCCCCCGGAGCTGGCTCGTGCCACGTGGTTGCCCTTTAGCACCGGTTCGTGCTGAACCGGTACTAAAGGAGGGGGGGGGGGCTTTAGTGAACACACTTTAGTGCCGGTTATGGAACCGGTACTAAAGGGCCTTACGAACCGGTGCTATTGCCCGGTTCTGCACTAGTGACCCTATCCCAGTGAGCAATTCAGGAATAAATGCGAGCACCAGAATTTGAACCCTGATAGGCTAAGGATACCACAGTTCCTCTAACCATCCAATCGCAGGTTGGTTCGCGACATAGAATAACTATTTATAAGTTGATATTTCTCTAGTAAAAAGGATGTTTTCACTATTCTAGAGAACAACAAAACAGTTCAAGAGTCCACAACAACCATAGAAATAAAGAAGGATTTTTTTGTCTTTTCGCTGGCCACCTAACATTAACAATCACATGAGGCACTTACCTCCAAAACGTGTAGAATAGTCAAACATACAATCGACATGCCAGAGCTCAACGCAAACTAAGCATAACATAAATGGTTAGATTCATTGTGGTGAAACCAGACTTAGGTCACGGACCTGGCATTGGTGCTCGTATATTTTAGGTTTATTATAGTTTCCCAAAGTAATTCTTTCAACGGTATGATATTTTGTCGGCTACAAAGTGCAAGACTTGTCAGCTTAGTCTATCCAAGTTGATATGGATAGGGCATGCGCGTGTGTTTATATACATCTGGGTAAGTATGCGGGTGTGTTGTGAGTGTCTGTGCCTATACTCTGTTTCTCAAAGAAGAGCTCGACGAGAAATGCTTACAACCACAGCAAATTACAACTAAAATATCCAAGATGATGTGCTGCTATTGGGGCAGCTAAGCGTCAAATTGGGACTACCTCAAAATGCATGTTAATTACCATGCATTCCTGCATGAAGATGTATATGAGTACCATATATAATATTTATTCTGAACATATTTAGAAAATGAAGAAGATGGTTTTTAGGCAAGGAGGTAGTTTTAAGGCAAGATACTGACCTCGTACTGGTGGTGCAGCATACCAAGCAAAGCTCACTCCAAACGAGCTTGAAGCACAGAGTGAGGCGGCTTTTGCTCGAGGAGGAAGAAGAGCTGGCTACTAGGCTCATGATCATGGATCAACTCCAAAGTGTTGGTGTAGCATACCATTTCGAGGAGGAGATCACAAGCATCCTCATGTCCATGCATGTTCATGATGCACACGTTCAACTCAAGCATGACCTCTCTTCAACAGCCCTACTATTTAGAATGCTCAGAGGACATGGAATCCATGCGTCCACAGGTAAAGATAAGAACGTTCATTAATTATCCTATTTTCTTTTCATGCACGATTTGCCATGCCTAAAAATCTGACTTTGATTTGTAGCGGAATCCTAAAATAATGTTTCCTCCGTCTCAAAATAAGTGTCTCAATTTTGTACTAGCTCTAGTATAAATTTATACTAAGCTCAAGACACTTATTTTGGGACGGAGGGAGTATAATATATATTCTTTCAAAATGGAGATTGTACCCAAGGCTCTACATGATTCATGGATCATGCACACAGCCATTCTATGGGAAATGTTTCAATCCACTATGATGTAGATAAAAGGATAGCTCATCAAACAAAGATTACATAAAGCACTTATGCATTACTAATTCTAATATTAAATACGTCACACAAACTGTAAAACATATGCAACGTTTGAGATTACACAACTCAAAATAGTTGTAGATGTGTTAAGGGTTGAAGTAGGTTATGTTACTAATGATTGTAATTTGTTCATTTTGTTTGTAGATATGTTGACTTCATTCAAGGATGAAATGGGTGATTTCAAAGCTGATAACGCCAAGGACATAAATGCTTTTGTTGCACTCTATGAAACTTCCTACCTGGCCTTCCCAGGAGAGTCCATGCTCGACGAAGCAAGAGCATTCGCCGTCAAGAAACTCGAAGAACTGATGCCATCCATGTCGATCTTCATGGGGCCTGCTAGTCAAACAGAAAGACAAGGAGACATCCCGTTGCACTGGAAAGTTCCCAGGCTGCAGGCGACATGGTCGCTGAAACAGCACGGCTACAACGAGGAGAGCCACCTGAGTATCGATCCTTCCATCCGGCAGCTGGCTGCGGTCGACTTCAACTTCGTGCAGGCTGTCCATGGAGCGGAGCTCGTCCAAGTGATGAAATGGTGGAAGGAGACCGGGTTGGGCGAGAAGCTGCCATTCGCAAGGGACCGTCTGGTGGAATGCTTCTTCTGCGCAGCATGCATCGCGCCGGAGCCCCACCTCACCGGCTGTCGCGAGGTGCTGGCCAAGGTGGGCTCCCTCATCGTCCAACTGGACGACGTCTATGACATCTATGGCACGGTCGATGAGCTGACCGCCTTCACCGATGTCGTGGGCGACTGGTGGGAATGGGACGACGATGATTTTTCGTCGGTGCCGAGGCTGCCAGAGTACATGAAGGTGATGTACTCTGCCATCCGGTCGACGTCGACGGAGGCAGCAAATCGTGTAATGAAGGAGCAAGGGTACGACGTGCTCCCACTGTACAAGAAAGCAGTAAGACGATTGATCCGTTGATGTTTTTGTTTTCTACTCCATTATATTGTTGGGGACTTATTTGATGATCGATGAATTAACGTGCAGTGGCATGAGCTGTGTAAGTCGTTCCTGATAGAAGCCAAGTGGCAGCACGAGGGTCAGATGCCATGCTTGGAGGAGTACCTCGGGAACGGGTGGGTCACGTCCACGGGGCCTCTCCTGCTGCTCCACGCTTTCACCATGCTCCAGCCGCAACAGCAGATGGATTCATGGCTGCAGAAAAACGAAGATGGCGATGACATGGTCATGGCATACCCGAAGCTGGTTGAGCTATGTTCCATGATCTTCCGGCTCTGCAACGACTGCGCGACCCACGAGGCCGAGTCAGAGCGGGGCGAGACCGCGTAAGCCATCATCTGCCGCATGGGTGGTGGCGCCAGCAAGGAAGAGGCCCGCGCCGCGGTGGTGGACGCCATTGCCGAGACCTGGAAGAAGGTGAACAGGGAAGTCGCCTTGAGCAGCAGCACCGGGACCAGGAGCGCGGCCAACCGCGTCTGCGTCAACCTGGCGAGGACCGTCCAATGCATCTATCAAGACGGCGACGGCATCACCTCGCCCAAGGACAGCCGGAAACAACTCGTCAAGGACATGCTCTTCACGCCTGTTGCTCTAGATATTTGTGGCGCACACTAGAGCCTAGCTTTTCATGGTGATGTGACGTCAGCTACAACGTACGGGTATGTGTAACGCAAGCCACACACGAATCACATGGCCTGTTGGAAAAAATCTTTATAAGCTGATTAGGATGCTTCCACAATTTTTGCTTTGTATGTCGTCACTTCGTCAATCTAAAGATATCGTGCCACCTCAGGATCTCAAAGAAGCTCATCGGGGTATGGTGTCCGTGTGCGCATTCATAGAGGTGAATGTATGTGTGGTCCTGTGATTGTACTGTGCTAAAAATAGATACCCAGTAATAACGCAAAAAAAGACCTATGCTCCCTCATGAACTGTAAAGTCAAAAGAAATAGTAAAAAAATCAGGATTTTTTGGGAACACATATTGGCGAATTCCCAACATGCATGCAAATTTTCATGAAACAGCATTGCAAAATGCTTCCATAAAATAAAAAATTGATACTAATTTTTTTTGTTTTTAAAAGTATTTTGGAGCAATTATTTTGTTTTTTTGGAAGCATTCGGGAATGTTTTTTTAATGAAAATTTGCGGGCATGTTGAGAATTCGTTACTGTTTGTTCCCAAAATAATTCAAACTTTTTTTACTACATTTTGATTTTACAGTTCACGTGGGTGCATATGAGGTCTCAAGCAAAAGGGCACTTCCACTTCTAAGGGCTAATTATGTAATACTCCTTCCATCCGAAAATACTTGTCAAAAAATTGAATAAAAATGGATGTACCTAAATTAAAATACATCTAGATGCATTTATTTCTTTAACAGTATTTTCGTACAGGGTGTACATTGTACATATCATTACCTTTCGATTGATGAACAATGATCGAACGAGAGGAATTAGGACTTAATGGCCTGGACCAACATATCATTTGCTGCCGAGATGGTTAGGAGTCACTTGAGTGCAAGGAAACAAAAATAGCGTCACAAAATAGCACCGCCTCTTAAATTACGTTATTAGCATCCTATAACACGCTATAGCGTGCTATTAGCAAGACATTGTACATTGATTTCTTAAGCGAGACAATTTTCTATATGCTATAGCGGGTTATTAGAAGTGCAATAGCACCCTATTCTTTCAGTGCGTGAGAGTGATATGGTCATGGCGTATCCGAAGCTCTTCAAACTATGTTCCATGATCTTTCGGAACGACTGTGTGACCGACGAGGCCGAGTCAGAGCAGGGCGGTGGCGTCAGCAAAGAAGGGGCCGACTCTGCGTTGGCGGATCCCATGACCGAGAACTGCAAGGAGGTGAACAGGGAGGCCGCCTTGAGCAGCACAACCGGAACCGGGAGCCCGGCCAACGGCGTCTTCGTCAACCTGGCGAGGACCAAACTATGCATCTATCAACACGGCGCCGGCATCACCTCGCTCAAGGACAGCCGGAAACAACTGGTCAAGGACATGCTCTTCACGCCTATTGATCTGGACATTTGTGGCGCATGGCAGATTGGTAGAGCATAATTTTTCATCGTGACGTGACGTCAGGTACGACGTACGGGCATGTGTCACGCGAGACACATGAATCACAATAATCTTGATAAGCTGACTATGATGTTTCTGCAGTTGGTATACAACAGTACAGTTTGGTCCACAAATTTATTTAACTCGCAAATCTTTGAAACACGGCCTCGAACTGGTCCAAATCATCCACATAACTCTGAGCTGTGATTTCGTCATTTCTGCATCGTTTCCTTCTAAGACATGCTCTGTTGACCCTGTATCTCCGAGAGTAGTTTTCTAACGTACTTCCGAGCATATTACTTTCCTGCGAGAATGGATTACCTTTGTTTATTTTTAACCGTAGACCATAGCACAATAATTCTACGGTAACTTTTATTCATATAAACAAAGTATGGTACAAAGTGGAGAGGAAAAAAGTGAAAGAAATAGAAAATAAATAATAAGATGTTTACCGGACAGTTTGGTACCTTTGAGTATCATGTTCTTCTTAGACTTGTGTTGTCAATTTCTTCTTTCTATATAAATAGCCCCTCACACCCATTGATTAGATGAGATTGATCCATACCCTTTCATAATAACACAAGTTTTTACTGTGATTGGACTTTTTTGAAGCCCTTCGTTGTCTCAATCTAAGGGCACACACATACGTAGTACTAGCTAGTACTCGGATGAAAGTATTCGAAAGTACTAAAACTTGTGGGACCGCTACTAATGACAATGTGGGGACACCTTTTAATCTAGTGGCATTTTAGTCATAGAAAAATTTGCACGCGCCGCCCCTCTCGTCCAATGCAAAACCGCCGCCATGGCCCTCTTCTCTTCTATCACCATTACAGAACCACAGCCATCTCCTCCCTCTCCTGCATTCCAAATCCACCATAGAGCGGGCTTCCGCTAAAGAAAGATCATGGACGAGATCAATATTTATGATTCTAATGGCAATCACATCCGCGTCAGCTGGATATATCTCACCGACTTAATTTTGTATGAGCTAGGCAGCCCGGCCGTACGAGAAGAAAACGATTGATCAGCTGAGAATTTATTCCCTGCAAAAGACAAAACTCCACATATTCGTTAGTATGAACAAAAGAATGGTAACCACAGGGTGGTCACTTCGCCAACGTTGCTAGCCGTGCATAAGCCGACACCACACCTCTGGAGATATTTTTTCTCTGAGCAAAAGAAGACTGGATTTCGTAGTTTGGATGCGTGTTATAAAAAAGTTTGGCGTCGTCGTATTTGTCTTGTCACTAGTTAGTTTTCTCCATCTCTACAGCTGGAAATAAATCTAAAGTTCCATCTTTCACTCAGTTTTCTTTCCACCGCCCCTACGTCTAAACTCCCACTCTCCATCGATTTTTGGTGGTTTTCCATGTCCTCCTAGCTTTCAGCAAACCATTTTTTGGTTACCCGAAAAACCAGATCAAATTACAGGAGTATGAAGCAATAAATTTACAATACATAAATAAATTATTTCTTCTGGTAAAATCTGATATCGGTCAGTCATCTTTGATACCTCAATAAAAATAATAAGAATAAGATCTTGGTCCGTAGACAAGTAAATATGAATCAAACTTTTATTTTCGTTAAGCTAATAAAGCAGGTCAATCACGGGCACATACCTATATTTTCCAGTTTAAGAAATGATAGAAAATTTATGCTTTATATAACCAAAACATAATTTATTTTCTATTTTTTGTATAAAGATTTGCCCCGTATGATCGTATTGTTGTGTTAACATGTATTTCGCTACCATGGTAATGCACAGGCGCATTCCTAGTTTTGTTAAAAAGAATTATTCAAGTCTATTATCCGAATCCACAGTACTAATAACCATGATAAAAAAAATTACATCAAAGTCATTGGGCCCGGTCGACTTCGTCCACCCAACCAGGAAAAATGCATCGTCGCAAGCCTTGGCGGAACCATTTTAATCTCATTGTTGATCTTGAACAGGAAGTCATCAAGGGCACAACCCTGTCGGACCAACACTCTGGAGGTGAAGCTGCCTTTTCTGAAAGAGTTGTAGAACCAAATCAAAAGTTTGAGCCTCTATAATTTCTCACATGCCCCACACCATCGCTGGTGGTCACACGGACGTGATGGAGATGAGGATGAAGGAGTCAACTAAAAATGAAAGATGACACCGCACTGGAAAAACATTACAAACTTAACATCTTGTTGGCTAGAATTGCCGGCATAAAATTACGCCATCGAGCCCTTGTTGCTGCCATAGATGACCGCGTCAAGATGGGGAGGCTCGAGCTGACCTTAATCGCCAGATCGAGACCACCGCGGTACCACAATGATGCATTGACACAAAACCATAACACTAACCTATGTAAGGGCCGAGATCGAGGGCACTGGGTTTCCCAACCTCTCACACCCCTGGAGAGACTACCTATCAGCTTTTAAACTAAAATCACTTTGTAATTTACATCAGAGATATAGGATATTTGAAAACATATTACGGTAAAATGTACTGCATTGTGGTTTATATGATGCACGAGAGGGTCGAGTAATGGCGAGGGAGGATTTTAGGATACACCACATTTTCTTTGATCCAATCCACAAGTACAAAAAAGGCCCATCACTGTCAGAAATCTCAAGTGGGCCAACAAGAAACACTGCTAGAGATGGCCCTCCGTGGAACCGCAGCATGAGCGGTGAATGGTTGAGATTAGGAGGTTTTTTGATTTGTGATAGACCTGCCAGGCAAACCCTAAGTAGAATTTCCCGTGTTGCTCCGTCCTTAAGAAAAAAAATAGAATGGGGGAATTCAACAAAAACATTGTTTGTCATAAGTAAGTCCAGGAATAGACAAGAGGTTGCGAGTAACAGAAGGAACATGAAGAACATTGGATAGTTGAAGTTAACGAGATGTAGATTTTGGAAGAGATGATTGATGAATATGAGAGATATGCATACCCACTTGCTGTATGAACCTTGTCATGGCCCTGGTCGGGCTCAAACGAGCTTTGAGAGCTCGCTCATCAGATGATCTGTAGCACTAGCATCCATGTACCAGCTGGCGTCAACAGGATAAGAAAGGGTATTCCCTTGTGTTACCATTGCCGCTCATTGTGGCATTTGTCATTGCTGATAACTAGGAAATCGCGCTTGGCGCTTTTATGGCAACGGGAGGGAAGATGGGAAGGAATACCACATAAGAGACAAGCAGGACGATTGCGCTGGTGACTGCACAACAGGCACCCCAAGTGTCGTGGATTTGTCACAGCAGATGTCCTAGCGAAAGGACTTAGTCGTGGAGCCATCGCTACGAGTTTACTTGAAGGGGTTAAAGCGGACACAAAGACACGAGGGTTTTATACTAGTTCGGCCCCTTCGATGAAGGTAAAGGCCTACGTCTAGTTGCGATGGAATTGATGTGGTCTCGATGGCTAGGGAGCAGACAAGCTTCGCCTAGACTCGAGTTGTTGTTGTCCCCCCCTGAACCGCCGCCGGGTCGTCCCCTTATATACACGGGTGACGCCCGTCGGTCCATAGAGACCCAACCGGTCCATACTCGTATCCCAGTCGGTATCTCTCTGTTCCTAACTTACAATACAAGTTACACATCAAGCCGGTTTACGGCTACAGGTTCTAAACCGGCTACAGGCCTTGGGCCTTCATCTGTTTATACCACTAATGAAGTTATCCCGGCCCAAGCAGGCCGGTTCACGCCTAGTGGTAATATCCCCAACATTAGGCCCCAGATTGATTTGAACTGGTTCATGTCAATCCCTCACAAAATCTGGAGTCTTGGACATCTTTGGGTAATTGGTAAACCGCCGTGTCGTCATCATTTCTGGTTGCTGTAAGCCGGCATGACGTCATCATGAAATTTTATCATTTATAACGCCCTCTTTTAACAATAGCTCCTGGATCCGCGCGCTTGACCTAGCTCTGTTGCCTTATAAATAAGACCGAAGGGTCATTTCTTTCCCTTTCCCTTCGTCCCTTCTTGTTCGTCTTCCTCGCGCCGCCAGCCTTGGAGCTCCGCCACCGCCGTCGACCTCTGCCTCGTCTTGGGCCGCTGCATCAACCTGAACGTACCAGAGCATTGCGGCATCTTTCCGCATCTTCTCCGTTCCCGGTAAGCTTTCTCCTCTTCTTGACCTAGATCTGCTCTTAGGGTTCCATGTTCGTGTTGTGTTCGTCACATGCTCATACCTGTTTTCTGACCTTGAATGAATCTGTGAATCCCTACTGCGTTTAGTAGTAGTCTTTAAGCATCCACCTGTAGTTTCTCATCTAAGTCCATATATCTCTCGCACATACCCGCTCAATGGTTCACTTCTGTTTCTGCCTTACTCTTCGGAATATTTTCTGTTTTTGTGAGCTCGCTGTAGATCCGCGGCTGTGATAAGATCATGTGAAACTTGTTTCTGCATACCTAGTTATCCATAGTTGCAATTTCTTCCGATGCTTAGGTCAGGCGGTTTAACTTATCATAGAAAAAAGTTACTAAACCGGTATATACCATTAGTCCCCTGGTTGAACCGCCAGAATCCACATGATGCCGCATTGTGGAAGACCGGTTTATAGGTACTGCCTCCGGTTTATCGTAGTCTAGATCAACACCTTCTGCTACCCAGCGTGTTCTTGAACCGGATCACCTATTTCTTGTAGATCTCGCCATGGCCAAACAAGTGTATGAGTGCAATTGGGTTCCTTCTCGCGTCACGGAATCACAGTTGGACGATCTAGCCTTGATCGGCGCTTTAGACAGTAAAGATACGATCCACTGGAGGGTTCCTGGAAATGAATGTCCTCCCACCCCCCGGGAAGGAGAGGTTGTGGTCTTCGCAGATCACTTGGCCCGGGGCTTCAAACCGCTCGGCTCTAAATTTTACCGGGATGTGTTAGCCAATTTTCAGCTCCGTCCACAGGATATTGGCCCCAACTCTGTTACCAATCTATGCCACTTTCAAGTGCTCTCTGAGGTATACCTTCAAGAGGAGCCTTTAGTTGAGTTGTTTAGAGACCTCTTTCATTTAATCCGTCGCACTGAATTCACCGATGGCCCCAACACTGAATTGGGCGGTATGGCCATTCAGAAGAGGAAGGAGATCACTTATCCCCACGTCAAACTCCATACTCACCCCAAGGAGTGGAATGCAACTTGGTTTTATTGCAAGGATACCTCCCCTGACAATGAAAATCCCTTGCCTGGCTTCCGTCCGGAACGGCTCAGCAACACGCACCCTTTTACACAAAGACTAAGCGCCAAGGAAAGAATTAAATACGCTCCGCAACTGTCCAAGCTCCAAACTTTTATGGCCAACGGCTTAACGGGAATAGATCTTGCATGCTGTTGGATATCATGGAGCATACTGCCTCTGAGCCGGCGCTCCAGTTTGATGTGCAAGTATACTGATAGTGTCGATGACCCACTCCGACACACTAAAATCCAACTCTCCGATGATGAAGTCACAGAATCTGTAAAAAAGATGCTGAATGAACCGGAGCATCTCTGTGCTCAAACCGGTCTGCCTCCTTACTGCACCACCAACAAACCGCCAGCGGTAAGATTTTAATTGCTCTATTGTTGAACCGGTTACTGTTTTATCTGTTTGACATTTAACTACTGCTGATCCAGGGCGATAATCCGTTTTGGAGCAAGAAGCTTTCGCAAGACAAAACGGAGAAGGCAGGGCGGCCAATCCAGCCCAAGACCAAGGTTATCAAGAAGCCAACTCACAAGAGAAAAACCACCGCTTCATCTGATCCAGCTATTGATGACGATGTGGGTAACCCGGACCTTGAGGTAGAACTTGACTCGCTTGGCTTATTTTTTACACGCCTTATTGATGATGATGCTTGTCAGGACGACGCTGAAGCCAGCAATGCGGAATTCATTGAGGTAACTATTCTCTCTTCCGATTCAGAAACCTTTCCTTTGCCAAAATTTCGACAGGCAAACCGGAAAGTTAAATTTTCTCATCCTCTTGCTTATTTGGATCCTAAATTTCTTATGAAGACTCAGCAACATGAAGCTCGCCGCACAACCCGGCACAGTGGCCAGGTAGTTACCTCCACCGGTTTACCAAACAGTCCGATTCGAAAACGCCGCTCCGAGGTCTCTGACCTTTTTATTGATTTAAATCCTAAAGCGGGTTTCTTCCGTCAACCTCTTAACCCATCCGACTCCGATTATCAGGTTACTTCTCATTCATCTTCTGGTGAATCGTCGGCCACTCAGCTGCCGCCGTTAAAAACGGTTCTTGGGTAAGCTAAGCTGAACATATGCTTCCAGTACACTATGTAATGGCTTATGCTTTTCCTTGACTCTTTGATTTTCTTTCAGGGCCAAACCTAAACCGAGCAAGAAAGCCCGCCTGGATAAAGCGGCTGAAGAAGATGTAGCCCCAGAACATGACAAAACGCCAGATCTTGAAGCATTTGCTCCTGAGGATATTCCCAATGATCCTCCTTTACAAGACGATGCTATTCCCAAAGAGAGGCCTATTAATACTTCAGTCTCTGCTGACCCGCCTGTCAGCTCTGTCCGGATTGAGAAATCCCACAGTCCTGCTGACAAACCGATCGCACCAACACAAACCGGCGAGTCCAAAGATGATGATATTGTGATTACCGGAGTAGGCCGCTTTGAAACCGGGAACCCTGTCACCTTAACCAAGCATACCATAAAATAGGATTTTTCCGCTCTGAATAAAGAAAAATGGGATGTTGAACTGGAGACATACGCTGCTCTGAGTGCCCAAGATCTTCATTCCGGCTATCTAAACCGGCTTTATACTAGCCGTGACTGTGAAGCTGGTCTGGTAAAAATGATGAGGGATAAATTTGAGGTAACTTACTTCGTTACTAACTGCCTTTGCATCAATCCTCCTAGCCCCCAAGGGTCGGTTTGTAGCCTTCGTCAAACCGGGACTTGAATATGATCCTCAACACTTTTTGAAAGCCATTAATATAGCCCCCAAGGGCCGGTTTAACTTAGCAGAATTAGACCGGGGCTCCAACAGAAAACTACCCTTAGAACATAATTTGAGCAAATAGCCATTAGCCCCCAAGTGCCAAGTTGAATACCTGTATTGAGCTTGGGACTTTGCAATCTAGTAACTTTTGAAAACTGAAGGTTTCATTAGCCCCCAAGTATCAGGCGTATAACTTTGTTATGTGGTTGATACTTCAATTTCTTGGACCGCTTGTTTAAAGCTAAATGATGTCTGTATGCAGGCTGAGGCGAGAATCACGGAGGACCGGATTGCTGATTTGCAGGAGGCCTTGAAAACTCAACAAGCTGAAATAGACAAGGCAAAGGAAGAATTAACCAGCGCCTTGAGCACCGCTGAACAGCTGAAGGAAGGCTTCAAGAAAGAGCGGGCTGATTGGGCCACTGAGAAGGCCGCTTTAACCAAAAGAGCGGAAAATGCTGAAGCTGCCCTTAAACCGATGGCGGATGAACTGACGTCCGTAAAGCGGCAAATACACTCCATGACCGTTGCGATCTTTGGTAAGCTCCTTTTAACTTTTGTGATAATTTGAACCTGCTGCAGCGTAAATCCGGTTTGAAACCGTCCCTATATTGTTGTAGGCACACGCATCGGGCACTTAGGAAACGATGTGCAGAAGAAACTGAAGGCTGCCTACACCTTAGTGGAACAATTATATACCGGAGCCCAGCGGATCATCACCACAGCCTCTCATAACAACCCGGCACCTTCTTTAATCCAGGACACTCTTAACATGTTGTCGATGCTTCCGGCCCGGATGGAGGAGCTGAAGAAATCTGCTTCTCGAACCAGAGCTATTAACGCCTTGATCCGGGCAAAGGCATGGGTGCCAGATTTTGACCCTGTGGAAGCATCTCAAGGCTATCCCAGCCTGAAGGAAGATGGCTCTGAATTCAACGAAGAGGATTTAAGGGCAATAAACCGTGCAGTGTGCCCTCTGGCTTGTCAGCTAGCTGAAGAGGCAGACTTGACGCATTATCAAGCACAATACAATGACCAGAACAAGCGAGTGCCTGCCCCAACTCTTGAAGCAGAGAATCTGATCCCTCCAATCCGTAAGCACACTTACGCTCCTGATATTGAACCGTCTTCCCTGATACATGAAGAGGCTGTTTTCCAAGCTTTTAATGGGAATCGACTGGACCACTGTTGATTTCCAGCCAATGGGTAGGGACGAAGAAGCTGAAGCGGATGATGACGAGGAGCAGGCCTAAACCGGGAGCCGGTTTGTATAGCTGTCCTTGGAATCTTTCCAAAATAACAAATGATCTTTATTCGGGCACCGTGTTTCCTTGTAACAGGATAGTTAATACTTCTATCTTGAATATGCCTTCGTGCATAAGTACTGAAGCTTTTGTTCGAAAAAACCTCCATTCATATTTCCTGCAATCAGAAAAATTTGAACTTCGGTGGCGGTTATACCGCCAGCCGGTTTATGATCTTGTAACAAATAGGTGATACAAAATACCTGCCATGTCTTGGCATGAAGCTGGTTTAGCCAAGCTTTGAAGCGGAGATTTTATAAACCATTACCGTCAACAAGGGGGGAGAAAACAGCTCCCGTATAGACCGTACTGGGTCAATATAAAACCCCCTTGTTACTCCATGATGTTAACAGGAAAAATAAATAAAAATAAACCAGGCATACTTCTCCGGATTAAAGGGGAATCAAATCCATAGGCTGAACCGAAAAAAAAGGTGTTTGTTGACATAAAAGGAATCCAACAAAAAACTAAGAACAAACAAGCCATGAAAAAACCATGGAAACCAAGGCAATGATAAAAACCGTTTGCAAAAATATGCTATACTGAGCTGATCAGATGGTATTACCATGGTCGGACAGGACCAAGCCCCCAATAGGAGTGACAATGATTCAAGTCAGCCAGGTCCCCAAATGATTCGTGGCATATATGCCAGATCAAGAGGCATGGCAATGGTTCGGGTTCGACCAAGCCCCCAAGTGATTTTGTGGCCTTAGGCCGACCAAGAGGCGTGACTAGTTCAGACTTGACCATGTCCCCAAGTGATCTGGTGGCTGTCGCCTATCAAAAGGTGTCGCGTTGGTTCGGACACGACCAAGGCCTCCAGTGATGTATAAAAAGCAAATGTCAAGGGGTAAACCGGAGTCCGCTTTAAAAACAGAGCCACTCCATGTAACCACGCATGATAAGAAAGACAGAGACCCCGCTTTAGCTGAGGCTACGGTTTTATTATATCAAAGATAATATATACACTGTCATGATATGTACATAGATAGAGCCAATGGCTCAAGTGTAGTAAGACCGAAGATGAGCTATATTCCACGGCCTGTTGGTGTCCTCCTCTGATGTACGTGAGTCTTTATGCTCTCGAATATCAATCAGATAGTACGACCCGTTGTGCAGATTCTTGCTGACCACGAAAGGTCCCTCCCAAGGTGGGGATAACTTGTGCATATCTGTTTGGTCTTGGATGAGCCGAAGCACCAAATCTCCTTCTTGAAAAGTTCTAGTTCTAACCCGGCGACTGTGATAGCGACGAAGATCTTGTTGGTAAATCGCCGAACGGGCAGCTGCTATATCACGCTCCTCGTCCAATAGGTCCAAAGCGTCTTGCCGTGTTGTCTCATTGTCCGCTTCGACATAAGCTGCCACCCGAGGCGAATCATGCCGGATATCACTAGGGAGAACTGCCTCTGCTCCGTAGACCATGAAAAATGGTGTGTATCCTGTGGATCGGTTTGGCGTAGTATTGATACTCCATAGCACAGATGGTAGCTCTTCAACCCAACATCCTTGTGTTCTTTGCAATGGGACCATAAGCCGGGGTTTGATGCCTCGCAAGATCTCTTGATTAGCTCGTTCTGCCTGTCCATTGGACTGGGGGTGTGCCACTGACGACACGTCAAGCCGGATATGCTCACGTTCAGAGAACTCCTTCATAGCGCCCTTAGATAAATTGGTACCATTGTCAGTAATGATACTATGTGGAAAGCCAAACCAGAAAATCACCTTTTTGATGAACTGCACCGCTGTTGCTGCATCACACTTGCTGACAAGCTCCGCTTCAACCCACTTGGTAAATTTGTCAACTACCACCAAAAGGTGGGTTTTCTTACCCTTGGATCTTTTAAAAGGTCCGACCATATCCAGCCCCCAAGTTGCAAACGGCCACATTATTGGGATCATCCTCAATTCTTGAGCCGGCACATGAGCACGCCTTGAAAATTTCTGACATCCATCACACCGTTTAACCAAGTCCTCCGCGTCAGCATGCGCTGTCAACCAGTAGAACCCGTGACGAAACGCCTTTGCCACCAGAGACTTTGAACCGGCGTGGTGTCCATAATCCCCTTCATGGATTTCTCTTAAGATTTCACAGCCTTCCTCAGGAGAAACACAACGTTGAAACGCCCCTGATACACTGCAACGATGCAATTCACCATTGACAATCGTCATAGACTTGGATCGCCGGACTATCTGCCTGGCTAGAATCTCATCCTCTGGTAACTCCCCCCGGTTCATGTACATAAGATAAGGAACTGTCCAATCCGGAATAGCATGCAATGCTGCCACCAATTGAGCCTCCGGATCAGGAATAACCAAATCCGCTTCACCTGGGAGCTTGACTGACGGGTTGTGCAGCACGTCCAGAAAGATATTAGGCGGGACCGGTTTGCGCTGAGAGCCCAACCGGCTTAAAGCGTCCGCCGCTTCATTCTTCCTACGGTCCACATGATCCACTTGATAACCCTGGAAGCAACCCGCAATATTATCCACTTCCCGACGATATGCAGTCATGAGCGGGTCCCTAGAATCCCAAGTGCCAGACACCTGTTGAACCACGAGATCCGAGTCACCGAAGCACTTAACCCGGCTTAAGTTCATCTCTTTAGCCATCCGGAGACCATGGAGCAAGGCTTCATACTCAGCTGCATTATTAGTGCAAGGGAACATTAAGCGGAGAACATAACAAAACTTATCGCCTCGTGGGGAAGTTAACACGACTCCAGCCCCCGAGCCTTCCAGTTGCCTGGATCCATCAAAATGAATAGTCCAATATGTGTGATCCGGCTTCTCCTCTGGTGCTTGTAACTCCGTCCAGTCATTGATGAAATCAACAAGTGCTTGAGACTTCACCGCCGTCCGAGGCACATACTTCAGTCTGTGTGGCCCAAGCTCTATAGCCCACTTGGCAATCCGGCCAGTCGCCTCCCGGTTCTGTATGATATCACCCAAGGGAACTGAACTGACCACTGTGACGGGGTGCCCTTGAAAATACTGCTTCAACTTCCGACTGGCCATGAAAACTCCATAGACCAGCTTCTGCCAATGGGGATACCTTTGCTTGGATTCAATAAGCACCTCGCTGATATAATAAACCGGCCGCTGAACCGGATATTCCTTGCCTGCCTCCTTGCGTTCCACCACAATAGCCACGCTAACTGCCCGAGCATTGGCTGCTACGTATAATAATAGTGGCTCCTTGTCGACCGGAGCTGCAAGAATAGGCAGATTGGCTAACTGCCGCTTCAAGTCCTCAAATGCTTCATCAGCAGCCGGACTCCAAATGAAATGGTCCGTCTTCCTCAGCATTTGGTACAAAGGAATGGCCTTCTCTCCGAGGCGGCTGATAAACCGGCTTAGTGCGGCGATTCGGCCCGCCAAACGCTGAACATCATTGATGCACTTTGGTTTAGCCAGGGAGGTGATAGCTGTAATCTTCTCCGGATTAGCCTCAATTCCTCTATTAGACACCAGGAAACCCAGTAACTTGCCTGCTGGAACACCAAAGACACACTTGGCCGGATTAAGCATCATCTTGTAAACCCGCAAGTTGTCAAAGGTTTCCTTCAAGTCATCCACCAGCGTCTCCTTCTGCCTTGACTTTACTACAATATCATCCACATAGGCGTGCACATTGCGGCCGATCTGTTTATGCAGGCAATTCTGTACACACCGTTGATAGGTGGCTTGGGCACTCTTGAGTCCGAAGGGCATAGATACATAGCAGAAGGCTCCAAAGGGAGTAATAAACGCTGTTTTCTCCTGGTCCTTAACCGCCATTTTGATCTGATGATATCCAGAGTATGCATCCAAAAAACTCAAATGCTCACAACGCGCCGTGGCATCAATGATCTGGTCAATGCGGGGGAGGGCAAAAGGATCCGCTGGACAGGCCCTGTTAAGATCTGTGTAATCCACACACATACACCAAGTGCCATTTTTCTTAAGAACCAGCACCGGATTAGCAAGCCACTCTGGATGGAACACCTCAATGATAAAGCCAGCTGCCAAAAGCCTGGCCACTTCCTCTCCAATGGCCTTTCGCCTTTCTTCGTTAAACCGGCAGAGGAATTGTTTCACCGGTTTATACTTAGGATCCACATTAAGAGTGTGCTCAGCGAGTTCCCTCGGTACACCTGGCATGTCGGATGGTTTCCATGCGAAGATGTCCCGATTCTCACGGATGAACTCGATGAGCGCGCTTTCCTATTTGGGATCCAAATTGGCACTGACAGTGAACTGCTTGGATGAATCGCCGGGCACGAAGTCAACAAGCTTGGTCTCAGCTGCCGATTTGAACTTCAGATCTGAATCATGCTCTGTAGTTGGCTTCTTCAAAGGAGTCATATCCGCCGGATCAACATTGTCCTTATAGTACTTCAACTCCTCCGTGGCACAGACCGACTCTGCATAAGCCGCATCACCTTCCTCACATTCCAAAGCGACCCTACCGCTCCCATGAACCGTTATTGTCCCCTTGTAACCTGGCATCTTGAGCTGCAAGTAGATATAACAAGGCCGCGCCATGAACTTGGCGTAAGCCGGCCGGCCAAACAAGGCATGATACGGGCTCCGGATCTTCACCACCTCAAATGTTAGTTTTTCCGACCGGGAGTCGTGCTCGTCCCCAAAAGCCACATCCAGGGCTATCTTACCAACAGGATATGCAGATTTGCCAGGCACCACACCATGGAAAACCGTATTAGACGGTCTGAGATCTTTGTCTGTTAAACCCATGCGGCGGAATGTCTCATAGTACAGTATGTTAATACTGCTTCCTCCATCCATGAGTACCTTGGTGAATTTATACCCCCCCACCTGAGGGTTTACCACTAATGCTAGCTGGCCCGGATTATCAACCCGGGGCGGGTGATCCTCTCTGCTCCACACGATAGGCTGCTCCGACCAGCGCAAGTAACGTGGTAAGGCCGGTTCAACAGAATTCACCGCTCGCTTGTGGAGTTTTCGGTCGCGTTTATCCAAGCTAGTTGTGAAAACATGATATTGCCCATTGTTCAACTGTTTTGGCTGGCTCTGATAACCCGACTGCTGCTGCTGCTGCTGCTGGCCGTTCTGATTATTCTGGTGATTGTGACCGCCCTGATTGCGACCTGAACCGGAAGCTCCATCGTGATCCGGCCCATGAAAACCGGATCCTGAACCGCCACCTGACCCGTGATCATACCGGAAGGCATTAGAGTTTTTAAACTCCTGCATGATATAACAATCCTTCCAAAGATGGTGAGCCGACGCCTCCTTCGTCCCGTGCTTCGGGCAAGGCTGATTCAGCAAAGAATTCAAGCGGCTTGCGTTAGGATTGGGAGCCCCATTACGATTTGCCGCTTTACCTCTACGCCGCTGCCCCCTGTCCTGTGCATTAGTGTTGGCCACAAAATCCATGCTGCCATCCGCCTTGCGCTTGCCTCTGTTTCCATGATCCGCCGGTTTGCACTGCTGCTGTTTGGAGCTGCTATTCTTCCTTCCCTTCCCTGCTTCATCATCATCAGTCTCGGGATCCTTGGTACTGTCCGAATCAGCATACTTCACTAGAGCGTCCATGAGGGTTCCCATGTCATTACAGAACCGCTTCATGCGTCCCAATTTCAATTTTAAAGGCTCAAACCGGCAGTTGCCTTCCAGGGTTAAGATCGCAGAGTCAGCATTAATCCTGTCAGACGAGTGCAAAATTTCCGAAACACGGCGCACCCAATGGGTCGTTGATTCTCCTTCCCCCTAGACACAAGCCACCAGGTCTACTATGGACTTCGGCTGCTTACACGTATCCTTGAAATTCTGGATAAATCGGGCCCGCAACTGGGCCCATGAGCCGACAGAATTGGGCGGTAGGCTCTTCAACCAGGTACGAGCCGTGCCTTCAAGCATCATGGTGAAGTATTTTGCACACGCGGTCTCATCCACTTCTAACATCTCCATGGCCATCTCATAACTCTCTATCCACGCTTCAGGGGATAAATCAGCGGTGTAATTCGGCACCTTGGGTGGACCCTTGAAATCTCTGGGCAGGCGCACATTGCGTAAAGCGGGGATTAAACAAGGCACTCCCAAAGCGGATGCGACTCCTGGTCCGGCGAAGGTGGTAGGGCGAACCGGTGTAAGTTGACCCGCATCATCCTGTGCTGCTAACTCGGCCTCCCTTTGCGCCCGGGCCCAGTCCACCACATCCTGAGCATCGCGAACACCACCTGCCGGGTTATTGCCACGGGCCGCTTCACGGCCTCGCGCATTGCTCGATATGGCAGGTTCATCCATGCGCCTGCTATAGCTCCGGCTTGGACGGGGCGTAGAGTGAATCCGATCACGGCTGTATGAATATGCTTCCTGCTGAATCAGCGCGGTCCGGAGAAGCTCCTTAACCCGGCGCGTCTCTATCGCCTGCGGAGAGTCCCCTTCAACTGGGATAGCCTCTAATCACGCGGCAGCTGCAACAAGGTTGTCCATAGGATTAGAATAATGACCTGGGGGCGTCTGGACCGGCGGAGGAATCACAATGCTCTGCTGAGGAGGTTCCATCAGGCGAGGTTGGACCGTCCCCCCTGGTCCTGGTGCCTCAATCCGGTTTGTCTCCAGGTGCTGCGGCGGATTATTGGGTCCAGCTCCTGGAGTGTGAAAGAGATTTCGGGGATCAAACCCTAACGGCAGGCGTGATCTGTGCTTCCGCTTTAAGACCTCCTGTGATGCGTTCTGGTCAAGCATGAGCTTATAAGCCTGGGCGTCCAAAGCGGCCCGCTCTGCGGCCATCCTGTCTTTTTCTGCTGCCAGATCTGCTTTGGCTTGCACGATCTGCTCTCTCACCTTTGCAATTTCTGCATTATGGGCCTCCTGATCCGCCGGATTGTCCTCTGCCATAAGCGTGGCTAGTGCATCAAACAGATCAGATAGAACTTGAACCGGCGGGCGCACAAGGCCTCCTGCCCCTGCTGCTGCTGATCCGGAGAGCATCGCTGCGGCGGTCGAAGAGTGATTCGCCGCCTGTGTGCCGGCCATGAATATTCCAACCCGGTTGACCTGGCCTGGGGGGTCCGGAATACTGTCGCCATCGGAACAGCCCCTAACCTGGTTGTCTTGTAACTGGTATAGTGATTCGGTCTCTCCGGTCGAGGACTCGTCGCCGGAATAGACGACGGTCTCGCTACCGTGTTCTGACTCGTCCTCACGCTCTCCTCCGTGGATGACTCCAACGAAGGCACGCTTCACGGCCGGTTTAGCCTGGGTAGATCTCGCACGCTGAGCCGTCTCGACGAGGTCGATGCAGATGTCCGGCTCAGGCCCCGGCTCACCGATCTTGCCGATGAAAACGTGTATGCCACCAAAGGGGACCCGGTACCCGTACTCAATCGAATCGGCCTCGGGACCCCATCCTGCGTCGTCGATGTAGATCTTGCCACGACGACTCTTGGTCATCTGGCCACAGCATAGCCTTCGAGTCCTTTGAGCTTGCCCTCCAAGATCGTCAAACCATCGTGCGATAGCCCCACGGTGGGCGCCAACTGTCGTGGATTTGTCACAGCTGATGTCCTAGCGAAAGGACTTAGTCGTGGAGCCATCGCTACGAGTTTACTTGAAGGGGTTAAAGCGGACACAAAGACATGAGGGTTTTATACTAGTTCGGCCCCTTCGATGAAGGTAAAGGCCTACGTCTAGTTGCGATGGAATTGATGTGGTCTCGATGGCTAGGGAGCAGACAAGCTTCGCCTAGACTCGAGTTGTTGTTGTCCCCCCTGAACCGCCGCTGGGTCGTCCCCTTATATACACGGGTGACGCCCGTCGGTCCATAGAGTCCCAACCGGTCCATACTCGTATCCCGGTCGGTATCTCTCTGTTCCTAACTTACAATACAAGTTACACATCAAGCCGGTTTACGGCTACAGGTTCTAAACCGGCTACAGGCCTTGGGCCTTCATCTGTTTATACCACTAATGAAGTTATCCCGGCCCAAGCAGGCCGGTTCACGCCTAGTGGTAATATCCCCAACACCAAGCGTGAGCCCTCCCGGTGGCTACCATTGGTAACCAATGGCTTCTGCCGTGGCACGGCAAAAAGAAGTGGTAGCTTGGGGGCACCATTGTTGGAGCGAGGATTGCAGGAAGGGCATGAACTGCCCCGGTACGCCGTGTTGGTAGAGGGATTGTTGGTGCATACCCCTGCGGTGCGACGAGTTTCAAGTTGATGTTCTGTCCCGTGAAGGTGTGCATAGAGATCACGAGGTGCGATTGGTGTGTCATGCCCATGGATAACCTCAACAAGGGAGTCACACACACTTTCAATACCATTGAGAACGAATGAATTAAATTCTTCGTCATCGGGAGGTTGACCGATCGAAGTGAGCGTGTCAGCGAGATCTTTGATTTTGTTGAAGTAGAGGAATGCAGAGAGATCACATTTTTTTTCATATCTTGTTGTTGTTGTTATCAGATCGCCATAGAGGGAGCGGTGGATTGAGAAGCAAAACTCCCTTTGAGGACCATCCAAGCATCTTGAGTGGCTGCGAAGAGAACCATGCTAGTAATGCCTTCGGTGAGAGACGACCAGATTACTGAGAGGATTGCCTAGTCTTGACCAGTCCAAGCGTGACAGCCCGAATTGAGGACGGTAAAGTGGCATCAACGAAGCCTTCGAGGTAGTGGCTGTGAAAAAGGGGCAGGAACTGCGCACACAAGCAAGTAGTTATCAGTGGAGAGCTTGACCGTGACAAAGTGGGCGAAGATGAACGGCACTGGCGCTGGCTATTCAGCCATGATCTGGGTGATGGGAGCAGCTAGGGCAGGTGCCCACAGGGAGACCTGCCCGATCTGAGAGGTGGCAAGAATTCCTGTGTGGGTGAAGAAGGCTGAAGCAGGCCAGGTTGAGAGAACATGGGGCCGGCTGCGACTATCCTGATGGTGAACGACGGTAGGCCGACAACAGTAGAGGAGGAGGTATGCCCTCTAGCCATAAGTGAGGCAAGCATTGGCGGGATGCCAGATGCCATGGAGGATGAGGATGGAGCCGTTGAGGCAGAGGTGGTAGCGGCGGTAGCGAAATACATCATGCATGCAATCAGGCGGCGGTGACGACAAGGGCGGAAGCGTGTTTGAAGACCGACCTAATCTGATATCATGCTAAAGATTTGTTTGAGATTTTGTTAAGGTGGGCAGCTCGGCCTCTAGAGGCGGCTTGTCAAATATATTTATTAGAGAGTTTATAAAGAAATACAAGGTATACATCATATACTATACAAAGTCTAACAGTGGAGACCTGGCAATCGTGGGCTCTCCAAATAATTGGGTAGGATTTCGCAACCCACGACATGCCAAAAACTTGGCTGATAATTGTACTTGGGATGCCGTAAAGGTGTGGGAGCACCAATTATTTGGTCTTCATCCAAATGAGCACCCAAGGCTGGGTCAACGTCCAATTTTTTGGCAAGATGTCTCAAGGAAAATGATCCAAATCGCCCCAAAAACATACCCTATCATTATAAAGGTAAATTCGACTATTTTATGCTTACTGTGCACATCGGTTAACAAATTTCCTAAAATGCAGGACCATTTCGATTCTCATATGAGAGCAGAACATAGACATTAGTCCGTTTGAATTGTTCACGAAAAAGTGAGCTAAACTCACTGCCACTATGAATTGACGACACATGCACCAACATGCTCCTCCAGCCATGGAGCCCGAAGCAAAGCTCCCTAAAGAATAGGGATTTCTCTGTGTAACCTAAGAAACCGGCCGTCAAATACACATTAAACGAAATTACCCTTTTCTCAAAAAAGAGAGAGAGGAAGTGTACTGAAGCATGCCCCCCATAACAAATTTATAGGTGCACAGCAGAGTTGAATAAACCCACATCATCTGGTTGTAAATAAGCAGTTGAACTGAATGTTCTTCAATGAGTGGCTAGCAGCATGTCTTGATAATGAACCTACCTTAAACTCAAAGCCCTATGTGTAGATGTCAATGACTAGTACTCCCTCTGTTCCAAAATAGATGATCCAATTTTGTAGTAAAATTAGTACTCCCTTCGTTTTTATTTACTCCGCATATTAGAGTTGACTGAATTCAAACTTCCTAAAGTTTGACCAAGTTTATAGAAAAGAATATAAATATTTACCATAACAAAACTATATGACGTTGAAGTACATTTGATAATGAATCTAATGGTGTTGATTTGTTATTGTATATGTTGATATTTTTGTCTGTAAACTTTGCCAAAGTTTACAAGGTTTGACTTTGACCAAATCTAATACGTGGAGTAAATAAAAACGGAGGGAGTACAAAGTTGAGTCATCTATTTTGGAACGGAGGGAGTATGTAATTGGAGTATGTAGAGATGACAACCAATTGACCAGCATGTGCTGACCTGTAGGACGAGGCATGGGCATGCTAAGGACTGATTGTCTAGCAGAGATTCACAATTGTTGCAAATAAAATCACTGAGCTATTCTACAGCCGTATTGGTTTCTGTCTGTTGAATGAAACTATTTGACTCAAGAGTATGAGTATAGATGAACATTCACGAGGACGTGTGTCTGCACGGCCTAAGAAAGACCTTGATGAAGCAACCCGACCATTGGAAAAAATATATCTTAATAACACCTGCATAATAAATACTCATATTGAGGAAAGTGCGGCTTACAAAACTTCTATGATTTGATACTTGAAGAATAGTTGGTCAGGATGGGGCTTCCGCTAACGAAAAATCATGGACGAGCTAGATAATTTTTTAGGGGTGTATGGACGAACTAGATCTTTAAAATTATATTTCACCAAAAAAAAGGATCCTTATAAGATTCTAAAATGCGAACCACATCCGCATCAGTTGGATATCTCACAGACATATTTTCAATGAGCTAGATAGCCCGGCCATACGAGAGGAAAGCGATTGACCAGCTGGGAGTTTTTCTCCCTGGAACACAAAGCTTCATAGATTCGTTAGTATAAACAAAAGACCACAGGTTGGTCATTTCTCCATCGTTGCTAGCCGTACATAGGCCGATACCACACGTCTGGAGATATTTTGATCAAGCAAATTAGCTACACACTTTTCATGCACTGTTCATGAAAAGAGGACTGGACATCGTAGTTTGGATGTATGCTAGTGTGCGTTATCAAGAATCTTGGCATGGACATTCTTATGTTGTCACTAGTAAGTGTTTTTCGTTAAAAGATGTTTCAAATCTTTAACCGAATCCACAATATAAATACCCATGATAACTTTTTTTACATCAAAGTCCTTGGGCCGGCTGCCTTCTTCCGTCCCAACTGGGCAAAACGCGTCATCCCAAGCATTGACGGAGCCATATTAATCTCATTTGTTGATCACAAATGAAAAGTTACCAAGTTCACAACCATCCCAGACTAACACTCTGGAGATGAAGCTGCCGCCGTTGAAAGAGTTGTAGACCCAAATACAAGATTCAAGCGACCATAATTTCTCACATTTCCTACACCATCACTTGGGGTGCACCAACGTCACGGGGACAATGATGAAGGACCCAACTACAAAGGGAAGCTGCGATCGCACTAGTAAAACCCTACAAACTTTAACCTCTTGTTGACTTGCACGGTGAACATAAATTTACGCCACCAAGTCATGGTCGTTGCCATAGATGACTGTGTTGAGATGGGGAGGCTCGAGGTGACCTTAATCGCCAGAACAAAACCGCCACCAATACCACCGACGCGCCGGCGTGAAACCCTAACACTAACCTATCTAAAAACCGAGATCGAGGGCAGTGGGTTTCCCATCCTCTCACACCACTGGAGAGGTGGGATTAGGAGGGGAGAACTCAAGGGCTTGATGCAGACATCGGACAACGGGGAACAAAGTCTCTCCCTTATTGCCTTGAGGAAGACGCGACTGAGGAGAGATAATCACTGGTGGGGTGATAACCCACAAGTATAGGGGATCGCAACAGTTTTCGAGGGTAGAGTATTCAACCCAAATTTGTTGATTCGACACAAGGGGAGTCAAAGAATATTCTCAAGTATTAGCAGCTGAGTTGTCAATTCAACCACACCTGAAAACTTAGTATCTGCAGCAAAGTGTTTAGTAGCAAAGTAATATGATAGTGGTGGTAACGGTAACAACAGTAAAGACAGCAAAATTAATGTTTTTGGTGTTTTGTAGTGATTGTAACAGTAACAACGGGAAAGTAAATAAGCAAGAACCAGTATATGGAAAACTCGTAGGCACCGGATCCATGATGGATAATTATGCCGGATGTGGTTCATCATGTAACAGTCATAACATAGGGTGACACAGAACTAGCTCCAATTCATCAATGTAATGTAGGCATGTATTCCGTAAATAGTTATACGTGCTTATGGAAAAGACCTTGCATGCCATCTTTTGTCCTACCCTCCCGTGGCAGCGGGGTCCTATTGGAAACTAAGGGATATTAAGGCCTCCTTTTAATAGAGAACCGGAACAAAGCATTAGCACATAGTGAATACATGAACTCCTCAAACTATGGTCATCACCGGGAGTGGTCCCGATTATTGTCACTTCGGGGTTGCCGGATCATAACACATAGTAGGTGACTATAGACTTGCAAGATAGGATTAAGAACACACATATATTCATGAAAACATAATAGGTTCAGATCTGAAATCATGGCACTCGGGCCCTAGTGACAAGCATTAAGCATAGAAAAGTCATAGCAACATCAATCTTAGAATATGGTGGATACTAGGGATCAAACCCTAGCAAAACTAACTAGATTACATGATAAATCTCATCCAACCCATCACCGTCCAGCAAGCCTACGATGGAATTACTCACGCACGGCGGTGAGCATCCTGAAATTGGTGATGGAGGATGGTTGATGATGACGACGGCAACGAATTCCCCTCTCCGGAGCCCCGAACGGACTCCAGATCAGCCCTCCCGAGAGAGATTAGGGCTTGGCGGCGGCTCCGTGTCTTGAAACGCGATGAAACTTTCTCTCTGATTTTTTTCTCCCCGAAAGCCAATATATGGAGTTGGAGTTGGCGTCGGAGGGCATCCAGGGGGCCCACGAGGTAGGGGGGCGCGCCCAGAGGGGAGGGGCGCGCCCCCCACCCTCGTGGACAGGGTGTGGGCGCCCTGGTCTTTATCTTTGGAGAGGATTTTTTATTATTTATTCTAAGATATTCCATGGAGTTTCAGGTCATTCCGAGAATTTTGGTTTTCTGCACATAAAACAACATCATGGCAATTCTGCTGAAAACAGCGTCAGTCCGGGTTAGTTCCATTCAAATCATACAAGTTAGAGTCCAAAACAAGGACAAAAGTGTTTGGAAAAGTAGATACGACGGAGACGTATCAACTCCCGCAAGCTTAAACCCTTGCTTGTCCTCAAGCAATTCAGTTGACAAACTGAAAGAGAAAAAGAAAAACTTTTACAAACTCTGTTTGCTCTTGTTGTTGTAAACATGAAAAGCCAGCATTCAAGTTTCAGCAATTATTATGAACTAACCATACTCACAATAACACGTAGGTCTCACAATTACTCATATCAATAATATAATCAGCTAGCGAGCCATAATAATAAAACTCGGATGACAAAACTTTCTCAAAATAATCATAACATGATATAACGAAATGGTATGTCTCTAGCCCTTTCTGAGACCGCAAAACATAAATGCAGTGCACCTTTAAAGATCAAGGACTGACTAAACATTGTAATTCATGGTAAAAGAGATCCAGTCAAGTCATACCCAAAATAAACCAATTATAATGAATGCAAACGACAGTGTGCTGTCCAGCGGGTGCTTTTTTAATAAGAAGGGTGATGACTCAACATAAAAGTAAATAGATAGGCCCTTCGCAGAGGGAAGCAGGGATTTGTAGAGGTGCTAGGGCTCAGTTTTGAAATAAAGATAAATTATATTTTGAGCGGCATATTTTCACTGTCAACGCAACAACTACGAGATGGCTGTATCTTCCATACTACATGCATTATAGGCAGTTCCCAAACAGAATGGTAAAGGTTTATACTCCCCCTCCTCCACAAGCATCAATCCATGGTTGCTCGAAACAACGAGTGCCTCCAACATTCAACGGGTCCCAGGGGGAGTTTTGTTTAATTATTTTGATTTGCTTTGATCTTTTTGGATCATGGGACTGGGCATCCCGGTGACCAGCCATTTTCTCGTGAATGAGGAGCGCAGTCCACTCCTCTTGAGAATAACCGCCTAACATGAAAGATAAGGGCAGCCCTAGTTGAAACATGAGCTGCTCGAGTATACAAAACAGAATTTCATTTGAAGGTTTGGAGTTTGGCACATACAAAATTACTTGGAACGACAGGTAAATACCGCATATAGGTAGGTATAGTGGACTCATATGGAACAACTTTGGGGTTTAAAAAGTTTGGATGCACAAGCAGTATTACCGCTTAGTACAGGTGAAGGCTAGCAAAAGACTGGGAAGCGACCAACTGAGAGAGCGACAACAGTCGTAAACATGCATTAAAATTAATTCACACCGAGTACAAGCATGAGTAGGATATAATCCACCATGAACATAAATATCATGAAGGCTATGTTGATTGGATTCAACTACATGTGTGAACATGTGCCAAGTCTAGTCACTCAATTCATTTAAAGGAGGATACCATCCCATTATACCACATCATAATCATTCTAATAGCATGTTGGCACACAAGGTAAACCATTATAACTCATAGCTAATCAAGCATGACACAAGCAACTATAATCTCTAAATGTCATTGCAAATATGTTTACTTCATAATAGCTAACTCAGGAACGATGAATCATCATATTTACAAAAACAAGAGAGGTCGAGTTCATACCAGCTTTTCTCATCCCAATAAGTCCATCATATATCGTCATTATTGCCTTTCACTTGCACGACCGAACAAAGTGTATAATAATAAGAGTGCACGTGCATTGGACTAAGTTGGAATCTGCAAGCATTCAACTCAAGAGAGAAGACAAGTAATATGGGCTCTAAGTTAAGATAAACAATCATGCACATAAGAGCCACTTCAACAGGCCTGGCACAGTGGTGAAGTCCTCCCCACTTGTGCCAAGAGGTCCTGGGTTCGAACCAGCCTCTCTGCATTGCACTTTGCAGGGGTAAGACTAGGTTCCTATAATCCCTCCCCAGACCCCACCTTGTGTGGGAGCTTCTATGCACTGGGTCTGTCCTTCTTCTCCTACTGACCCCCAAAGAAAAGAAAAGGAAAACTATTTACACGGGAAAGCTCCCAACAAGCAAAAGAAGAACGGGAAATATTTTTGGGTTTTCTTTTTAATTCTACTACAAACTTGAAAAGTAATCTGACTAATTTTTTTGTTTTTCTTAAAGTTTATTAAACACACAAGAAGAAAGCG
Source organism: Triticum aestivum (assembly GCF_018294505.1). NCBI lineage: Eukaryota > Viridiplantae > Streptophyta > Magnoliopsida > Poales > Poaceae > Triticum > Triticum aestivum. The sequence goes on along the minus strand of NC_057813.1, from coordinate 683,626,468 downwards.
GGAAAAAGAAAATAAACTAGCATGGATATTACAGTGAAAGAGTATGGACACCGACATCTAGCAATAAGTGTGTGAACATGAATGTAATGTCGGTGAGAAATACGTACTCCCCCAAGCTTAGGCTTTTGGCCTAAGTTGGTCTATTGCCAGGGATGGCCTGGAGGATACCCGTAAGTGAAACTGGGGTCATACTGTGACGAAGAAGGCTCGTGGCAGCCTCCTCTGGATCCCAAGAATAAACAGATAGTCGTGGAGGCTCATCTTGTGGCTCCGGCTCCGGGGCTGGTGCAGGGTTCCGATAGGCTTGAACAGCCGACCACGAAATGATGTGAGGTTCTGCAAGCAAGTTAAATAAAGAAGGAGCAGGCAAGGTAATAGTCTCAGGGTGATGTTTATCAAAGTATAATTTATATTTGAGCTCCCCATCGCGACTCTTAACAAGAGAATCATGCGCTATCATACTCTTGTAATCTAAATAAGCACGGGGCAGCGCTGTTTCTTCTTCCTCCTCATGCCTAATAGTTATTTCAAAATGTTCAGCTAGGTGTGAGGCATAAATACCTCCAAAAATGGGACTTTAGTACGGTTCAGACTTAACCGCCTAGCAACAATTCCACCCATACTAACAGAGTTATTGCGGTATAAACCATGGAGCAAAATAATAATATCAGGAATACTAAGGTTCCCACAGTTCCCGCGTACAATCAAGCAACGACTAGCAAATAAGGCAAAGTAGTGTAAAACAGGATAATGTATGCTAGTGATCCTTGCATCAGAAATCTTCCTGGTTTCTCCCACCATGATAGTGTTAACAAAAGATTCTACTTTGTTACGGTGGGGTTCATCTACGGTGCCCTCAAAGGATATTCTGCAAACCTCACAGAATTCTGCTAATGTCATCTCTTTAACAACGTCATATCAATGAAACTCTATTTTTGGAGGTGATTTCTTAGGGAAAAAGTAGAAGTTTTGCACAAAAGTATTTGTGAGTAAGAGATACTGATGACGTTGATCGGGGAGGAAGTTGGTGAGGCCAGCATTCTCAATCAATAAATAGAAATCTTCATAAATCCCAGCTCTCCTCAAGAAGTCATCGGAAGGTCATTCACAAGGCCGGACCTCCGCGGTGTGAGGTAAATTAAATTTGCGCTTCTCCTCTTCTTCCTTTTGTTTTTCCTTAGAGTTTCAGCTCGACGAGCCCCTCAAAAGTCTCTTCATTATTTCTGAAACAATCTGAAATTTTTAGTAACTCCAAATAAAAGTGAACCAACTTCAATAAAATTGATAGCAACAACCCCTACAAGTGCCTAGAGCCTATATTAAGCATTGAAACTATTTGGAACCATATAAATTTGACATGCAAGCTCAAGAACATGGTCACCTATGCAGCACAAATTTGCAAGGAATAAAGCACTAGAACAAAAACTAATTGGACCAATGGAGGAGTCACATACCAAGGAGCAATCTCCCCAAGCAGTTTTGCGAGAGGTGCTTTGAGCAAGGAGATCGAAAATCACAGCAACGGGGGCTGGAACTCATGCTTGAGTTGGTTTTTCGTGTTTGTGTGAGACAGAGGAAGAAGATGGGTGCTGGAATAAGTGGAGGAGGGGCACCATGGGCCCACGAGGCAGGGGGCGCGCCTAGGGGGGTAGGGCGCGTCCTCCACCCTCGTGGCCAGGTGGCAGCTCCCCCCGTGGTAATTTTTGCACAGTAAATTCTCAAATATTCCCGAAAAAATCATATTAAAATGGCATGGCATTATGAGGACTTTTATTTTTGGGATATTTTTATATTGCACGGATAAGTCGGGAGACAGACAGAAAAATACTATTTTACTTTATTTCTACTAAATAACAGAAAATATAAAGAGGGTACAGAAGGTTGTGCTTCTAGTTTCATCCATCTCGTGATCATCAAAATGAATCCACTATAACAAGGTTGATCAAGTCTTGTTAACGAGCTCATTCCGACTAACACGGAACGGGAGAAATTTCGAATAGCACTAAGTTACCTCCACGGAGATATGAAAATCCCCAACAATGAGTATGTCATAATTTTTCTTGACAGTAGGGAGAGGAAATTCGAAACCTCCAAATATAATCGATGGAACTTTTTCAATAGAGTTGATATTGTAAACTCGACATTGTTTCCTCGGAAAGTGTACCGTGTGTCCATTGCCATTAACATGAAAAGTGACATTGCCTTTGTTGCAATCAATAACAACCCCTGCAGTATTAAGGAAAGGTCTTCCAAGAATAATAGACATACTATCATCCTCGGGAATATCAAGAATAACAAAGTCCGTTAAAATAGTGACGTTTGCAACCACAACAGGCACATCCTCACAAATACCGACAGGTATAGCAGTTGATTTATCAGCCATTTGCAAAGATATTTCAGTAGGTGTCAACTTATTCAAGTTAGGTCTACGATATAAAGAGAGAGGCATAACACTAACACCGGCTCCAAGATCACATAAAGCAGTTTTAACATAATTTCTTTTAATGGAGCATGGTATAGTAGGTACTCCTGGATCTCCAAGTTTCTTTGGTGTTCCACCCTTAAAAGTATAATTAGCAAGCATGGTGGAAATTTCAGCTTTCGGTATCTTTCTTTTATTTGTAACAATATCTTTCATATATTTAGCATAAGGATTTGTCTTGAGCACATCAGTTAATCGCATACGCAAAAAGATAGGTCTAATCATTTCAGCAAAGCGCTCAAAATCCTCATCATCCTTTTTCTTAGATGGTTTGGGAGGAAAAGGCATGGGTTTCTGAACCCATGGCTCTCTTTCTTTACCATGTTTCCTAGCAACGAAGTCTCTTTTATCATAACATTGATTCTTTGATTGTGGGTTATCAAGATCAACAGCAGGTTCAACTTCTACATTATTGTCATTACTAGGTTGAGCATCATCATGAACATCATCATTAACATTTTTACCAGGTTCATGTTCATTACCAGATTGTGTTTCAGCATCAGACATAGAGATATCATTTGGATTATCAGGTGGTTCAGCAATAGGTTCACTAGAAGTTTGCAGAGTTCTATCATTTTTCTTTTTCTTCCTCTTAGAAGAACTAGGCATATCAATATTATTTCTCTGAGAATCTTGCTCGATTCTCTTAGGGTGGCCTTTAGGATACAAAGGTTCCTGAGTCATTCTACCAGTTCTAGTAGCCACTCTAACACCATAATCATTTTTCTTACTATTCATTTCATTAAGCACTTCTTTCTGAGCTTTAAGTACTTGTTCTACTTGAGTGGTAACCATAGAAGCATGTTTGCTAACAAGTTTAAGTTCACCTCTAATATTGGCCATATAATCACTCAAGCGTTTGATCATAAAGGTATTCTGTTTTAATTGTCTACCAAAATAAGCATTAAAGTCATCTTGCTTAAACATAAAGTCATCAAACTCATCCAAGCACTGACTAGCAATTTTAGTAGGAGGGACTTCAGTTTTATCATATCTGTAGAGAGAATTTACCTTTACTACCTGTGTCGGGATATCGGGAGGTTCTTCAGTAAATAAGTAATTGAGATCATATACTTCTTCAACAGGCGGTGAATTAAGACCATGTATTTCTTCAATCGGAGGTAAATTCTTAACATCTTCAGCTTTAATACTTTTTTCTTTCATAGATTTCTTTGCTTCTTGCATATCTTCGGGACTGAGAAATAGAACACCTCTCTTCTTCGGAGTTGGTTTAGGAATAGGCTCAGTAATTGGCTCAGGAGCTGGCTCGGGAGTTAGCTCAGGAGGTGCCCAATTATTTTCATTTGTCAACATATTATTCAATAGAATTTCAGCTTCATCCGGTGTTCTTTTCCTGAAAAGAGAACCAGCACAACTATCCAGGTAATCTCTGGAAGCATGAGTTAGTCCATTATAAAAGATATCAAGTATTTCAGGTTTCTTAAGAGGATGATCAGGCAAAGCATTAAGTAACTTGAGAAGCCTCCCCCAAGCTTGTGGGAGACTCTCTTCTTCAATTTGCACAAAATTATATATATCCCTCAAAGCAGCTTGTTTCTTATGAGCAGGGAAATATTTAGCAGAGAAGTAATAAACCATATCCTGGGGACTTTGCACACAACCAGGATCAAGAGAATTAAACCATATCTTAGCATCACCCTTTAATGAGAATGAAAATATTTTGAGTAAATAAAGGTAGCGCGATCTCTCATTATTAGTAAACATGGCATCTATATCATCTAACTTACGAAGATGTGCCACAACAGTTTCAGATTCATAGCCATAAAAAGGATCAGATTCAACCAAAATAATTATATCTGGATCAACAGAAAAAACATAATAATCCTGATCAGGAACACAGATAGGTGAAGTAGCAAAAGCAGGGTCGGGTCTCATCCTATCTCTAAAAGATTCTTTACTCCATTTAACTAGCAACCTATTACGTTCAAGACTATCCTGGCAAACAAGAATAGCTTCAGTAGATTCAGCATTAAAAAGGTAACCCTCAGGAATAGCAGGCCTATTTTCATCATCACTAACATCATCGTGTTCAGTTTCAATAATTTCTCTTTCTGTAGACTTAGAAATTTGTTCATCTAGAAATTCACCAAGAGGCACAGTAGTATCAAGCATAGAAGTAGTTTCATCATAAGTATCATGCATAGCAGAAGTGGCATCATCAATAACATGCGACATATTGGAACGAATAGCAGAAGTAGGTTTAGGTGTCGCTAGCTTGTTTATAACAAAAGGTGAATCAAGTGCAGAGCTAGATGACAGTTCCTTACCTCCCCTCGTAGTTGAGGGATAAATAGTTGTCTTAGCGTCTTTCAAGTTCTTCATAGTGTCCAGCAGATATAAATCCCAAGTGACTCAAAGAATAGAGCTATGCTCCCCGGCAACGGCGCCAGAAAAAGGTCTTGATAACCCACAAGTATAGGGGATCGCAACAGTTTTCGAGGGTAGAGTATTCAACCCAAATTTGTTGATTCGACACAAGGGGAGCCAAATAATATTCTCAAGTATTAGCAGCTGAGTTGTCAATTCAACCACACCTGGAAACTTAGTATCTGCAGCAAAGTGTTTAGTAGCAAAGTAATATGATAGTGGTGGTAACGGTAACAAAAGTAAAGACAGCAAAATTAATGTTTTTGGTATTTTGTAGTGATTGTAATAGTAACAACGGCAAAGTAAATAAGCGAGAACCAGTATATGGAAAACTCGTAGGCACCGGATCAATGATGGATAATTAGGCCTAATGTGGTTCATCATGTAACAGTCATAACATAGGGTGACACAGAACTAGCTCCAGTTCATCAATGTAATGTAGGCATGTATTCCGTAAATAGTCATACGTGCTTATGGAAAAGACCTTGCATGACATCTTTTGTCCTACCCTCCCATGGCAGCGGGGTCCTATTGGAAACTAAGGGATATTAAGGCCTCCTTTTAATAGAGAACCGGAACAAAGCATTAGCACATAGTGAATACATGAACTCCTCAAACTATGGTCATCACTGGGAGTGGTCCCGATTATTGTCACTTCGGGGTTGCCGGATCATAACACATAGTAGGTGACTATAGACTTGCAAGATAGGATCAAGAACACACATATATTCATGAAAACATAATAGGTTCAGATCTGAAATCATGGCACTCGGGCCCTAGTGACAAGCATTAAGCATAGCAAAGTCATAGCAACATTAATCTCAGAACATAGTGGATACTAGGGATCAAATTCTAACAAAACTAACTCGATTACATGATAAATCTCATCCAACCCATCACCATCCAGCAAGCCTATGATGAAATTACTCACGCACGGTGGTGAGCATCATGAAATTGGTGATGGAGGATGGTTGATGATGACGACGGCGACGAATCCCCCTCTCCGGAGCCCCGAACGGACTCCAGATCAGCCCTCCCGAGAGAGATTAGGGCTTGGCGGCGGCTCCATGTCGTGAAACACGATGAAACTTTCTCTCTGATTTTTTCTCCCCGAAAGCCAATATATGGAGTTGGAGTTGGCGTCGGAGGGCATCCAGGGGGGCCACGAGGTAGGGGGCACGCCCAGGGGGGAGGGGCGCCCCCCCCACCCTCGTGGACAGGGTGTGGGCCCCCTGGTCTTCATCTTTGGCGAGGATTTTTTATTATTTATTCTAAGATATTCCATGGAGTTTCAGGTCATTCCGAAAACTTTTGTTTTCTGCACATAAAACAACATCATGGCAATTCTGCTGAAAACAGCGTCAGTCCGGGTTAGTTCCATTCAAATCATACAAGTTAGAGTCCAAAACAAGGGCAAATGTGTTTGAAAAAGTAGATACGACGGAGACGTATCATGGGGAATGTTAGGAGAGTGCACACCCAACATACGCACCACTTGGATGCACACAGTCAACAAGGAAACAATAATAATAAGAAAAAACATAAAGGTCAAGGTGAGACGAACGGGCACACTGCATCAAAACTTGGACAACTACCACCACTTTTTACAACACCATTGCTATGACATGATGCCCCGACAATGTATTAACGCCGTAGTCTCCAGATCCAACCATAAATGTCGGATCATGGGTTTTTACCAAGGAGAGAAAGTTTGAGCAAAATCGAGACAGTGACTTCAGCAAGGAAGCGTAAACTACCACTTCTGGGTATAAATAGTGAATGTTCCACCTAGGGTTTTATGCCCTGAATTGAGAATTGATACTCGACAAGCACCATGAAAGGTGAAGTCCCAAGTGTTGCCGCCACCAACTTGCCAGAGAAGAAGTTTTTATGAAATGTACTGATCAACACATAAATCATATATTAGGATGAACTTCACACATTTGGCTTTTGCTCGGATACCAAATCTTCCATCTCAGACAACAACAAGCATGCAAGGCCAATATGGTGCCCATCACGATCGTCACCGACAACTTATACCCGTTGGAGAAGATCCATCACAAGGTCAAGAGAAGGTGGAGGTGGGGGGGGGGGGGTTGGGATAGCCTATCACAGGAAGCTCGGGGCCAAGTCACTTGAACCGCCACCGATCAGCCAGTACCACTGGCTCCATCGGTCGCCCAACCACCTATACCCATGCTCACATATCTGCATAAAAAGGAAGCAGACACACGGAACCCAAGTGGCCATATCACGCACCCCTCCTCCAGGTCATAACATCGACGGGGAATCAAGGTTGGGAGGCTGCAGGGGAGGCCAACCATCGGATTAGGTCGGTCCAAATCCGATTACCAAGGCATGAATGGGACACAATCCTAGTCGTCTCCCAACAACCCCTAGACTTGTGGCATGCGGTCGCAAAGGCCAGCGAGCGAATAAGAACTTTAAATCAGCCAAGCACCACCACCTTTAGTTCCACCAGGAGCAACCTCCACATCGACTCACGCCACTGTTGCCTCTGCGCCGCGGAAACCATGTGTCGCCCCCAGCAAGCCATTTTGTGCGACGATTTAATTGGCCCGTGCACAACTGCTATGAGCTATATGTGCGAGACGCCTGGGGGAGAGGCAACAACATCCACTTGTCACTAGGATGGGCAGCAACCACCCCACTGCTGCCAAAGGATCGGTGCTCCCACGGCAGATTGGACATAGTGTGCGCATATGAAATCTTTATGATTATGACTAGATAAAAAAAGGTGTTCCCGATCGAAGGAGCTTTTGCTAAAAAAGAGACAATAGACGAGCTAGATCTTTGGGAAGATTCTAATGTCAATCCCATTCACACTACATGTGATATCGCTAATGGTTTTAATTGTTTGAACATACCTCGTTTATTTTTGTGGTAATTGGTTGTAATCTATTTCAATGCGCTATATATAGATTAATAATAAATGAACTGAAACTGAAAATACATATGATTTATTGTATTTAGTTATTGTGTATTTGAAAATATTATTGAATATAACTAGCATTAAAGAACAGAAACAATTGTGCATTTTCCCAGCATAGTTGCAAATTGAAATGTCACGTTTACATATTAGGCATAATTTAGTGGAATCTCCTTTTTTTTGCGAGATGTGGGATCTCCTATTTAGTTATATAGGATACCAGGTAGGAAAACGTAAGATAAATTTATTTTTGACTTTTAAAGTTTCTTATTTATGAAAAAAAAACAGGTGCTCGTCATTAAGAAATAAATTATCTACATCACTGAGAACCAAGATGAAAAGAAAATAGAGACCACACACACGGCGGTCGATCACTATCCATGTTAGCCATCCTATGCGGAGATATTTTAATTGGGTGGTTTAGCTGCACATGTTTCATGGAGTTTGGAGTTTGTACACACGCTATCTTGAGCTGGACGTACACTAGCCGGTACCTGTGACCCTCCACACATCTCCCAGGTGTAACAGTAGTAATTTGCATCTATAAATAGCATACGTTTCATATGCGCCGTTGTGTGGCAAACACATATCCAATTAGACCGGAGAAGATCACGAAAACCACATCTTATTGTCTAGCCTGAGGTACACTGAGCTAGGTAGAACTAATGGCGTCGTCTGCTCATGCAACCATGTACGCTGATCGGTTCCCGTCGGCTGAGTTGCAGCAGCGGCCGGCCGACTACCAGCTCAAAACCTGGGACTATGACTCCATCTGCTCCATGAAGCAGCAGGCGCAACAAGACCACGAGGTGCATGCACAACCAGCCCAGCTATTCTTCCAATTTCTCCCATTCTTCTCCATTCTTTTTATTGTCAAGCAATGATGAGCCCGAGGGTGGGTGCAAGGTTAGGATTAGAGGCGAGGGGCTTTGATTCGGTGACAGGGAAGACGAGGACGGAGGGGTTTGGTAGAAGGTTAGGCTTATCGGTGCCGCATCATTGCTTGTGAGGCTATGACGGCCATCGTGCGAGGGCCACGGAGATGGTGGTGCAAGGACCGAGGAGAAAGGGAGGGGGTGTGGAAAGTCTTTTTCCCCGTTTAGAATTGGCTATTTTCGGTCGACTTAGAAGTTAGAATTACTTATAAGTAGATATTTTTTACTTTTTTTCTATCTACGCATTATTCATGATTAGACCCAATGGAAATAGCAAAACGAAAACATTATTCCCGAGAATAACAAAACAATTCAGGTGTCCACGACGTCCATGACAATGCAGGAGTTTTTGTCTTTTTGCTTGCCACCTAACACTAACAATCACCCGATGCAGTTCCCTCGAGAAAGTGTAGAACAATAAAAACATGAAATCTACAGGGCATCCAGAGCCCGACACAAACTAGCAATAGATTAAATAGATAGATTTGTTGTAGTGAAACTAGCGTATGATATGTCTGTCGGTTATGAGGTGTAGGTGACGACCTTAAGATCTGCTGGCTCAGTCTCTAAAAATGTGAATATAGGGATAGGTTGTGTTTATTTGTGCGGTTACATTCATATGGGTGAGTATGTGTGCGCGTTGTGAGTGTCCGCATATGTATTGTGTTTCTTAATAGGAATAGGCTGGATCATATGTACTGTGCTTATAATGATAGGGTACCTGATGGAGGAGTACCATATATATGTATTCGGAACATATTTGAAAAATGAAGGAGCTAGTTTTTAAAGGCAAGGAGCTAGTTAGGTTCTGACCTACCTACTGGTGGTGCAGCATAGCAAGCAAAGCTCACTCCAATCGAGCTTGAAGCAGAAAGTGAGGCGGCTTCTGCTCGAGGAGGAAGAAGAGCTGGCTACTAGGCTCATAATCATGGATCAACTGCAAAGTCTCGGTGTAGCATACCACTTCGAGGAGGAGATCAGAAATATCCTCATGTCCATGCATGTGCATGATGCACACCTTCAACTCAAGCATGACCTCTCATCAACAGCACTGCTATTTAGAATGCTCAGAGGACATGGAATCTCCGCGTCCACAGGTAAAGATAGGAAACACCAATAATTATCCTATATCCTTTTCATGCCCATATATAACTCTATTGTAAATGTTTCAATCCAATACAAGGTTGATAGAAGGATATAAAGGAGAGTAACCTTATCAAACAAAGATTATATAAAACACTATACATTACTAATTTTTCTACTTATTAGACAGTCATCCAAATCGTTGTAGATATGTAAAGAGTTTGAGTAGATCATCTTACTAATGATTGTAATTTGTTTATTGTTTGGTAGATATGTTGATTGCATTCAGGGATGAGAATGGTGATTTCAAAGCAGAGAACCCCAAGGACATTGATGCTTTTGTTGCACTCCACGAAGCTTCCTACCTGGCCTTCCCAGGAGAGGCCATGCTCGACGAAGCAAGAGCATTCGCCGTGAAGAAACTCGAAGAACTGATGCCATCCATGTCGACCTTCATGGGGCCTGCTAGCCAAACAGAAATACAAGGAGACCTCCCGCTGCACTGGAGAGTTCCCAGGCTGCAGGCAACATGGTCACTGAAGCAACACGGCTACAACGACGAGAGGAACCTGAGTATGGATCCTTCCATTCTACAGCTGGCTGCGGTTGACTTCAACCTCGTGCAGGCCGTCCATGGAGCGGAGCTCGTGGAGGTGACAAATTGGTGGAAGGAGACCAGGCTGGGCGAGAAGCTACCGTTCGCGAGGGACCGTCTTGTGGAGTGCTTCTTCTGCGCGGCATCCATCGCGCCGGAGCCATGCCTCGCCGGCTGCCGCGAGGTGCTGGCAAAGGTGGGCTCCCTCATAGTCCACCTCGACGACGTCTACGACCTATACGGCACGCTCGACGAGCTGGCCGCCTTTACTGATGTCGTCGGTAGGTGGTGCGAGTGGGACGACGATGCGCTTCTGCCGTTGCCGGAGTACATGAAGGCCATGTACTCTGCCATCCGGTCAACGTCGATGGAGGCAGCAGATCGTGTGATGAACGAGCAGGGATACGATGCGCTCCCGCTCTACAAGAAAGCAGTAAGATCCGTTGATTTTCTTCTTCTTTTCTTTGGGATTCGATGGATTAACATGCATGCATATGTGGATGCATGCAGTGGCATGAGCTGTGTAAGGCGTTCCTCATTGAAGCCAAGTGGCAACACGAGGGAGGGATGCCAAGCTTGGAGGAGTACCTCGAGAACGGGTGGGTCACGTCCACGGGGCCTCTCCTGCTGCTCCACGCTTTCACCATGCTCCAGCAGCAAGAGCAGACGGATTCATGGCTGCGCAACCACGAAGACGGCGACGACATGGTCACGGCGTACCCGAAGCTGGTCGAGCTATGTTCCATGATCTTCCGGCTCTGCAACGACTGCGCGACCCACGAGGCCGAGTCGGAGCGGGGTGAGGCGGCGTCGGCCATCACCTGCCGCATGGGCGGTGCCACGAGTAAGGAAGAGGCCCGGGCTGCGGTGGCGGACGCCATTGCCGAGACCTGGAAGAAGGTGAACAGGGAGGTCGCCTTGAGCAGCAGCACCGGGACCTGGAGCGCGGCCAACCGCGTCTGCGTCAACCTGGTGAGGACCATCCAATGCATCTATCAAGACGGAGACAGCATCACCTCGCCCAAGGACAGCCGGAAACGACTGGTCATGGACATGCTCTTCACGCCTCTTGATCTAGACATTTGTGGCGCGTGGTAGAGCCTAACTTTTCATGGTGATGGGACGTCTGGTACAACGTACGGGCATGTCTCACCCAGGCCACATGAATCACAATAATCTTGACAAGCTGACGATGTTTCTGCATTTGGCATACAAAGCTTGTTTGGTCCATTGGAGATACTTGGCACTCTAGCTTATCATATAAACTCTCTAGCCAATTCACTGTTGACTTGTATACTAGGCGTACTATGGCCCTGTTGCCATGTGCACCATCCAGGCGTAGTATGGCCGTGCTGCGGCCGTGTCCGCCCGTTGGCCCTATGAGCCTTGCGTTCTTGGTGGCCCTGTTAGAGTTTGGATCAGGAAGGATTCCGTGGGAATGGCTCGACGAGGACACACCAGAGGTGAGGTGTGGTTGCTGAAATCTGAGATGGGCTCTAGGCCCATATTGCAATTTCTGAAAAATCTCTAAGGGCCCATGTGGGTTATATGGCACTAGGTGTGGTGGGAAGTTTAGTCCCACCCCGGAAGTGGAAGGAGAGTTGGAGTGGTTTATAAGGGTTTCTCTTCTACATGCTATTGGAGCTTGAGAAGAGAAGAGGCCCTCGGCACTCCTCCTCCGCCGCGCGCCTCGCCGCGCCGCGCCGCGCCGCGGGTTGCGGGATTGAGCCGAGCCGAGCTCACACCTCTGAGACGTCGGATCGTGGGACGTGGGTCGAGCCCATGTCTCTCCACGCGGCTGCGCCTATAAGTATGCGGTGTCTCCTAACCCTAGCCGCCACGAACAGATCACATCTGCTCACGCGCACGCCCATCGTCGTTCCTTTGCTGCTGCTGCTGCCGGTGACTCCATCCCGTCCGCCACGTACACGGTCGACGGGAGAGCAGGTCTCCGAAACCACGCCCTTCTGGTTCCTGTACGGGGTGAGGGGCGAATAGGTTTTTGGGCAGCGATTACGCGACTGCTCGCTTCCGATCGTCTACTTCCTCTACGTCCGCGTCGCCTTCGTCATCACCATGTCCACCGTCGCCGAGAAAGCTGAAGCCGACAAGAAGGTCGCTGAGGACGCCGCTGCTGCCACTAAAGCCGCGGCCTCTGCGTGGCCTACTGGAGGGTATAACTCGTTTATCCCGCTCCTGATTATTTTCATATTAGCAGTACTAGCAGTATGTGTAGATTTGTCTACTGTTTGCTTAGTACGTGCATGTTTAGATCAGAGTCAGTACGTCATCAACTTAGTCAATGCCATGCTAGTGATTTACTCATGGATTAATTTAATCGAGAAATTGCCTATTTACTCAACAATCCAAAAACCTATTATGTGTAGGAATTTCTCGGCAAGTGGCTTTGCCGCTGCACTGAAACCGGATAAGTTTACCGGTACATACTTCAAGCGTTGGCAGACTAAGACCACGTTATGGCTCACGGCTATGAACGTGTTCTGGGTCACCGGTGTCTCCACGGGAACGATTGCTCCTGAACAGGAGAAGGCGTTCAAGGAGGCTACCGTTGTGTTTCTCGGAGCAGTTCTTAGCGTGATCGGAGATAAACTGGTCGACGCATATTTACATGTGCATGTCGCCAAGGACTTGTGGGAGGCGCTCGAATCTAAATTCGGGGCCGCCGATGCAGGGAGCGAGATGTATATTATAGAGCAGTTCCACGATTACAAGATGGTTGAAAACCGTCCTGTATTGGAGCAGGCTCATGAGATAATATGCATTGTTAAGGAACTTGAGCTTCTCAAGTGCGAGTTACCGGGCAAGTTTGTCGCGGGCTGCATAATCGCTAAGCTCCCTAATTCCTGGAGGAACTTTGCCACCACTCTGAAACATCAGAGGCGTGAATTCTCTGTGGAGGATGTCATTGGCCATCTGAGTGTTGAGCAGAATTCGAGGGCAAAAGACTCGCACGGAAAAGGGGCCGAAGGGACTTCTGTTGCCAACATGGTGAACCAGAAGAACTTCAACTCCCACAAGCCCAAGGGAAAGAACGGTGTCCAACACAATACCGACTTTAAGAAGAAGGGTAAGAAGACCTTCAAGAAGAACAAGAAGGACGAGGGCTGCTTTACTTGTGGTTCGGTTGAACATTGGGCCAACAAGTGCCCAAACAAGTACAAGAAGTCAGGACAGGACTCCAAGTCTGTCAACATGATTGTGGGCAACAATGAGAATGGTGCATCTGGGTACGGTAATTTATTTACTGTTTTTTCAGTGTTTCAACCCAACGATTGGTGGGTGGACACAGGTGCAGGTGTTCATGTGTGTGCTGACATTTCATTGTTCACTTCTTACCAGGTCACAGGTCACGGGTCCGTATTGATGGGGAATGGCGCGAGTGCTTCTGTTCATGGTGTTGGCACGGTCGATCTGAAGTTTACTTCGGGAAGGATCGTGCAGCTGAAGAACGTGCAGCATGTCCCCGCCATCAAGAAGAACCTCGTTAGTGGCTCCCTTCTATGTAGAGAAGGGTTTAAGTTGGTTTTCGAGTCTAATAAATTAGTTGTTACAAAATATGGACTCTTTGTTGGAAAAGGTTATGAGAGCGGAGGGATGTTCCGCCTTTCCCTCGCAGATTTTTGTAATAAAGTCGTGAACCATATTCATTCGAATGTTAATGAATCTGAAGTTTGGCATTCACGTCTTTGTCACATTAGTTTTGGTGTTATGACGCGGCTAGCCAAGTTGGATTTAATCCCGAGTTTCACTTTAGCCAAAGGTTCTAAGTGCCTTTCATGTGTGCAAGCTAAGCAACCTCGCAAGCCTCATAAGGCCGCGGAGGAGAGACACCTGGCACCATTAGAACTCATACATTCTGATCTTTGCGAGATGAATGGTGTGTTGACTAAAGGTGGAAAGAGATACTTCATGACATTGATAGATGATTCCACTAGATATTGCTATGTGTATCTGTTAAATACTAAAGATGAGGCTCTACACTACTTTAAAATCTATAAGGCAGAAGTTGAAAATCAACTTGAAAAGAAAATTAAACGAGTCCGGTCAGATCGTGGTGGAGAGTACTTCTCGAGTGAGTTTGATTCCTTCTGTGCGGAACACGGCATTATTCATGAGAGGACGCCTCCCTATTCACCCCAGTCAAACGGGGTTGCCGAGCGGAAAAACCGTACTCTAACTGATTTGGTTAACGCCATGTTAGATACATCGGGTTTATCCAAGGCATGGTGGGGGGAGGCTATATTGACGGCATGTCATGTCCTGAATAAAGTTCCGACAAAGGATAGTGAGATCACTCCCTATGAGAAATGGGCAAAGAGAAGGACGACACTCTCGTACTTGCGCACTTGGGGCTGTTTGGCGAAAGTCAACGTGCCGATCCCCAAAAAGCGTAAGCTTGGACATAAGACCGTGGACTGCATTAATTTGGGCTACGCTAAGAACAGCGTTGGCTATAGATTTCTAGTAGTGAAATCTGAGGTACCTGACCAGAAGATCGGTACAATTATGGAGTCTAAGGATGCTACATTCTTTGAGGATATTTTTCCTATGAGAGATATGCAAAGCACTTCTAGACAGGAATCTGAGGAGACTCCTGAACCTGCCATCCCTATGGAATATTATGAACAAACACATGATGAAAATCCTGAGGAGGATGACGAGGAAACCCTTGGTAGGGGCAAGAGACAAAGGACTGCAAAGACCTTTGGTGATGATTTCTTCGTGTACCTCGTGGATGATACTCCCACTTCTATTTCAGAAGCGTATGCCTCTCCAGAAGCTGACTACTGGAAGGATGCGGTCCGTAGCGAGATGGATTCCATCATGGCTAACGGGACATGGGAGATCACTGACCGTCCCTATGGTTGCAAACCACTGGGATGTAAGTGGGTGTTCAAAAAGAAGCTTAGGCCCGATGGTACGATTGAAAAGTACAAGGCTAGGCTTGTGGCCAAGGGCTATGACCAGCAAGAAGAGGAAGATTTCTTTGATACTTATTCACCTGTGGCTAGACTGACCACCATTCGAGTATTACTCTCGTTGGCGGCCTCACATGGTCTTCTCGTCCATCAGATGGATGTTAAGACGGCTTTTCTAAATGGAGAGCTAAAGGAGGAAATCTACATGCAACAGCCTGATGGCTTTGTGATAGATGGTCAGGAAAGAAAGGTGTGTAGGTTGATAAAATCTTTATATGGCCTGAAACAAGCACCTAAGCAATGGCATGATAAGTTTAATACAACTCTGACATCTGTTGGTTTCGTTGTTAATGAGGCTGACAAATGTGTATACTATCGCCATGGTGGGGGCGAAGGAGTTATACTGTGCTTGTATGTTGATGACATACTGATATTCGGAACAAACCTCAAAGTCATTGAGGAGGTCAAATCGTTTCTATCTCAGAACTTTGAGATGAAAGACCTTGGTGTGGCTGATGTTATCTTGAACATCAAGCTACTGAGAGATAATGAGGGTGGGATCACACTTCTGCAATCCCATTACGTTGAGAAGGTGTTGAGTCGTTTTGGATATTCGGACTGCACACCATCTCAAACACCATATGATCCTAGCGTATTGATTCGAAAGTCCAAAGGCATGGCTAAAGATCAATTGAGATACTCTCAAATCATTGGTTCACTGATGTACCTAGCGAGCGCAACGAGGCCTGACATCGCGTTTGCTGTGAGCAAACTGAGCCGGTTTGTTTCCAAACCGGGTGATGTACATTGGCATGCTGTTGAGAGAGTTATGCGCTATCTGAAAGGTACTATGAACTATGGACTTCACTATACCGGATACCCGTCGGTACTTGAAGGGTATAGTGATGCGAATTGGATCTCTGATGCTGATGAGATGAAGGCCACAACTGGGTATATGTTTACTCTTGGAGGTGGCGCTGTTTCCTGGAAGTCTTGCAAGCAAACGATCTTAACGAGATCGACAATGGAAGCAGAATTAACGGCATTAGACACATCTGGTGTTGAAGCGAGATGGCTTCGAGATCTTTTGATGGACTTGCCATTGGTTGATAAACCGGTTCCGGCTATCCTTATGAACTGTGACAATCAGACTGTCATCACCAAGGTGAAGAGTTCAAAGGACAACATGAAGTCCACCAAACACATAAGAATGAGATTAAAAGCTGTCAGAAAATTAAGAAACTCCGGAGTGATAGCGTTGGACTATGTCCATACGGCTAAGAATCTGGCAGATCCCTTTACAAAAGGGCTATCACGTGTTGTGATAGATAATGCATCGAGGGAGATGGGTATGAGACCCACATGAGTTGCCATGGTGGTAACCCAACCTATATGATCGGAGATCCCGTGAACTAGGACCTGGGAAAACAAGCCAGTGGTGAACTGAGGAGAGTAACTATACTAACCCACTCCGTTGGAGATGCAATACTCTCGATACTGTATGGTAGGATGACTACGGTCTCAATGTGTTCCAAAGCTTATAAAAGCAAGATGCTATCCTACAGAGCGATCTTTGGAGGAACACACCTATATGAGCCCGACTGCTGGTCACAGTCTATGAGATTGGGGTGATCTCTAGTAAGCTCATGAATAGGCCAGGAGTGTGACTTATATGCTCCACCCGAGGGGTCAGCCTTCGGCAGCCTAGTACTAGTAAGACATGTAGTGAAACTTCTTTACGCCAAACTGACAATTCAAGGCATAGTCCATTGTTCAGTTGTGAAGGAGTGTAGCCACTTGTTCTAGGTGAAGTTCAACCTTAACAGGTCTTTACTGAAACACTGGTATATCGAAACAGCAATTGGAACAGAGGACACAATGGGCCCTCGAGATCTGGTGGGGGATTGCTGAAATCTGAGATGGGCTCTAGGCCCATATTGCAATTTCTGAAAAATCTCTAAGGGCCCATGTGGGTTATATGGCACTAGGTGTGGTGGGAAGTTTAGTCCCACCCCGGAAGTGGAAGGAGAGTTGGAGTGGTTTATAAGGGTTTCTCTTCTACATGCTATTGGAGCTTGAGAAGAGAAGAGGCCCTCGCGCACTCCTCCTCCGCCGCCCGCCTCGCCACGCCACGCCTCGTCACGACGCGCCGCGGGTTGCGGGATTGAGCCGAGCCGAGCTCACACCTACGCGCTTATTTTTGCCAGTCACTAACGGAGAGTTTTCTGACAGCTGGGCCACGATCTGAGACGTCGGATCATGGGCTGTCACGGACTCGGACGTGGGTCGAGCCCACGTCTCTCCACGCGGCTGCGCCTATAAGTATGCGGTGTCTCCTAACCCTAGCCGCCACGAACAGATCACATCTGCTCACGCGCACGCCCACCGTCGTTCCTTTGCTGCTGCTGCCGCCGGTGACTCCATCCCGTCCGCCACGTACACGGTCGACGGGAGAGCAGGTCTCTGAAACCACGCCCTTCTGGTTCCTGTACGGGGTGAGGGGCGAATAGGTTTTTGGGCAGCGATTACGCGACTGCTCGCTTCCGATCGTCTACTTCCTCTACGTCCGCGTCGCCTTCGTCATCACCATGTCCACCGACGCCGACCGTGCCGTCGCCGAGAAAGCTGAAGCCGACAAGAAGGTCGCTGAGGACGCCGCTGCTGCCACTAAAGCCGCGGCCTCTGCGTGGCCTACTGGAGGGTATAACTCGTTTATCACGCTCCTGATTATTTTCATATTAGCAGTACTAGCAGTATGTGTAGATTTGTCTACTGTTTGCTTAGTACGTGCATGTTTAGATCAGAGTCAGTACGTCATCAACTTAGTCAATGCCATGCTAGTGATTTACTCATGGATTAATTTAATCGAGAAATTGCCTATTTACTCAACAGTGGTCTGCATCAACATGTGGTGATCGTGTTCCCCAAGATCGGCAGAAGTATTTGGAGGACAAGATGCCGATGGAAACCTACTCGTTGGCGACCGCCAAAAGACCTTTGGCGTTCCTGCTTGTTGTGATCAGCGAGAAATCTGACGGCGGTGGGGCTCCCTCTGCGGATGCTGCCCGCCCGAAGCCGCCCGATGATGAAACGTTGGTCACAACGACTGAGAGGCCAGCTGTGCGCGCTATGAAGGCGACAAGGGCGACGGAGAGACCTCACCCATGGGTTCAGCAGCAGGACAGTGAAGTATAGAAGAAGAAAACTCTTTTAATAGGACCAGAAGAATTTGTGGAAGGTGAGGATGAAGGAATGGACGAGGAACTGGCGCTGATTGATATGGAGGAGGAAGGTGTCCTAAAGGAACCTGAAATCTTTTGGACTGCCAATATGGATAGAGGACACCCCAAAAGAACAGAAGCTACTTGATACAGTAAATGCACCGGGGGCTCATTAGCACTGGAGGAGGAGGCTACAAACACTTTGGAGGCAACCGGCCTAGGGGCCGCCAGTAAACTGACGGGTCGCAGGCGACGCCCCGTCAAGTGCAATGAATTGCTTAACGTGGAACTGACAAGGGGTGGCCAACAAACTGACAGTTCGTGACTTGGTTGGCACAATGAAATCTACAAAAGCAAAATTAGTTTTTTTTTTGTGTGAGACAAGACAGAGTTCGGAAAAGTTAAGCGCTTGTGTGGTAGACTAGGATTAAGAGGCTTTTCGGGAGTTAGTAGTGATGGTTTGTATGGAGGGCTAGCCCTGTTTTGGTGTGAAAGTTTATATGTGGAAGTTCAGTCTGCTAATGATAGATATATTGATGCGTATGTGCGGCTCTCTGAGCACGACCCTTTGTGGCGTTTGACTTGTGTGTATGGGGAACCACGTACAGAAAACATACACCGTATGTGGACACACATGAGTCACCTAAAAACTTCTAATTTACCTTGGTGTGTCATTGGAGACACCAATGAAGCAATGTGGTGTTTTGAACACTTCTCGCTTACATCACGTAATGAGAACCAGATGTTGGCATTTCGGGATACTCTAGAGGTGTGTGAGCTTATTGATATCGGCTTCTCTGGCTTACTTTTTACCTATGATAATAAGCAGCGTGGAAGGAAGAATGTATGGGTGAGGCTTGATAGAGCGGTGGCGGACAATCGATGGCGAGATATTTTCTTGGAAGCTAGAGTGGTCCGCAATGTTTCACCATGCTCTCATCATACGCCAATAGTACTGGAATGCATCAAAGAACATGTGCCAGCATCCGGTGCAATTTTCGCAGGTATGAAACTTTTTGGGAACGTGATGCTACTTTACCTGAGAAAGTTGTTGCTGCTTGGGAGCAAGCAAGCCGCAAATTCAGTCTGGGTGACATTCGAGCAAGACTAACTAAGCTCATGCTTGATCTTCATGCTTGGAGCAAAAATAAATTTGGTAACATCACGCAGGAGATTGAGAGATCCAGAAGTCGTTTGGAGGAACCAATGAATATGAATGCGGACCACAGTGAAATACGTGTTGTATCTTATCATATGCATGAGCTCTTATATCGTGAGTAAATGATGTGGATGCAGCGTAGCTGAGTGGATTGGCTCAGGGAAGGTGACAGGAACACGAAATTTTTCCAGAACCGAGCTAAGTGGCAGGCTAGAAAGAACAAGGTGAAACGCTTGATAGATAATGCTGGTTGCAGCCATGGGGACAGGTCGGTCATGGGAGGTATGGTTACAGCCTTTTTCCAAACACATTTTACACGTGACAATACGATTGATCCGCAACCCTTGTTATCCTTATTCCAAGAAAGAGTTTCACCTGAGATGAATAACAAATTGTGTGTGGAGTTTACTAAGAAAGAAATCTCAGATAGTTTGTTCCAGATGGGTCCGTTGAAAGCCCCAGGAAAGGATGGATTTCCAGCGAGGTTTTTCCAGAAAAAACTGGGTGGTGATGAAGGAGGAAGTTGTCTTGGCTGTCAAAGAATTCTTCCGCTCAGGACATATGCCAGATGGCGTAAATGACATGGTAATTGTGCTTATTCCTAAAGTTGATCGTCCGGTCCGGCTTACAGATTTTAGGCCTATAAGTCTCTGCAATGTCATTTATAAAATTGTTGTGAAGTGCTTGGTAAATAGGTTGCAACTAGTCTCTGCAATATCATATCACCATACCAAAGTGCATTTGTCCCCAGGCGACTGATTACTGATAATGTGTTGTTACCCTTTGAGTGCCTGCATTTTATTCAGCATGAGAAAAAACCAGAAAAAAGCTTCTGTGCATACAAACTGGATCTTTCAAAAGCATATGATAGGGTGGACTGGGGGTTCTTGGAGCAAGCAATGATCAAGTTGGGCTTCTCTCATCAGTGGGTACAATGGATAATGTCATGTGTTACCTCGGTGAGATATTCCTGTCTCCTTTCTAATTTCTGTTTGTGGCTGATGGTTTATGCGTGTTGTTGAGACATGGAGTTGAGATACAAGCTATAGAACCTGTCAAGATGTGTAACAGGGCACCGGGAATATCACACTTGTTGTTTGCTGATGATACTCTTTTGTTCTTCAAAGCAAGCGTTGCACAGGCCACTTATGTGAAGGATGTCATCCAGTGATATGCACGTGCCACGGGTCAGCTTATAAACCACAAAAGTGTTCTATCCAGTTTGGTGATAAATGTCCTTTGGTTATCTAAACCAGGGTCAAACAAGTGCTTCAAGTGCATAATTCTGAATTCGAAGGGAAATACCTTGGCTTACCTACACCTGATGGGTGCATGCACAAAGGGAAATTTCAGATGTTGCAGGCAAGTCTAACTAAAAGAATCATGGCTTGGGGTGACACACTATCCCAAGCAGGGAAGGAAACTTTGGTGAAATCTGTCCTGCAAGCCATACCCACCTATATTATGGGAGTGTTTAAGTTGTCGTGCTCAGTATGTGATGATCTCACACGGCTTGTGAGGAATTTCTGGTGGGGCTCAAAGCAAGGACAAAGGAAAACCCACTGGATTGCTTGGGAGAAAATTATCGAGCCAAAGGGGAAGGGTGGACATGGTTTCCGTGACTTTCGCCTATTCAACCAAGCCCTCCTCGCGAGACAAGCTTGGCGCATTTTAACAAACCCAAATTCGTTATGCTCCCAGGCATTGAAGGCAAAATACTATCCTAACGGCTCGCTTGAGGACACTGTTTTTTTCAGGTAATGCATCACCAACATGGAATGCTATCCAGCATGGCCTTGAGCTCCTTAAACATGGGCTCATATGGTGGGTGGGGAATGGCGAATCTATTCGCATATGGCGCGACCCCTGGCTGGTGCGACACACGTCATATAGGCCGGTCACACCTCGTGCCACCAGCTTCCTTCGGCGTGTGTCTGAGCTCCTCGATGCCAACGGACGGTGGCGCACCGATCTCCTCCAACATTACTTTTGGCTCCCAGACGTCCAATGTATACTGGCTATCAAGCACAGCCCACGGCGTCTGGAGGACGTCGTCTCATGGGCGCCTGATACGCGAGGCATCTTCAGTGTCCGAAGTGCAGACAAGCTTGCACTGGAGAACCAGAACCGCACTGCGTGCGCCACGAGCAGGAACCGGATGGCATGCGTGCCATCTGGAAGGCAGTCTGGCGTTGCCCTGCCCCCTCTAAGGTATGAGTGCTTGCCTGGCGGGTCGCAACAAATTCTTTGGCCACTCTTGAAGATAAAAAAAGAGGAAACTTGAAACATCTGACATATGTGCTCAACTCATTCCATGCACTATGTAGGTGCCCTCTGGCCCAGCGACGATGGTCGATAATGGCGAATATATGGACATTGCCCAAGGTGGAAACTGTCACCAATACTGGCCCTGATTGGATCATTCATCTTTTGGATGGATGCACATCGGATACTCGACTCCCTGTTATCATGAGACTTTGGCGGAATTGGCATGTAAGGAATGAGGTGTACCATGGGAAGTCAGCTCCGTCAGTGGAAGCGTCATGTCGATTCCTCAACGGATACACTGAAACTCTACTAAACATCCAGCCGCATCCTAATGCCGATATCGTCAAGGGGAAGACTGTGGTCCTCTATTATGGTCCTAAAGGGAAGAGAAGTGCACATGAAATGAGAACCTGCATAAAGCAGATGGAGCACTGGAGGAATCCATCACAAGGCTCAGTGAAAACTAAATGTTGATGGCTCATGGGTTCAGGAAGAAGGTACAGGAGGTGTGGGTATGATTCTCCGGGATGACACGGGTGTTGTCATTTTTGCATCATGTCGATTCATCCCACACTGTGTGAGTGCACTCGAAGAGGAGATGGCTGGCATCATGGAGGGAGTGACCCTTGCACTCGATAACAACATGGAGCATCTTGTTATTGAGACAGACTATGTGACGACAACACATATGATCACTGGCCAAAGCTCCGATAGATCACCAGTGGCAGCGATGGTAAATGATGTTAGGCATTTACTTAGTTTGAGATCACATGAAATAAATATCATAGGGCGTAACCAGAATGGGGCGAGCCATGCGTTAGCTCGTATGGGCAGGACTATCCCTAAGACTGTTGTCTGGCTGCGGTGTGTGCCAGATGAGATTGAGGTTATTTGTAAACTGGACTGGTCCAGCGATGATTAATTAATAGATGATGTGTTTTACCCGCAAAAAATACAAAAGTAGTTTGGTCCTGAAATTTATTAAATTCACAAATATGTGAAACACGTCCTCAAACTGTGCACGCATGACCAGTTTTGATCCAAATCATCCACATAACTCTGAGCTGTGATTTTGTCATTTCTGCATCGCTTCCTTCTAAGACATGCTCTCTCGACCCTTTATCTCCTAGAGTAGTTTTCTAAGGTACTTCCGAGCATATTATTTTCCTGGGAAAATGAATTACCTTTGCTTTTTCTTTTTGAAACACAAACCATAGAACAATAGTTCTACGGTAATTTTCATTCATAAACAAAATATGGTACAAAGTGGAGAGGAAAAAGGTGAAAGGAATGGAAAATAAATAATAAGTTGTTTAGCGGACAGTCTGGTACCTTCAAGTATCGCGCCCTTCCATGAATTGTGTTGCCCTTTTGACCATACAATTTTTGAACATGTGCGGCACTACTCATGGATTTTCCATAACTTCCGATTATTAGTTACTTCACCAGAGTAACGGACAATTTTTGCTTTCTATATAAATACTACCCATACCCCTTGAGTAGATAAGCGAGTTGCCATCCATTTTTGACACTTTGTGAAGGCCTAGAGGGCAGGACCTTCAGAGTTTGAAGGAGAAACTCCTCCCTTTATTGAATAAAAAATGCAAAACTTACCGGCTACTTACCAAAGAAACTTATGGATTATTACCTCTAACTAATCCCTCTCCCCCGTGATTTCTAGGGTGGGCCCCGCTGCCCCGGCTTTCCAATTAAGCATTCAAACTCAGTTTGTAGATTAATTCCCGTAGCATTTCCCCATAGGTCTAGTCACGTTCTTTTTGAACAAACCTCTTGTGTTTCATATCTATTTGCTTCAAGTCTATCTTTGTGAGAGAGATCCTATGGGTTTTTCAAGATGTTTGGTCGGAGGTATTTTGATAAGTTCATCCATGTGACTTTGATTTGCTTGTGAATTTAGTATGATGTGCGCTTCCTAGATTGTTAGGAGGCACTTCAGAGCCTTCAAGTGTTATGAAGGAATAAAGAGATTCTACAAGGCCCAGTGATCATCCTCTTCGTGCGAGATCAACCACGAGTGAGACTTTGACCTTAGAAGTATCATGGCAGGTGGGTATGTGCTTTGCGGGATATTTGTGGGCAATGTTGCTGAGACCTGTGGGGCCTTAGTACTTTGTGTATTAACAATAAAATACCAAATTTTTAATAGATAACTAAAGCTGAAACTCTTATATAAAATGCAAGCAACGATGGTTTGCTGGCAAGTACGGCCGTTCAAAGTATTCTACGCTTTACATCTCTCGTTTGATTCCAAGGGGTCGTAATTTCTTTTCACAGACTTTGAGCATAAAACTATATACTGTGTTGTAAATAATAATCAGCCCAGCCAGGGATCGAAGTCGCCACCTCGGCATTCAATGACAGGCAAGACAACCACTGCCACACTAGGTGACTAATATGAGTATAACATGTATGTATACCAAGCTCGAATAAATTTGAATCTTAAGGTCATTTTAAAAATTCGAACAGTATTCGCATGAAATGTTTCGGTAACCGTGGTAACCACGTTCCCCGCTCCCCCTTGTTTTTTTTGAGATTCGGTAGCCAAAACCCTGGTAGTACTACACTATTACGAACTGCATGTTTGCATTTTATTTGACATTAACTACCAGGAATCCAAATGAATGAAGACCATATCATAGATGGATTAACCAATGTCAAACAAACCTAGCTCTGGAGTTAGCCTCTTGGGGATGAGATTGATGCAGACCTGCAGACCCTACTGCCGACCATTGATGTGCGTAGCCAGTCCGGTCAGCTGCGGGCGGCGCACCGGGCACCAGGCGCACGACATACTCCGGACTGGGTGAGTGGCGTGTGGCCGAGCTACCGAGGGCGAGTAACCCAATCATCACAGCAAGTTGTGGCAAAACTCACGATTCATTTCCTTGGGTAATTAAAGTCCAATTCCCGAAAGCTTGAATCAACACCCAATAGTCTAAATTGGTGTAGTTTCGGCTCGCGCTTAATCGATGTTTTTATTTTTATTTGGTGGAAATCGCTCAAGTTACTTTTTGAATCGAGTAGATTCAGGGGCACATAACCAGCTGCTCAGAACTGGCCTTTGGTATTTTTTTTCTGGCCTTCTTTTCAAGCTTACTCAAAGGGAGTGGGAGCAGCAGTCTACACCGACTGACTGGGGGCCTTGGTGTGCTGGTATCAGAGATGTATAGGTAGGACAAAAACTTGAATGTGGTCCTGGGATCCCACTTGCCATAATGTGCGTCCGCCCCTGCTATCAGTGTTACAGTACAATGGATCATATATTATGCTAAACATTGTTCATGCCAAGGTTGTATGCCTCTTTTCAACCTACTCAAGTCCAAACCTAGAATTCTAATACCGGCAAGGGGGCGACAACAGGCCGAAATGCTATAGTTGGGTGGCGGCACCAAGTGCAAGAGGGAGGACACCCAAAAGTGTGAGTGGCGGCCCAGTTTAAGTGGCGAGATGACCTTGGAGTCCAACACCAAGATAGCG
Organism: Triticum aestivum; assembly: GCF_018294505.1. Classification (NCBI taxonomy): domain Eukaryota; kingdom Viridiplantae; phylum Streptophyta; class Magnoliopsida; order Poales; family Poaceae; genus Triticum; species Triticum aestivum. The sequence goes on along the minus strand of NC_057813.1, from coordinate 683,600,949 downwards.
ATATACTACAGCTCGTATGACACTCATAACGGATATCAAATTGGAAACGAAACAAGTATATTCCTCCATTTCACTTCTTCTTCTTCTTTCTTTTGCGGAAAAATTTCTGATGTATTCATCAACAATCATGGGAGTACAAAGAACACCCGAATCGACAAAAAATACATACAAGTCTATATACTACACAGTGACAACCACAAGCACAAGAGCAAGCGGAAGGTGTGCCAATGTCATCGCCCCTTCCTCACTGAAGCTGGCCAAAACTTGTTGTAGTAGACAGTCCCGTAGTCGTCGTGCTAAGTACCCACAAAACTAGCAGTAGAACATCAAACGTCGCGGATGAAGAGATGCGTAGATCAGGAAGATCCAACCTATATATACACATAAACATAGAGAAACAAAGATCGGATTCAAGCAGATTCACCGAAGACAAATACTCACCAAACCCCGCGACATCCACCGGAGACACACCTCCACATGCCCTCTGCCTGGATGGAAGCTAGGCGGGGAGAATATTATTCCATTATCAGGGAGCTATCGCCACCTCGCCTTCCTGAACAGGACACAAACCCTAACTAAACTAAAAAAGACATCTAAATATAAAGGAGCCCTCCCACCGGCAAGTTAGGGGTCCACCACGCCTCCATAGCCCTAAAGCCATAAGAGATGAGCTAGACCACCATCGGCGTCGGCAGGAGGCAGGTAACCCTAGAAAACCTTGGCACTCGTGAGAGATGAAGGGGTAAGGGCATATAAGGAGATGACAAGCCTTTTTTATTTGGTCTATTGTCGAACCTCCAGAGAAAAGCACAATCTACTAGCAGTTTGAAGAAATGGTCGTCCAAGATAGAGAATTTTTTTCTAATGAGCTGGTATCGATGAGTTAAAATGTCCTTCCTCAACAATACTAGTTCCTCATTTGTTGTCCAAAAACTGTAATGCCAAGTGTTTTACATATTCAAAATCATGATACGAATTACAACATATACGTACTTGCAATTGTATTCATAAGTCTTTCTACACATTTGGCGCTATGTTTCCTTTGGGCCCCATAGTGGCAAGTAGATTTAGTTTGGGCCCTCATGCTAGTGGTACATGAATCATGGATTTCCTTGGAAAGTATGTAAACAAAGGGACCCTACATCAGGAAAGAATTGAAAAGATGTAGATTTACTTTAGAGCAATTTTCCATGTTCGCCACAAAGGTCACCTCTAAAAAACATTTTTTTTCAACACCTATTACAACATAAGCGTGCGCACACCCCCCCCCCCCCCCACACACACACACATATCGCCAATTGAAGAGCGGGTTGGAATTGTGGAGCTTGAAGATTGACAAAATCACCACGGATCGCTCACAATCGATGAAAACGTCGGCTCGAACTGAAAGAATAATATGCAATAATGAAATATCAAAGCTCAAACCTGGGGTTTTATCCTTGATGGGCGGAGCTACACTACCCTGCTAATCATCCATCCATTGGTTGGTTCTCACCTCTAAAAAGAACCAAATTATCCGCAAAAAAACAAATCTTTCATAATATACTTGTTATTTTCTTGGTTCTCTCATAATATGCTCATCTAATAAGTTGAACATTAAAACAATTCCTCAATCCTCTCATGCATCGTCCAAAAAACATACAACACCAAACACGTTTTACATGATGACTATATATATATCATGCCTGCACATATAAATAGTCCCTTTTGCTATATTAGAGGCACATGATATTTTTCTAGTTCAATGAATTTCCTTCTTTTATCCTTCTCATGTGTGTTACTTTTAGTCTTTTTCTTCTTTCTTCTTAGATGATTTCTTTCTTTCTTTTTCTGTATATGTGAGTGTGTGGGTTTATGTGTGTGTGACACCACCAGTGCAGAACCGGGCAATAGCACCGGTTCGTAAGGCCCTTTAGTGCCGGTTCCATAACCGACACTAAAGTGTGGGCACTAAAGCCCCCCCCCCCCCAGTACTGGTTCAGCACGAACCGGTGCTTAAGGGAAACCACGTGACACGAACGAGCTCCAGGGGCCTGGAGCCCTTTAGTACCGGGTGGTAAGACCAACCGGTTCTATAAGGTTTGGGTTTTTTTTAGTTTTATAATTTCTTTTTCATTTAATTTTGTGTTTCCATTTTAATTCTTTTTCGTTTGCTGGTATTTTACGATACTACACATTGTACACGTTATGCATATATATATATAATTTCTAGTAGAACCAATCATGCATATATATATCATCAATGTCTCACAAACCATCATATTAATTAATTCACACATACACACATGTATAGCTATATACAATTTCTCCTACATATGCATGTTGCCTTCGGAGCCAGTGGCATTAGCCTAATTGGTGCCTTCGGAGCACGATGACAATTGGAAGTGGTTTTCATGGGGGCGGTAGCGGGTACTTCGGATTTATGACCTGGTCGAGCAAAAATCCCGCTATTTCCTCTTGAAGTGCTTCTACGCGCTCCGTTTCTAGGAGCTTCGCCCGCACCTCTCTGAATTGTTAAGAAGGAGATCAATATGCATGTGTATTAGTTGTGTGACTAGATATCGATAATGGTGTAAAAATTATGAATAGTGTTTTGACAAGCGTACCCATTCCTGTCTTTGAGATCTGCTCCTTTCGGACGCCATCATGCGAATGTTTTCGCAAACGCAGAATGCACACAGATCAGTCCCCTGCGCCTGCTTCAGGACCTTTACGAGAATGGAATTTGATCAGATAATAATTAATCAAGCATGATAATTAAAGAGATGGCAGCTAGCTAGCTAGCTAGTACTACTTAATTACTTACCTTGGGTCTTCCCCATTTAAGCTTTTCTTTCCATTCGCCATCCGTGACGCTGATGAACCTTGCCCAAGCCCTGCCCGCCGACAAAGAAAATGAATAAAGGGGTTATTAAATAGTTCATATCATGAAATGACGAACTAAATAGGCCGAGATATATAGTTAATAATTATTGAAATTACCTGTTGACTATCCCAAACAAGATGTTATAGCCAGTTTTTTCTTTGAGTAGTGAGTCCAGTATTTCAACTGTTCCGGCGTCAACTTTAATGATACACAAGACCCAGTGAAATCTGCATGCACACACGTTTGCATGTCTTAATTAAGCGGGCATATGTAAGCAAAAACATGTAGCTAGCTAGTAGGCAAAAACAGAGAATTTGTAGTACAAGACAGTGTGACTCACTGGAAGTTGTAAGGAAGTAGTATATCTTCATTGTATTTGAGGCGCTTCAAGAACTCTAGCATGCTGTCCTCTACGGCCTTTTGATGACGTGGATCTATTTTCCATGTGTATTCATTAACGGTGCTTGGGTCAATGAACCCAATGCCAAAGCGTCCACCTTTTCTCATTTCATACATCTTCATCCTGCATAATACCACAGAAAAGAATATAGTGAGAATAATTACAGGTAATGATTGATCAAAAGAATCACTACAGCTAGCTTGAGACTTAAATTACAGAAAGAAATCACTTACAGACAATAGCAACTGACGATAGATTTGTCGAGTGCGTCTTTATTGTATAACTGAAACAGTTCAGAATACTCAACGGACACAACTTTCTCATGGTAGTAATGCTCCTCCTTGACATTCACCATGAGGGACAATCGATCGGAAATCTTGGTAATGTTCATGTACCATTGATGCAATTCATACATTCTTGTTGGGAGGTTCTTGACCTTGTCTGGCTCGACCAAAGGTTGGCCCCGGACATATTTCCGTTTTATTTCATCCTCTCTAAGCACAGGCATGGGCACGATCTCGAGGAGTTGTCCAACAGTGATTTTGAGAACTTCAGCCTGCATTATATGGTCCTCCGTTATTACCACATTGCCCACCTCAGGAACGTAAACTGTTTGCCCACAATAATATTGGGCACGCGTACTGTCACATGTTGTTGGCACAACAAGCGAGGGGATCGATTGCGCCGCCTGTTCTCCCAGCTGGGGAATGGTTTCCCCGCATTTTTTGACAGCTGCTTCTCGTTTGCTCGATCCCGAGCTCGCCTCCTTACGTAGATGTGCTCGATTTAACTTCCTGATGTGGCGCTCATAGTCTGTGTCAACAGGCTTGGGAGCTGGTGGTTGAGCCATATGAATGAAGTGGTCAATCGTTTCCTCAGGCACTTTCTCCCTTGGCGGCGGTGGTGGTTTCGGTGCAAAATGGGCTTCCACCTCGGACTTCGATATGGCTGCGATTTCCTCCTCGGACCTGTCATAAGCCCTCTACGAAAGAGGCGTGAGGCTTGGACCATATTTATATCGCTTGCCTCTGCCTGTACTTCTTGTACTACCTCGACTCGTACCGCTACGCACCATAGCTGCGGGGTGTCTCTTCTGCGATTGCTGAGACGGCGGAGACGGCCGACGGGGCTGAGTTGGACGCGGAGGAGTGGTCGCCTGAAGCTGTGCCGGACTTGGAGGAGGAGTGGCTTGAGGTTGTGCCGGACTTGGAGGAGGAGTGGACGTCTGACGCTGTGGCAGACTTGGAGGAGGAGGAGTGGCCTGACACTTTGCCGGACTTGGAGGAGGAGTGGCCTGACACTTTGCCGGACTTGGTGGACTTGCAGGAGCGGGAGACTGCTGACTCGGTGGCGGACTTTGACGAGGAGTCGGCTGACGCGGTGTCGGTGGCCTTCGAAAGATGATGCAATCCTTTTTCCATAGGATGATACGATGGTTGGCGTCTCCGAGAAAGCGCTCGTTGTCACCTCTAGGAATGTCAAGCTCTAGCTCCGAATATGGGTCCACCACCTCATCGACCAAGACACGAGCATAGCCCGCTGGAATCGGGTTGCAATGGAAGGTTGCCTCGGGGGGATTTGTAAAAGCAACGGCGTCCGCCACCTTCATGGATATGTTCTTCATTTTGACGTGTAGCTCGCAGCTAGTGTTCTCCGTGATGTCATCCACTGGGAATCTACCCAGCATTGCGTCGTCCGGGGCGGAACCCATGCTGCTTCTCGACATGGATGGGGCGGTGCTATCCAATGCTGGATCATTCGCTAGCTGCTGCAGCTGCTGAGACCCCCTTTGCTGGGTAAGTGAGTCGATCTGCTCCTGCTGCCGCTGGAATTTGACTACCAATTCCGCTTGACTTGCTTCTAGGCCTTGAAGGCGTTCATAGTCCCGTTCCTCTGCTCCTCCTCCATCTTCCTCTTCTTCTCCTCCGCAATCTTCTTTCTCGCACGGGTTCTGTAGTCGGTGCTCCAGTCTGAAAACCCCTCATACCACGGAATAGCGCCCGTGCCTCGTGTTCTTCCCGGGTGTTCAGGATTTCCCAGGGCACGCGTAAGCTCGTCGTTCTCTCTGTTGGGCTGGAACACCCCCGATCGTGCCTCTTCTATTGCAACAAGTATTGCATCGTCGGCTCCCTTCAGACTTGCCCTCGTCGAAACATTGCCTGTCTTCGGGTCCAACTCCCCCCATGCGCATAGAACCAAGTCCTGACCCTGGGGGGCCAGCTCTTAGTAACCGGAGTGGCACCTGCATCCTCCATCTCTTTCTCAGACTTATCCCACTTAGGCATTGCCACCGCATAGCCACGTGACCCCAGCTTATGGAACTTATCCGTTTTTCGGCATTCTTCTTGTTTATTCTCGACCGTTCCTTAGCTAATTCCGAATCCTTGAATTTCACGAAATCGTCCCAATGAGCACGTTGGTTCTCTAGTGTTCCCTCGAATACTGGAGTCTTCCTTCCTCCCTTGACGTACTTGTCCCATTCACGATTCTTGTGGTTCTTGAATGCAACCGCCATCTTCCTAAGAGTAGCGTCCTTGACTTTCTGCATATCTGCTTCTGTGAAATGATCTGGTAGGGTGAAATGTTCCATGAGAGTATCCCAAAGCAGATCTTTTTGATTCTTGTCGACAAAAGTAACATCTGGACGTGGAGCAGCGTCCTCTTTGCCTTTTTGTCTTTTGTCTTTTGCTGGCTCTCTCCATTCTTGAAGGGAGATCGGGAGTTGGTCCTTCACAAGAACTCCGCACTGACGAACGAACTTGTCCGCAATATTCTTAGGCGCTAATGGTTCGCCATTAGGTCTGACTGCCTCGATATTATACTTTACGCCCTCCTTCAACTTTTTGTTCGGGCCTCGTTTCGTCCTTTTGCCTGAAAATTTGCTCGATCCGGATGGCTGAAAGAACAAAGATCGATTCGTTAATATATCTTCAAGTCATTTAAAACATGTGATGATCACCAGATACCTGCTTATATAAATATATATACCTCGCCGGTCTTTGTTGTTTCAGGATCAACATGTTCTTCGTCATCGTCATAATCGTAGTTCATGACTTCATCAATTCGGTCGTCGCGATCGAATATCATATCACCCTCTCCGGTGTTGTTTAGAAATTCGGAGCCGTCATAATCTTCTTCATTCTGATCATCATCTGGCCCGCGTATCATATCGAACATGGTCTGTTCTCCCACTCTGTCGGTATTGTCTGCCATAGCTTTTATTTAACTAATTCAAAAGAAATATAAAACAATTTAGTATTCAAATTACATCGTCTCGAATAATAGATATAATCTCGAATACTTCGTCTAGAATAATAAATATAATCTCGAATACATCGTCTCGAATAATATATAATATTGAATAGTACATCACTGGCTAGCTAATTAAAGATCGAATACTACAGAAGAATCTAGGACACTCGCGGTTCCTGCGGCGCGGGCGGTGGACACCCAAAGAGAAGGAACCCTCACAGGATCATAGCTGAAGTGAGATCCCCGAAGATACTGCCAGGTATTGGAGAACCTGCCGCCCTCTAACGCAACCATGTAGCGATGGACGTGCTCGTCCTCCTCCATGACACGGCGACGTACCACCTCCGACGGGGCCGGGTCCCTCCGCACCGAAATTGGCCCACGCGAACGCCACCAAACGAGATCAGGGTCGACGACGGGACCCGGGGCCGGGTTCCTCATCAAGCGGCACGCCCCTCCAGGCAGCACCTCCCAGTGCCAGCCCGGTGGAGCCCAGTTCCGGACATGGGTCGGCTAGACGTCGTCGCGGACGGGTCGACGGCGAGGATGCGGGCCGGGCATCGTCGAGAACAAATACTAGCTATATGCCCGCAAAAAGTAATATTTTTTTAATGATTGGATTTTGATAACTAAAATCTCTAATATTTCTACTATTTCAAAAATCTATATACTATTTCGCACTAATTAAGCATCTAACACTAAGAACAGAAAACACAACTTCTATACATCCATTAAAAAACTGAAAAACAACATTATATAAAAAATTTCCATACTAATTAAACACTAATTATATACTAATAATAATAATCTAAATTATATACTAATTAAACATAAAAAATTTCCATACTAATTAAACACCAATTTCCATATAAATTTTTTTGATAACTAAAACAATAATAATCTAAATAATCTAAACTAATTAAACATACAAAATACGTATATACTAATATATACATGCATTAATTCATACATATGTGTGTGTGTGTGTGTTCCATATAAATTTTTTTGATAACTAAAACAATAATAATCTAAATAATCTAAATTATATACTAATTCATGCTTGTGTGTGTGTGTGTGTGTGTTTTGATAACTAAAACAATAATAATCGAAATAATCTAAATTATATACTAATTCATGCTTGTGTGTGTGTGTGTGTGCTCGGGGCCGGGAGGGGCGGCGCCCATGGTGGCCGCCGGGGGCGAGGGAGAGAGGTTAGAGGGGGAGAGTTCACAGCGGGGCGACGGCGACGGCGAGGCGACGACGGCGACGGCGACAGGGGCGGCGACGGGGATGGGGGTCTGCGACGGAGACGAGGGCGGCGACGGGGACGGGGATGGGGGCGGGCCCGGGGCAGCGACGGAGACGACGGCGGCGACGGGGACGGGGGCGACGACGGAGACGAGGGCGGCGATGGGGACGGGGGCGGCGACGGCGACGGAGACGACGGAAACAGAGGAAGAATGAAAATTTCGTAAGTCGAGTATATATAGAAGGCACCTTTAGTACCGGTTGGAGCCACCAACCGGTACTAAAGGCCTGTTTTGGCCAGGCCAAGCGGCGGGAAGCGACCCCCTTTAGTACCGGGTGGTGGCACAAACCGGTACTAAAGGACCCCCCTTTAGTACCGGTTTGTGCCACGACCCGGTACTAAAGGGGTCGCGCTGCCACCCCAAAGTTTAGTCCCACCTCGCCTGTCTACCACTTTTATGTTATATTTATTTTATTCTATTTATTTGTGAGTAGTTTTTCATCTAGTTTGCCAAAATTCAACATTTTCGGAGTTCATTTTGTAGTGATTTTCAATTTCACGGTCATTTTGTAAACGATTGAAAAATAGCAAATATAATTTTTTTTCTTTTCTTCTTTATTTTTTCTTCTATTTATTTCTGAGTAGTTTTTTCTTTTCTGCTATATTTATTTTCTTCTATTTATTTTTGAGTAGTTTTTTTATATAGTTTTTTTCTTTTCAACTATAGTTTTTCTTTCTTTTCTGCTATTTTTTCTATTAGTGCTTGTAGTTTTCAAATTTGAATAGTTTAAATTTTGAATTATTTGAAATTAGTGTGAATTTGTTTGCACATAAAATTTCTTCGCGTTTCAAATGCCAAAACACATAACTACCCTAACTATTACAGAGATTTCCCTCTCGGTGCGAAACACAGAAGAAAGTGATGATAGCTAGTGAAGCCGATCACATCCCAGATCTTTGGGTGTGAAACTTTTTCTTCGCGTGTGTCCCTTTGCACCGTAACCATGGAAAATCTTCATCATTTAACGGGATGCTCGGGTCAATATTCACTGTGAATGGAGCAATTTCATCAAACTTTTCATAATCTTCTGACTTGTCTGTCTTGTCATCCACTCCCACGATGTTTCTCTTCCCAGAAAGAACTATGTGCCGCTTTGGCTCATCGTCCGATGCATTCGCTTCCTTATCTTTTCTTTTTCTTGGCTTGGTAGACATGTCCTTCACATAGAAAACCTGTGCCACATCATTGGCTAGGACGAATGGTTCGTCTGCATACGCAAGATTGTTGAGATCCACTGTTGTCATTCCGTACTGCGGGTCTTCCGTTACCCCGCCTCATGTCATATTGACCCATTTGCACCGAAACAAAGGGACCTTTAAACCACGTCGGTAGTCAAGTTCCCATATGTCCTGTATATAACCATAATATGTTTCCTTTCCCGTCTTGGTTTCTGCATCAAAGCGGACACCACTGTTTTGGTTGGTGCTCTTCTTATCTTGGGCGATCGTGTAAAATGTATTACCATTTATCTCGTACCCTTTGAAAGTCATTATATTCGAAGATGGTAACTGGGACAGCAAGTACATGTCATCTTCAATAGAGGTGTCATGCATGGTACGTGTCTGCAACCAGCTGGCAAAACTCCTGGTTTGTTCACGTGTAATCCAGTCATCAGACCGCTCCGGGTGTTTGGAGCGTAGCAAATTCTTGTGTTCATCCATATACGGAGCCACCAAGGCGGAATTCTGTAGAACTATGTAGTGTGCTTCAGTGAGAGAATGTCCGTCCATACATATTATTTGTTCCCCTCCTAGCGTGCCTTTTCCACCCAGTCTGCCCTTATGCCGCGATTCAGAAACACCAATCGGCTTAAGGTCAGGAATAAAGTCAATACAAAACTCAATGACCTCCTCATTTTGATGGCCCTTGGAGATGCTTCCTTCTGGCCTAGCACGGCTATGAACATATTTCTTTAAGACTCCCATGAACCTCTCAAAGGGGAACATATTGTCTAGAAATACAGGACCCAAAACGTTAATCTCTTCGCATAGGTCAACTAGGACGTGCGTCATGATGTTGAAGAAGGATGGTGGGAACACCAACTCGAAACTGACAAGACATTGCACCAAATCATTCTGTAACCTTGGTATGATTTCTGGATCGATTACCTTCTGAGAGATTGCATTGAGAAATGCACATAGCTTCACAATGGCTAATCGAACGTTTTCCGGTAGAAGCCCCCTCAATGCAACCGGAAGCAGTTGCGTCATAATCACGTGGCAGTCATGAGACTTTAGGTTCTGGAACTTTTTCTCTGCCATGTTTATTATTCCCTTTATATTCGACGAGAAGCCAGATGGTACCTTAATACTAAGCAGGCATTCAAAAAAGATTTCTTTGGTAAGAGCGTAGCTTGCATGACCCTGATGTATGTCGTCTTCTCCGTGCATACGTTGCTGGTCCTCCCGTGCCTCAGGTGTATCTTTTGTCTTCCCATACACGCCCAAGAAGCCAAGCAGGGTCACGCAAAGATTCTTCATCACGTGCATCACGTCGATTGCGGAGCGGACCTCTTGGTCTTTCCAATATGGCAGGTCCCAAAATATAGATTTCTTCTTCCACATGGGTGCGCGTCCGTCAGCGTCCTTTGGAACAGGTTGTCCGCCAGGACCCTTTCCAAATATCACCTAGAAATCCTTGACCATATCATGTACATCAGCACCAGTACGGTGGCGAGGCTTTGTCCGGTGATCCGCCTCACCTTTGAAATGCTTGCCTTTCTTTCTTACGGGATGCCTGCTCGGAAGAAATCGACGATGTCCCAGGTACACATTCTTCTTACAACTATTCAAATATATACTGTCGGTATCGTCCAAACAGTGCATGCATCCGCGGTATCCCTTGTTTGTCTGTCCTGAAAGGTTACTGAGAGGAGGCCAATCATTGATGGTCACGAACAGCAACGCCTTTAGGTCAAATTCTTCCCCCAGGTGCTCATCCCACGCACGTACACCTGGTCCATTCCACAGTTGTAAGAGTTCTTCAACTAATGGCCTTAGGTACACATCAATGTTGTTGCCGGGTTGCTTAGGGCCTTGGATGAGCACTGGCATCATAATGAACTTCCGCTTCATGCACAACCAAGGAGGAAGGTTATACAAACATAGATTCACAGGCCAGGTGCTATGGTTGCTGCTCTGCTCCCCAAAAGGATTAATGCCATCTGCGCTTAGACCAAACCAGACGCTCCTTGCGTCATCTGCAAACTCCTTCCCGTACTTTCTTTCGATTTTTCTCCACTATGACCCGTCAGCTGGTACTCTCAACTTTTCGTCTTTCTTACGGTCTTCTTTGTGCCATCGCATCGCCTTGGCATGCTCTTTGTTTTGGAACAAACGTTTCAACCGTGGTATTATAGGAGAATACCACATCACCTTGGCAGGAATCTTCTTCCTGGGGCGCTCGCCCTCGACATCACCATGCTCATCGCGGCTGATCTTATAGCGCAATGCACCACATACCGGGCAAGCGTTCAAATCATCGTACTCACCGCGGTAGAGGATGCAATCATTAGGGCATGCATGTATCTTCTGTACCTCTAACCCTAGAGGGCAGACAGCCTTCTTTGCTTCGTACGTACTCTCGGGCAATTCGTTGTCCTTTGGAAGCATATCCTTTATCATTACCAGCAACTTTCCAAATCCCTTGTCAGATACACCATTCTCTGCCTTCCATTGCAGCAATTCCAGTGTGGTGCCCAGCTTTTTCTTGTCACCTACGCAATTCGGGTACAACAATTTTTTGTGATCCTCTAACATGCGCTGCAACTTCTTCTTCTCCAAATCACTTGCGCAGTTTCTCTTTGCATCGGCAATGGCCCGACCTAGATCATCAACGGGCTCATCTGATGCCTCTTCTTCAGCTTCTTCCCGCATTGCCGGCTCAGCTTCTTCCCGCATTACCGGCTCAGCTTCTTCCCCCATTGTTGTATCATCGTATTCAGGGAACCCATGGCCAGGATAGCTGTCGTCGTCCTCTTCTTCTTCATTGTCTTCCATCATAACCCCTCTTTCTCCGTGCTTGGTCCAAACATTATAGTGGGGCATGAAACCGGACTCAAACAGGTGGACGTGAATGGTTCTTGACGTAGAGTAATTGCGATCATTCTTACAGCCAGCACATGGACAAGGCATAAAACCATCCGCCCGCTTGTTTGCCTCAGCCGCAAGCAGAAAAGTATGCACGCCCTCAACGAACTTGGGAGAGCATCGGTCATCGTACATCCATTGCCGGCTCATCTTCATTACACAACACCGAATAGACCAAATTAATACAAGTTCATACATAAAGTTCATACAACACTTAAATGCAACAAACAAATAACTCTCTAGCTAAAGCATTTAAATGCAACAACAAATGCGATCAAGATCGCAACTAAGGTAACAATTGATCCAACAGCATAATGATACCAAGCCTCACTATCGATGGCATATTTTCTAATCTTTCTAATCTTCAAGCGCATTTTCTCCATCTTGATCTTGTGATTATCGACGACATCGGCAACATGCAACTCCAATTCCATCTTCTCCCCCTCAATTCTTTTCAATTTTTCTTTCAAGTACTCGTTTTCTCTTTCAACTAAATTTAACCTCTCGACAATAGGGTCAGTTGGAATTTCTGGTTCACATACCTCCTAGATAAAAATATCTATGTCAACTTGATGGGCATAATTTTTCATCAACACGAAATGCAACAAATAGTTTTAAAAGAGAATATACCACATCCGAATCATAACAAGGACGAGGGCCGACGGGGACGGATATCAAAACCATGGCACTATGTATAACAAACAACGTACGGGTAAGATAATTATTATACGAGTAACTATATATCCAAATCACACAAACATCATTTTTTTATATAAAATTTCATGAACAAGAGGCTCACCACAAGGTGGTGCCGGCGACGGGACGGTGCGGGCGATCGACGGTGGTTACGACGGAGATTTAGAAGGCACTAAGTAAACCACACCTACATATGCAAACTAAGTGTTATTTTGACCTCAAATTGCATATAAATCAAATACTACCACATATAATTCCTCCCAAATTACTAAAACCCACAATTAATCACTATATAAACCAATGCAAGAGCTAATCTAGCAATGAGAGATGAAAGGACAAAGTTGCTAACCTTGGTGATCATTTAAATGGATGAGGGCCTGCAAATCTTGACAAATTTGGGGCAAATTTTGTGATGAACTCGAGAGGAAGAAGGGAAGAACAAAAGAGAGGGAGAGGGGAAAGGGGGAAGAACAGAGTGCGGGTGGACGAAGGATTTATATAGGACGACCTTTAGTACCGGTTCGTGCCACGAACCGGTACTAAAGGTGCTGGAAGGGCCCCACTCTGACAACATCCTGCCACCACTCTCATTAGTACCGGTTCGTGGCACGAACCGGTACTAAAGGTTTGCCACGAACCGGTACTAAAGAGCTCCTCGCGGCTAGCCGTTGGAACCGGCACTAATGGACACATTAGTGCCGGTTCTGTTATAAACCGGGACTAATGTGTCTCACATTTGATCCTTTTTCTACTAGTGCACACACGTGTATGTCGTATCTATGTGTGTGCGCATGTTTGCTTTTGTACATAGATGTCATGTGTGTGCTCATGTGGGTGAGTGCATGCGTGTCGTGTGTGACCATGCATGTCTGTGTAGCATGTGCACAAAAGCGATATCAGTATATAACATAATTCATCTTCGACGTGTTCTTGTGAGTACGTGCATGCAAGATGGTACCATAATTATGAGATGAGGCGATTAATCTTCAAAGATAAATGCAAGTATTATCTAACATGTCTGCAAATTATAATATTTTCTAAAATTACACTATTATAGACTTATTCTTACATATTGTGAAAATGTGCAATTTCTGTTCAAGTTTTTGTCATCATTTCTTTGAAGTTTTTTCATTTTCTTTCTTTTTTATTTCAATACAAAAGTTATTCTCTGAATTTTTTTAGTTTCATTATATAGTCTTGTCGGAAAAGAAGTGTCTGTCATATCAAAAAATTCCATCACCTGTTAAGCAGAGGAAGAAGAAGGCCGATGGGCCTTTCGGCAGGTGGGCCTTTGGATCCCAGTCAAACGGTGGATAGGGAACTGACTGAAAGTCTAAATAATTTAAGTCAATAGGGAACTGACTGAAAATCAGATGGGCCCATATATAGTGCATGAATTAATTCCACAGAAATCCAATCTTTATCTTTCAGAAAGACTGGATTTGGATAGAAGTCAATTTTAGCAATGCCTTGACAATTCACCAAACATATAATTGTAGGGAAAGAATTGTGGGGTAGTAAAATAAACACTGCTAAAAATACAATTAATTAAATTGATAGACAGCTTGATATACACAATTCGACGGCATAACGTTGTACTATAAATGGGGATGAAGGGAACACTTCTATTTGCAACCAGATAAGTTACGTCTCTCTTTTCTCCTGCATAGCGAGATAGCTAGATAGCTAAGATGGGGAGTTCCAATGGCCACTGCTCCATTTCCTTGGCCGTCTTCTTCGTGTTTGTTGTCCTGCTGCTCAACGCTGATCTAGGCATGGTCGGGACATGAGCTAGGCGGGGAGAATATTATTCCATCTTTAGGGACACTAACCCTAACTGAAGTAAAAAAGACATCTAAAAATGGAGCAGGAGTCCTCCGGTCGACAAGGCTGGGGCCGACCATGTCTCCATGGACCCAAAGCCATGATAGATGAGCTAGACCACCGTCGGCGTCCGCGGGAGGCAGGTAACCCTAGATGGCCTTGGCGCTTGTGAGAGATGAAGGGGGACGGGCATCTAGCTTTGGTAGTCACAGTATACTTCTCTTCTTCTTCTTCTTCCGCGGCTTGACCCCGGCCCACCCCCCTCTCGAGATGCTGCCTTAGATTAGGGTATTACAAGCCGATCCATGGAGGCAAACTCTGGATGGCTATAAAGAGATGGCAAGCTATTTTTAATTGGTCTAGTATCGAACCTCCAGAGATCAGCACAATCTACTTGCAGTTTGAAGAAATAGTCATCTAAGATAGAGAAGTTTTTTCTACTGACCTAGTATCGATGAGTTAAAAATGTCCTTCCTCAACATTACTAGTTCCTCTCATTCGTCGTCCGGAAACTTTAATGCCGAGTTTTCAACATATTCAAAATCATGATACGAATTACAAGATATACGTTCTTGCAATTATATTCATAAGTCTTTCTACACATTTGGCAGTAAGTTTCCTTTGGGTCCCATATTGGCAAGTAAATTTAGTTTGGGACCTCATGCTAGTGGTACATGAACCATGGATTTCAGTGGCAAGTATGTAAACAAAGGGACCCTACATCAGGAAAGAATTGAAAAGATGTAAATTTACTTTACACCAATTTTCAACGTTCGCCCAAAGGTATCTCTAAAAAACATTTTGTTCAACACCTATTACAACATAAACACTCGTGTGTGCGCGCGCACACACACATACATCACCTACTGAAGACCGGGTTGGAGTTGTGGAGCTTCAATATTGACAAAATCACCACGGACGCCTCACAATCGATGAAAACGTCGGCTCCAACTGAAAGAATAGTCTGCAATAATGAGACAACCGAATCTTTCATAATGTACTTCCTTATTATTTCCTTGTAATATGCTCATCTAATATAGTGAATTTTAAAATAATTCCTCAATCCTCTCATGCGCCGTCCAAAAAACGTACAACGCCAAACACATTTTACATGATGACTATATATCATGCATGCACATATATATAATCCCTTTTACTATATCAGAGGCCCATGCTATTTTTCTAGTTCAACAAATTTCCTTTTTTTTTACATTTTTCATGTTTCTTAGCTTTTATTTATTTATTTCTTCTTTCTGCATAGTCAATTTTTTTGATTCTATCTTTTTCTATATGTGTGTGTGGGTTTATGAGTGTGTTACGCACGTGTCCATGTCGTACGTTTAATAACTAGAACTGACGAGCCAACATAAGACCCCTCTCGATTACTGCAAACAACCGCTGCAGTACCAACATTTCGGTCCACAGATACCCCAGCATCAACGATCAACTTAACCATGCCTTCAGGTAGGGCGATCCATGTCCTTGGCCTGTGGGGTTCGTGCGTACTGTTTCTAGTCTGGCCCTTTCTCCTTTCCTATAAGATTTGGGCCTTTTATCAGTACATGGCCCCTCGCTATTGGAAGGACAGCCGCAAAGGGGGGACGAGACATGCAACGGACTCTCTACGTTCTTGCGCACATGTGATATCAATGTGAATGTATATCGTCTTCGACGTGTTCATGTGTGTACTTGCACGCGAGATGGTACCATAAATATGACATGAGGCGATTAACCACCAATTATAAACGCAAGTATTATGCAAAATGTGCGCAAATTGTAATATTTTTCGAAAATTACACTATTATAGTCTTATTCTTACGTATTGGGAAAATGTGCAATTTCTATTCTAGTTTTTGTCATCATCTCTTCAAAGTTTTTTCATTTTCTTTCTTTTTTATTTTAATGCAAAAGTTATTCTCTGATTTTTACTTTTAGTTTTAGTAGATAGTCTTATCGGAAAAGAACTGACTGTCATGTCGAAAAATTCAGTCACCTGTTAAGCAAAGGAAGAAGAAGACAAATGGGCCTTTGGATCCCAGTCAGACGGTGGATAGCGAACTGACTAAAAATCTAAATAATTTAAGTCAATAGCAAACTGACTGAAAATCAGATGGGCCGATATATAGTGCATGAATTAATTCCATGGAAACCCAACCTTATCTTTCAGAAAGACATCATTTGCATAGAAGTCGATATTTAGCAATATCTTCACAATTCACCAAACATATAATTGTAGGGAAAGAATTGTGGGGTAGTAAGATAAACACTGCTAAAAATATATCATTAATGAGATTAATAGACATCTTGATATAGACAACGTGACCGCATACCGCTCTAATATAAATGGGGATGAAGGGAACTCATGTGGAATACTAAACCAAACGTAGATCTGGAACACTTCTATTTGCAGCCAGATAGTTACGTCTCTCTTTTCTCCTGCTTAGCTAGAAAGCTAAGATGGAGAGTTCCAATGGCCACTGCTCCATTTCCTTGGCCATCCTCTTCGTCTTTGCTGCTCTGCTGCTCAACGCTGATCTAGGGTCGTGCCACTGCTTCAAGCGTATCTTCTCCTTCGGCGACTCCATCATTGACACCGGCAATTTCGCATATACCATCCGCAACAGACCACCGAGTCCACCCTCGGTGCTTCCTTATGGAGAGACCTACTTCCACCACCCCACGGGCCGCGCCTCTGACGGGCGTCTCATCATCGACTTCTATGGTATGTACATGTACAAGCATGGGTGTTCTAACAGTTCAATTTTGTACGCGTGCTAAATTTGGTGCGTGATGTTTTGTCAGCACAAGCGTTGGGCCTGCCGCTGCTGCCGCCGAGCTTGCCCGAGGAGAAGACGGGGCAGTTCCCCACTGGAGCCAACTTTGCCGTGTTCGGCGCGATGGCGCTGAGCCCGAACTACTTCAAGTCCAGGTATAAATTGAGTGTACCGTTTCCATGGAGCCTCCAGGATCAGCTCGCTTCTTTCAACAAAGTGCTCACACGGATTGCTCCAGGAGATGGTACGTAATGCATGCAAAAACATATTCTCTCCGTTCTTAAATATTTATCTTTTTAGAGATTTCAATTGACTATCACATACGGATGTATATAGACATATTTTAGAATGTAGATTCACTCATTTTGCTTCGTATGTAGTTACTTGTTAAAATTTTAGAAAGACAAATATTTAGGAACGGAGGGAGTAGTACCTTGGTGCCAGCTTATGATATTTTAATTACGCGACATTTCTGCATGCACCATGCACCTGCATGTGTTCTTGGTCAACTTATTCCTTTCTTTTTTGCTGTGATCAGCTGCAACAAAGAGGCTCCTGAGCGAGTCCCTGGTCGTCTTTGGTGAGATTGGGGGCAATGACTACAACTTCTGGTTCTTTGATGCTGAGCTCGGGGACGTGGATTTTTAGAGCATATGCACCCAGGCCCTCCTATCCTAACTCTTCAATATTACTTTAAGATCCGTGCGACACAACTAAGTTTCTATATGAAATTTTCTCTTTTTTGCTTTTCCCACATAGAACATATCTTAAAGTTCAAACCTATGCAGGATGGCAAATCTTTCTAACTAGAATCTAGGATAAATCTTTCAGAATTTTTTGTCCGACATAAATATTAAAAATATGATTTTTTAATCAAACAAAACGTATTTTGTATATTTATGTTTGACAAAAAAATCTGTACGATTTATCCTACATTCTACTCAGAAAGCTTTGTCACGCCGCATAGGTTTGAACTTCAAGATATATTCTATGTGGGAGAAACAAAAAAGAGAAATATATTTGCACGAATCTTAAAGCAAAAAATGGATGGCTAGATAGAGAGAGCCTAGGTGCATATGCTCTAAAATATATTTTCGCTGAGCTCGGCAAGGACAGAAACACGCCCCTCCAGCCCGATATTATCGACCGCATCGGAGCCGGCGTGCAGAAGGTGATCAACCTCGGCGCCAAGACGATCCTTGTCCCAGGGAACTTCCCCATGGGGTGCGTGCCGGCCTACCTTAGTACTCACAAAAGCAATACATCTGCGGACTACGACCAGTTCCGCTGCCTCGCATGGTTCAACGCGTTCTCTCGGAGGCACAACCGGCTGTTGAAGCAGGAGGTCCACCGGCTCAAGTCCCGGAACCCCAGCGTGAAGATCATCTACGCAGACTACTACGGCGCCTTCATGGAGTTCATCAGGGATCCGAACAGGAATGGCATCGACAGCTCTCTCATGGCATGCTGTGGTGGCAATGGGCCCTATGGCACCGGCCATCCGTGCGACCGTACGCGAAGGTTTGCCGCGACCCGTCTAGGTTCGCCAACTGGGACCAGGTTCACATGACAAAGAAGGCATACAGTGTCATCCCCAACGGGGTGCTTAACGGCCCGTATGCGGACATCCCGTTGCTCCACGCTTGCTAGGAGAATTCCTTCTGAGACATGAAGAATTGCTGCTGCCACCAAGATCTGATACGCTTCTTGGGATTTCTATCCCTGTATCTCTAATTCTCCATATCAATTATTCATGAATGAAATGGTTGGTTCTGTCACATGCATGAATATGTAATGTACTCTCTCTGTTCCTTAATATTTGTCTTTTTAGAGATTTCAAATGGACTACCACATACGGATGTATATAGACATGTTTTGGAGTGTAGATTCATTCATTTTGTTTCGTATGTAGTTTCTTGTTGAAATCTTTAGAAAAACAAATATTTAGAAATGGAGGGAGTATTTATCACAAAAACCATGCAAACGTGCATGCACTAATATATCCCCACCTAACTGTAGTATAGTTGCGGCAAAACCGACGATTAATTTTCTTCATAATTAAAGTCTAATGTTCTAAAACGTGAATCGTCATCCAAGAGTCTGAGCCGGCGTCATTTCGGCTTGCATTTAGTCGTTGCTTTTGTTTCTATTTGGAGGAAATTGCTCAAGTTACTTTTGAGTCAAGTAATAGATTCAGGGACACG
The DNA here is from genome assembly GCF_018294505.1 of Triticum aestivum. NCBI lineage: Eukaryota > Viridiplantae > Streptophyta > Magnoliopsida > Poales > Poaceae > Triticum > Triticum aestivum. The sequence goes on along the minus strand of NC_057813.1, from coordinate 683,581,535 downwards.
TAAGCTGCTGAAAAATTGCCTTTGGCAATTTTTTCTGGCCTTTTGTTTTCAACCTGGCTCAAAGGGAGTGGGAGCAGCAGTCTGTGCCGACTGACTTGGGGCCTTGGTGAGCGTGTATCGGAGATGTACGGATAGGGCAAAAACTTGAGTTGGATCCTAGCCCCCCACTAGCTAGTGTTCGTCCGCCCCTGCTGTCAGTGCTACGGTTCAACGGGTCAGATATTCTGTCGAACATCGTTCTTGCCAAGGTTGTATGTCTTTTATTAACCTACTCAAGTTCAAACCTAGAGGTTCTAATACCGGCAATTAGGCGACAACAGGCTAAAATGCTACAGTTGGGTGGCGGCGCGAAGCGCAAGAGGACACCCAGGAGTGTGAGTGGCGGCCCAGTTTATGTGGCAAGACGAGCTTGGAGTCCCACGCCCAAGATAGCAACATACTCCAGCTCGTGTGACACTCAAAAAGGATAACGAATATGAAATGAAACAATTATAATCCTCCATTTCTTTTTTCTTCTTTCTTTTGCGGGAAATTTCTGATCTATTCATCAAAAATCATGAGAGTAAGAACACCTCAAGCAACGAAAATTACACACATGTCTATAGACCTCCCAACGACGAATACAAGCACTAGAGCAAGTCAAAGGCGCACCGTTGTCATTGCCCCTTCCTCATTGAAACCGGGCCAAACTTTTTTAGTATACAGTCGAAAAGTCGTCGTGCTAAGGCCCCACAGAACTAGCGCACTAGAATAGCAAACGTCGCTGATGAACAAATGCGTAGATCGGAAAGATCCAACCTGTATATACATAAACGTAGAGAAACAAAGATTGGATCCAAGCAGATACATCAAGGACAAATACTAACCAAACCCCGCGAGATCAATCGGAGACACACCTCCGCACGCCCTCCGGCGACGCTAGATGCATGGTCGGGACAGGAGCTAGGCGGGGAGAATATTATTCCATCTTTAGGGACACTAACCCTAACTGAAGTAAAAAAGACATCTAAAAATGGAGCAGGAGTCCTCCGGTCGACAAGGCTGGGGCCGACCATGTCTCCATGGACCCAAAGCCATGATAGATGAGCTAGACCACCGTCGGCGTCCGCGGGAGGCAGGTAACCCTAGATGGCCTTGGCGCTTGTGAGAGATGAAGGGGGACGGGCATCTAGCTTTGGTAGTCACAGTATACTTCTCTTCTTCTTCTTCTTCCGCGGCTTGACCCCGGCCCACCCCCCTCTCGAGATGCTGCCTTAGATTAGGGTATTACAAGCCGATCCATGGAGGCAAACTCTGGATGGCTATAAAGAGATGGCAAGCTATTTTTAATTGGTCTAGTATCGAACCTCCAGAGATCAGCACAATCTACTTGCAGTTTGAAGAAATAGTCATCTAAGATAGAGAAGTTTTTTCTACTGACCTAGTATCGATGAGTTAAAAATGTCCTTCCTCAACATTACTAGTTCCTCTCATTCGTCGTCCGGAAACTTTAATGCCGAGTTTTCAACATATTCAAAATCATGATACGAATTACAAGATATACGTTCTTGCAATTATATTCATAAGTCTTTCTACACATTTGGCAGTAAGTTTCCTTTGGGTCCCATATTGGCAAGTAAATTTAGTTTGGGACCTCATGCTAGTGGTACATGAACCATGGATTTCAGTGGCAAGTATGTAAACAAAGGGACCCTACATCAGGAAAGAATTGAAAAGATGTAAATTTACTTTACACCAATTTTCAACGTTCGCCCAAAGGTATCTCTAAAAAACATTTTGTTCAACACCTATTACAACATAAACACTCGTGTGTGCGCGCGCACACACACATACATCACCTACTGAAGACCGGGTTGGAGTTGTGGAGCTTCAATATTGACAAAATCACCACGGACGCCTCACAATCGATGAAAACGTCGGCTCCAACTGAAAGAATAGTCTGCAATAATGAGACAACCGAATCTTTCATAATGTACTTCCTTATTATTTCCTTGTAATATGCTCATCTAATATAGTGAATTTTAAAATAATTCCTCAATCCTCTCATGCGCCGTCCAAAAAACGTACAACGCCAAACACATTTTACATGATGACTATATATCATGCATACACATATATATAATCCCTTTTACTATATCAGAGGCCCATGCTATTTTTCTAGTTCAACAAATTTCCTTTTTTTTTACATTTTTCATGTTTCTTAGCTTTTATTTATTTATTTCTTCTTTCTGCATAGTCAATTTTTTTGATTCTATCTTTTTCTATATGTGTGTGTGGGTTTATGAGTGTGTTACGCACGTGTCCATGTCGTACGTTTAATAACTAGAACTGACGAGCCAACATAAGACCCCTCTCGATTACTGCAAACAACCGCTGCAGTACCAACATTTCGGTCCACAGATACCCCAGCATCAACGATCAACTTAACCATGCCTTCAGGTAGGGCGATCCATGTCCTTGGCCTGTGGGGTTCGTGCGTACTGTTTCTAGTCTGGCCCTTTCTCCTTTCCTATAAGATTTGGGCCTTTTATCAGTACATGGCCCCTCGCTATTGGAAGGACAGCCGCAAAGGGGGGACGAGACATGCAACGGACTCTCTACGTTCTTGCGCACATGTGATATCAATGTGAATGTATATCGTCTTCGACGTGTTCATGTGTGTACTTGCACGCGAGATGGTACCATAAATATGACATGAGGCGATTAACCACCAATTATAAACGCAAGTATTATGCAAAATGTGCGCAAATTGTAATATTTTTCGAAAATTACACTATTATAGTCTTATTCTTACGTATTGGGAAAATGTGCAATTTCTATTCTAGTTTTTGTCATCATCTCTTCAAAGTTTTTTCATTTTCTTTCTTTTTTATTTTAATGCAAAAGTTATTCTCTGATTTTTATTTTTAGTTTTAGTAGATAGTCTTATCGGAAAAGAACTGGCTGTCATGTCAAAAAATTCAGTCACCTGTTAAGCAAAGGAAGAAGAAAACAAATGGGCCTTTGGATCCCAGTCAGACGGTGGATAGCGAACTGACTAAAAATCTAAATAATTTAAGTCAATAGCAAACTGACTGAAAATCAGATGGGCCGATATATAGTGCATGAATTAATTCCATGGAAACCCAACCTTATCTTTCAGAAAGACATCATTTGCATAGAAGTCGATATTTAGCAATATCTTCACAATTCACCAAACATATAATTGTAGGGAAAGAATTGTGGGGTAGTAAGATAAACACTGCTAAAAATATATCATTAATGAGATTAATAGACATCTTGATATAGACAACGTGACCGCATACCGCTCTAATATAAATGGGGATGAAGGGAACTCATGTGGAATACTAAACCAAACGTAGATCTGGAACACTTCTATTTGCAGCCAGATAGTTACGTCTCTCTTTTCTCCTGCTTAGCTAGAAAGCTAAGATGGAGAGTTCCAATGGCCACTGCTCCATTTCCTTGGCCATCCTCTTCGTCTTTGCTGCTCTGCTGCTCAACGCTGATCTAGGGTCGTGCCACTGCTTCAAGCGTATCTTCTCCTTCGGCGACTCCATCACTGACACTGGCAACTTTGCATACACCGTCCGCAACAGACCACTGGGTCCACCCTTGGTGCCTCCTTATGGAGAGACCTACTTCCACCACCCCACGGGCCGCGCCTCTGATGGGCGTCTCATAATCGACTTCTATGGTGTGTACATGTGCATGCATGTGTGTTCTAACGGTTCAATTTTGTACGCGTGCTAAATTTCGTTCGTGATGTTTTGTCAGCGCAAGCGTTGGGCCTGCCGCTGCTGCCACCGAGCTTGCCTCTGGAGAAGACGGGGCAGTTTCCCGCCGGTGCCAACTTTGCCGTGTTCGGCGCTATGGCGCTGAACCCGAACTACTTCAAGTCCAAGTATAACTTCAGTGTACCGTTTCCTTGGAGCCTCCAGGATCAGCTCGCTACTTTCAACAAAGTGCTCACACGGATTGCTCCAGGAGATGGTACGTAACGCATGCAAAAACATACGTTGCGGTCAGCTTATCATATTTTAATTACGTGCACCTGCATGTGTTTTTCGTCAACTTATTCCTTTCGTTTTGCTGTGATCAGCTGCAACAAAGAGGCTCCTGAGCGAGTCCCTGGTCATCTTTGGTGAGATCGGCGGCAATGACTACAACTTCTGGTTCTTCGATCCTAAGCGCAGCAAGGACAGAAACACACCCCTGCAGTACATGCCCGATGTTATCGCCAGCATAGGAGCCGGCGTGCAGAAGGTGATCAACCTCGGCGCGAAGACGATCATTGTCCCGGGGAACTTCCCCATCGGGTGCGTGCCAGCCTACCTTAGTACTCACAAGAGCAATACATCTGCGGACTACGACCAGTTCCGCTGCCTCGCGTGGTTCAACGTGTTCTCTCGGAGGCACAACCAGCTGTTGAAGCAGGAGGTCGGCCGGCTCAAGTCCCGGAACCCCAGCGTGAAGATCATATACGCAGACTACTACGGTGCCTTCATGGAGTTTGTCAGGAATCCCCACAGGAATGGCATCGACAGTCCTCTGGTGGCATGCTGTGGCGGCAACGGGCCCTACGGGACCGGCCGTAGGTGTGACCAGAACGCGAAGGTTTGCCGCGACCCGTCCAGGTTCGCCAACTGGGACCAGGTTCATATGACGGAGAAGGCATACAGTGTCATCACCAATGGGGTGCTCAATGGCCCGTATGCGGACATCCCGTTGCTCCACGCTTGCTAGGAGAATTCCTTCTGAGACTTGAAGAATTGTTGCTGCCACCAAGATCTGATGCGTTTCTTGGGATTCTGAGTCCTGTATCTCCATATCAAATTAATATACATGAATGAAATGGTTGGATCTATCACATGCATGAATATGTAATGCATTTATCACAAAAAACAAGCACACACGCGTGCACTAATATATCCCCACCTAACACACGCGCGTGCCAGCCATCTGGAGACAGGACTGACTGGTATGGATGTTCTGCCCCAATGGTAACTTGCTATAGGGTCTTTTTGATTCGTAGAATTATCAAAAAAAAAGGAATATTAATATACCCCCTCAAAAAACAAAACACGAATATAAAAATGGAGAATACACATTACTTTCATTGCTTTGCACCACGACAAAGTTTTGAGAGAACCTAGGAACTATTCTTCTACGCCATGGATGTGTTCATGAAAACTCAAAGGAAATGCTTGCCAGGTACACTAAATCATATATTGTTGGATTGCAAATGTAGCCAGTTGTAAGATCCACAACAAATAGAAAGAAATCCAATGTTGTGACTTTCTGGGTCATAAACATAGGCAGGGCGGAGCTAAGATTTATACTGTTGAGGGGGGCGAAGAAGATAACTGTCACAAAAGAGGAGACAAAAATTTACAATATGGACCAGGCAATATTCACTACAGGAATATCATAAGTTGCCTAGTATATGATTGAAAGATACTAGAAGGAACTAAGCTAAGAATAAGGAAAAGAATCTCGAATTATATAAAAACACTCGGCGTAGCGTCCAGAAAGCATTTGGCTAGAGTTCCTTCTCAACAAATTTATTGCCATGTGGCCATCACGGAAGTGCTTGACGGCTATGTGACAGCGTGCTCTATAAGCCGAGGGTGCTTGCTAGATGCACGATGTATATGGAATAGAAGCCGAGTGTCCAAAATAGGACACTCGGCTTACACTTTGCATCATTTTTGCTCAACTATTTCTTAATGCAATAAGGAATTTTCAATGTTCTTCATTGCATTTATGTTTATTGATCGCATTTTATTCTTTCCTCACTTTTCTAACTAATTCTCCCCTACCCACTGTCGAATTAATGCCCTTTTGATGCCCTCAATTTCCTTCCCACTCTCTAATTACCGCCACTTTGCCACTTTAAAGTTGTTATTGCCTTGTAGTCTTCACACCCCCTACTGTACCCATGTTAAGAATAAGAACAAACACAAAAGGATAAGTGGTTCCGACCCTTACTAGCATGATTTGATGCATCTATCCTGTCCGGTAAGCCCCAAAAGGTGTACCCCTAGATTTCTTCATATGGGGTGATTTCATCTGGACTGTCCTCTTTGTGTGTCTTATAATATGTCACAGGACCATGAGCAACCGAAAACAGATAAATAACTTACAAGAATTTGGTCGGGGGCATGTCATGATCAAGCTATTGAGGGGACACGTCCGCTTTGTGAAGGTAGTCTGGTACTATTGAGGGGACACGTCCGCTTTGCTCCGTTGACCTCAATTTTTTTTTCACGGTCACCAATGGCCATTTGGAAGAACATGCCAGGTCCTCGCCCTTTTCGGAGCCCTCATGGCATATCCGGGGCATATATGTAGTGTGAAAATGAGGATAAATCGCCCCTTTGTCTTGATATGACAGCTTTGTAATGGGTGCATTGTTGCTTGCTCAATTTGAGCGTGTGATGGGTGCCCGACATTGTTATTTGGTAGACACCCGGTCGACGCTGTGGTTTTCACGGGGCTGTTGGATGCCGCCGGGATTGTATGGTTGATGGAATCGACCGAGCCGGGGCTGATGGACGGCCATGCTGAGCTGTTGGGATTCCAAGTCTATCATAGTTGGTTTGTAGAGATGTATGCATTACGCTTCGTGGACTCAATCCCCCACGGTCTCGTCCACGTCAATCAATAAGGCATGCAGACGGCTACAATAGCACATATCAAAATAGGCTATTAAACATAATCATGTACTCCTTCCGTTTCTAAATATTTGTCTTTCTAGACATTTCAAATGGACTACCACGTACGGATGTATGTAGACATTTTTAGAGTATAGATTCACTCATTTTATTCCGTATGTAGTCATTTTTCGAAATATTTAGAAAGATAAATATTTAGGAACGGAATGAGTACTATATATGTATGCATGCTATTATTATTTCGTGTGAAAAAAGGACTTGCATGCATTATCTTGACGGCTAAATCTGAACTTTGGTTGTGTACACAGGCCAACGTATCAATGTCATAGACTCAAACCAGCCTACATACACATCTTTAATTAATTTAATTTTCGAATCATAGGACGAAAGCGCTAAACAGACGTGCGGGCAGAGTCGGACGACTGATCAGGTGCCAATCTGAAACATGCGTCCACCATATCCAAAGCGCAAGAACAACGAAAAAATGGGCTCCGCCAAACAGGTAGTGCCGACAACGTTCTACGGCCAGGTGCATCGACGGGGTCCGCACTGCTGCCTGGACTTCTTACCATCCGGGTAGCTTACCTGACAGGGCGAAACTATCAAGCAGTCACACAGAGAACTAGACAGGGTAGCCAAACAGTTGGGCATTGCAAAGCCTGAACAAGCCCGAGGTGTCCAGAAAGAAGACTAGGTAGGGTAATCGAACAACAGTTTAGTCATGGATGACTGCCTGTCTTTTCGAATGTGTGTACTTCTGGTAAAACCGCTAGGGATGAGACCACACGGAGGAAACACGACATGGGTGTTTCAATATAAGGAAAGGGGTTACTTCTGTCCATGGAGGATGATTTGTCCCCGGGGGAACCCTAGCGCCGCCCCTGTCGCCCCCTTCGCCTCAACCCGCTCCCTCGCCGCCGCCTGGGGCGTCGCCGGCCAAAGGCCACATGGCGCTGGCGCGGTGGGGCGGCTCTCTCCCGCACGCAATTGGGTACTCCGCGGGGCGTTCCCATCTGCCCGGTGGTGCCGGGCGTCGGGCTAGCCCTGCCTCGGCTCCTTCCCCCTCCCGGCGTCCCGCGCTGGCGCCGCCTTCTCCCCTCCGTGGTGGTGGGTAGTGGGGGATGGATCTAGGATCCCTGCCCAGATCCGGTGGATGGTGGGGTTGATGTTGGCAGCGGTGGCCGGTGCCCCAGGCGTGGTGGCGGCGAGTCTCACGGCCTCTGGGCATCATGGAGGTGCCGGCGGCGGCGAGTGCTTAGCCTGTTGGTGGCGGGGGCCGTGCACGGGAGTTGGATTCCTTCGAACAGATCTGGATGAAAAATTGCTTTCGGCTATTGCCAAGGCCGGCGGTGGCGGCGCTATCCACATCGTTCCCTTCTTGAAGGCATCGCCATGGAAAAGTTCAAGGCCACTCTCTGCTACCTCCGGGGGAAACCCTAGATCAGATGATCGGATGACAACGGCGCTCTAGTGTCGTTCCCCCCTTTGGGGCGTCATTCTTGGAGGTACACACGTGATCGAGGGACCAGAGGACAGATTCTTTGGTGGAGCGGTGCTTCATCTCACTCATTGATGGCGGCGGATCTTGGCGGCATGGCGCTGTGGTGACTCGGTGTCCGATGCGCGTAGATGGATTCGCGCAGGAGGGTGACGAGACGGCGTCATGGTGGCATCGGCGGCAGCTAGACCGGGCAAGGTAGATGCAGCGGTACAACTCTGAAGATGGATTGGTGGCAAGTGGTTGCGGTGACCTCATTCCCAGCAGGCATCCTGGTTGAGGAGCACGTCGGACTGGTTGGTGCCCATACCCGGCAGGCATCCTGGTTGGGACCTCATGTCTTAGATGTTAGGTTTCACTGCGAGGTCTGTTTGGTATTAGGCCCAGACTATCAGCACCCCTTCACCAACTGGATATGAGTAGCGACAAATGTTGCTTAGACGGTGGCTTTAGTCTTACTGTTGTATGATTTTATAAGGTCTTGTATTAATAATTAATAAAATGGTTGTATGCATCGTCCACATGCAAGGCCGGGGTATTCCTCCTTTTCTAAAAAAAAACTTCCTATTGGCTAAATTTTACACAATGTAACATCAATTAGCAGATATTTCGAGTAGACCATAAATCGACGGCCGAGTACCCCAAACATGCCAATGGTGCATTGGGAGGACCCCCTAAATCCAGTCCAATCATTACAGTCCATCAGATTATTCACTCCAACGGGGCAGTCACATCAGATATTTTCCGTTGGCTTCCTCCTCAGGCTTGGTGAGAGCGCATTCATATCACGGCTTGTGCTTGCCATCCAAGTCACCAAAGACATCTAGATAAAAAACGGTGGCCATAGCAGGCCATAGCTGCCCTCGTTTTACTCCTCTCTCTTGCGTCTGTGCCGTTTCCACTCCCCATTTCTCTCCTCACCCTTCTGACCTTGTCGTCGGCATGGTCCGGCAGAGCATAAGATGCTCACACCCGAGCGTCGAGCGGAGATCGCTGCTGAAATACTTACCGGTCATCTTTGAATGGATGTCGATGGTCAAATAGTACAGATGTTCGAAAGGGACGTCGTGGCTGCGCTTGGCTGCTCCTCTGGTGTGTTCCCGCAGACCTACCTGGGTCTCCCTCTGTCGTGGGAGAAGCTGCGTTTCGCAGATTTTCTGCCCATGATTGCGAAGGTGGACAAGTACCTCGCGGGGTGGGCGGCGTGCCTGCTCTCGGCTGCCCGTCGGCTCGTCCTCATCAACGCCGTCCTGGACGCCCTCCCCGTCTACGCAATGGGCGCGTTGCTCCTGCCGCCTAAGGTGGTCCATGCCCTCGACGGGCTGCGGCGCTCTTTTCTCTGGTGCGTGGCGGAGCGTGCTTCAGGCGCGCAATGCTTGGTCGCCTGGGAGTGGGTGTGCCGGGCCAAGTCTGAAGGTGGGCTGGGGGTTCGTGACCTTGCTTCTCAGAATGCCAGTCTGCTGCTGAAGATGCTTCACCGCCTGCATGCCTCCCCGGCGTCGCGCTGGGCCTCTTGGGTTTGGGGTGGTGCGGACGGGCTATCACTCTTGGCTCGTCGCGAGCTGATGCTGGGTGAGCATCGGTGCTCTCTGGCTAAGCTTCTTCCTCTCTACCGTCAGCTCACCACGGTGGAGGTGGGGGATGGGCGGATCTGCTCATTCTGGTGGGATCGTTGGCTCCCCTGTGGGGCGCTCGCGGTGGCGTTCCCCGCCCTCTTCTCTCACGCCACCGCGCCGGAGGTCACGGTTCTCCGGGTGTGCGCACGAGGCATCGCGGCCTTCCTGGTCCCCCGGCTCACCGGGGAGGGCGCGCGCGAGCTCGCGGCCGTTTCAGCCCTCCTGGACGCATTCCCCGTCAGGGGCGGCCCTGACCACCGGGTGCTGGCTCGCCTCGTCGTGGGCCCCCGGGGCGCTGTGTTGTCGAGCTCCTCATACAAGCTCCTCCGCTTCGGTGGCGTGGAGGCTCGCTTTGCATCCGTGGCGTGGGAGTCGCGTGCCCCCCCCCCCCCCCCCCGCGCGTGCGGTTCTTCTGTTGGCTCTTGGTTCAGCGCTGCATCCATACACGGGATGTCCTGTTGCGCAAAGGCGTCGTCGCCGCGGGGGATGCCGGCTGCCCCGTCTGCTCCGCTCCGCTGGAAACCGCTGACCATTTGCTCTTCTCCTGCCCCTTCGCCCTTGAATTTTGGAGGACGGTGGGGATCTCTGTCGAAGGCGTCTCCGTGAACAACCTTGCAGCGTTGGCCGCTGCTGCTGCCATCGTGGTCGAGTCGGAGGGGGAGTTCTCCCTCCTGTGCTGTTGGCAGCTCTGGAAGCGCAGGAACTCTGTGGTGTTTCAACGGCAGCATGCGTCCGTGGTGCGTGTGCTCGCTTGCTGTCGAGAAGACGCGGCGCTGTGGCGAGGGCGACTCAAAGAAATCTGTCGGCCACATGTGGCCTCGTGGCTCCGAGCGCTCTATCCTACGTAGTTGGGTGTGTGATGATGTTGGTCATTCCCCTGTCCCCCCTCGATGTAAATCCTCTGTAACAAACAACTGGGGTCCGGTGATCCTGTTTCGGTTCAATATATTCAGGTGGGGGAAGCTCCCCCCCCTCCCGGTGAAAATTCAAAAAAAAATAGTACAGATGTGCGGAATGCATGGAAAATGTGGATTCTCTGCATATCTACTATTTGATCATCACCGTCTGATTTGAGTCGAGCTCGCGTCAATGATCAACACTAATGCAGACCAACCGCACTTAACGATGGAGTAGACATTGTCCACGACCACCAGGGCACGGGGTGCCATACCCAGAGCCATGGCAAGGGGTGGCGAATGAGGCGGCCTCGGGGGATTCCTCGGCCCATACGTTTTGGGCCCAGGTTGACACTTCTCTGATAAAAGGCACGACCCCCGCCTAACATTATTTAGTCTTGGGGTCCAGATTGGTTAATTGGTGTTCGATCTCATGATCAGTAATTTCCCAAGGTCCAAATTTCATGGGTGTTTAGCCTCTGCATAACGGGTTCATACTTTTGAAGTCAGGCCTCTCATTTATCATCAGCGCCTGGGTATCAAATGAACTGTCTGGGGACCGAAGCAACTTCTTCACAGTCTCATGATCAGTAATATCTTCAGCACCAATACATTGCATCTTATTAGTGATATCACTCAGATGATCAAAAGTTTGTTGACAATTTTCATTACTGACTCTCCTAAAGTAGTTAAACTTGGCCCGAAGAATATGAATCCTTGTCTCTTTCTGTGTTGAGACACTTTCGTTCGTTTTCATTGTTTCAAGTATTCTCTAGCAAAGGAATTGTGTCACCGAGAGATGGTTGCAGATCAAATCCTTTGCCCGAGCATCCAGTTGTACAAGCCTCTTCTTGTACGCAATATGATGACCAGGAGTCTCAATCGTGTAACCATTCCGCACCACATGCCACATATCTTCATTGATAGCCATGATGTGAATTCACATCTTATCATTCTAGAATGGGTAGTTTGTCCCAGCAAAGATACGAATCTTCTCTGTATACTTTAATTTAACTGCGGGAGACATACTCAACTCCAAGGTGGTTAGACCCTAGAACGCAGAGAGAAGGAGTACCTTGCTCGTATACAAATTGTAGGACTAGAGTATATCGATAAGAGGGGGTTGAATGAGAGATTTAAAATTTCTTTTGAGACTATAAATCTCTCAGCACACCACAACACAACAGAAAATAAACTAAACATATGCAATTTGTGAAAGAAAACTACTACGGAAAGGAAACATGAGAGGAAAGATGGAATAAATCTAGACATAAATCGCAACTGGAATAAACTATAGATATTAAAGCTGAAGTTAGATAGAACCAACGTTGCTCAAAGGTGACAAATGAGTTTTTCCGACCAGCCCATTGTTCTGCAAAAGAGCTACGTCTGGTTGGAGGGACTTGTGTGATTAAATACATGGGCAAAACTCTCTCTATCGTATTCTCCTTAACGAAATTCGTTAACCCGCGTAAATTTACTCTCAGTAGATACTTCAGCCTATGTCCATGACATTCACAGACATTTCTTGGCAATCCGTAATGACTCTTGGTTCCTAAAGACTTTGGGACCTAACGATCTAGATAGTTGGGAGCTCTCGATAGTAAAAGGCAAAGAGTTCTCAACTTAGATCTTGTGATGCTCAACCACTATCTAAGTTTACGTTCTGAGGTTTTCTCTCCGTGGATTCACTCGAATCATACCGAGACAGGGTGCTCAAACAGTTTTGCCGAAATCTCACGAAGCAGCCAACCATAGCGGTGGGCGCGGGTTGGCTATTTAGAACCAAAGCAACCCCGAGGATGAACTGACCAATCCGGGTAATTGTGGCTAATCAAGTAGTCCTTGCTGACATCTATCAATAGATAATTGTACACTGAACAAATAAGATCCAAAATACAATATAAAAACGGATAGTTTGGGATGAATAACTTTTCCGGCTCATACAAGAAAGATGCATAATGATTTATACGGTTGATATAGAAGATGCATGGAGTTTCCACAAAATAATCCATGGAATCCAAGGAGAGGTGTACAATGGGTAAAGCACATACCTAGAAACGGCCAGGGGCGAGAAAAATGCTGCTATTCGACGGCTGTGGTTGATGCAGTGGAATGAAGGAGATTGAGCATCTTAGTGGCCTTTTCCTCTTTGGCAAAAGCAGATTTATAGGTACAAGAGGCCGGTGAATGGGGTCGTCTTGTCGTGCTCGGGTAGGAAAGAGGAGCTCCGAGGAGGCGGTGGCGCCTGTTGCTGGCCGGCTGAGGTGGCCGTGGCTAGAGAGACTGGCAGCGCCGCATGCTGTAAAGCGTAACAGAGTGTCACTTCGATGGAGGGACCCACCAGAATTTCGCGGATGAAGTCGGTATTTGATAAGGACGCTCCCGGAAATATTGGGTCGCCCCGTGCACAACGTAGCAGGTTCAGATATGCTGCAAACTGATGGCATCATAGTAGGTTCAGATGTACTAGTGAGGAGCACAATTCTGAAGAAAGGGAGCGCTCAAATCCGAACTCTGAAGCAACAACATCGCCAGCGGTTTGGCCTCGACCCACCAAGCAACCACATCTAGCAAATCCAAAGTTCGCTAGCAAGGATTGGGTTGGGTACGCTGGGTACAAAAGGGCAGGCGTCGCACGCTGCTGGGTCCACAAAGGACAAAGATTCAGAAGAAACGGCTCCCATCTAACCTCGTCTTTCTAAAGTGTACAGATTAGAGACATTTTTTAACCACTGATTTGCATAAGGCATACCCACGTTGAGTTTCCCTCAGAGATCGAAGTTCTAGTGTCCCTGGAGCAGGGCACTTCGGTTGTTTAACCTTTTGTGGTCACCGATTCCGACGAACACCATGTGCACCGTGATACAATAGAGCATCGGTGCAAACTAGATACAACACTGGAAACATGGTGACCACAAGCTGATCTTTTCCTAATGCCTCTCAAATCTAACATATTATATATAGTTTTCATTTGGCTAGCTCTTGAGATATATTCGCCATATCTTTCTTTAGCCCGGCTGCAAGAACACGTTACATAAACCATGAGGGATATGAGATATTCTGGCTAGCTTGTCGCTATAAACCGTGGTAATAGATGGTAGTTGTTTTCGCTAGTTGGCATATATAGACCATGGTGGATGAGAACTATATATATGCACGCACACCGAAGGTGGGTGAGAGGAAATAAAGGGGACAATAATTCATCGACGAGGAAGATGGTCTGTAGCATTGTAGATGGGTTATTGACTTGATATACTCAATATTTGGTAAAAACTTATAATTAACCAACCGATTACTGACACCTCGTCGTCCGCCTCATTCGGATGACACGTGTCTCATGGCTCCCCCACACACTTTTGTTCCTCAACCTTATCATCATGCTAGTGTCATGGATAAAATCTGGCAGTTAAGCTCAGGTGGAGACTCACAACGACTCATCCCTTGATGCGACCTCTTCCCGATCGCCCCTCCTCCCCAGGCCCACATAGAGATAGTTTCATGTACCAACTCATAGGTGAAGTTCTAGTTGGAGACCCTGAGCACCATGGATTTATGTCCTTTGTGTGATCTCAAACCCATGCCAACCGTGAGCTTCGATGCAGAAGCAGGTATCGCTACAAGAATATCGTCATTGACGCTACCGCAAGGCCTAGTGATGGTGTTGGCCCTACAAGACCATGTCCATATGTAACTGCAATATGGTCCATGTTGTAATGGGTAACCTTAACAAGGTCCATGTTGCAATGGGTGACCAAAGGCCCACACCATGCAAGCTGGTGGTGGCCGCAACATGGTCCATGTTGTAATGGGTGACAACAACATGGTCCATGTTGCAATGGGTGACCAAAGACCCACGCATTACATGGTGACCGCACAAGCACAACACGGCTCATGTCTCAAAGCCCCAAGCGCAACATGGTCCATGTTGCAAACAACTGTGGCTCACACAACGGAAATTAGACGGCTGCCGTGGATAACATCCAACGGTATAAAGGCGAGCAATGTGATTCGATTATCACCCGGCTGAAAGTGTAGCGCCATCCTTATTATTTTGAAGAAAACATATGGAAAACCTTAGAACATAAATTATAAGACCCCATACAAAAGAATCTGGTTGACATATATGGGATCAGGCTCAGTATTTTACTTGCAGTAGCTCACGAATGTTAAAATCGAAGATAAAACAAAAAGTTGTTCTTCTATAACTCAACACAATGCTTCTTTCACATTGCAATATCATGAAGGAGGATAACGACCAGAGTTGGCCATGGGGGCGTCGACATCTTGCTTAAGAATGCAATTAGGTGGACATAATCAGATTCTCGTTCTCGAAGTTGGTTGTGGACGGCGGAGGCATAACCAAGTGGGGGTGCAGGACGTTTTGGTGTCCAACACCTCAATCTCCTCATTAGTTTCTACTAGGTCGAACATCTTGGAGGGATGGTTGGCAAAGTCGTAGGCTAGGGAGAGTGTGTGTCTTCTAGGGAAAGTCTTAGTGGTGGCACGGGTTAAACTGCTAGTAGTAGCGTGGGTATCCGCGCGCTTACCCGTGCTACTACTTGGGCGCTACAGCTAACTAGGTAATAGTAGCATAGGTAACACCCAGCGCTACTACGACGTCTATTAGTACTAGCGGGGGTGCCACTCACGCTACTACTAATTATCTGTAGCGCGTGTGTGGGACCCGCACTACTACTATTAATTTTGAAAAAAAATTGTCTACGTATTTACGCAGTATACATGTTTTCTTGATCTCGTGCATGCTATCAATGGCGGTGACGGTTTGATCCAAGCAAAGGCAGGGTCGCCGGAGGCGCGGACGGGCAGCAGCAGACCACATCCAGCGGCTGCTGCTAGAGAGAGACCGGATCCAAGGCAACACAAGGCAGTGGTGTGGGGCTCCTCTTCGTGGCTAAGGCAGAGAGCTCCTAGTCGTCCATGGCGAGGACCTGCACGGGCATGGACATGGGAGGGTAAGTCAAACTAGAGTGAGAGATGGAAAAAGTAAAATAAGGCAGAGAGTAAGGAGATTGAGGGAGGAGTGGGGTTGGTCGCCGGTGGTGAGGTGCTCCGGTAAGGTGGCATGGAGGCGCGGGGAAGACTGCAAGCATCTGGATGTTAGAATTAACCTTGGTGTTTTGGTTTTCATCATGTGTATTTACTAGTGTCATGCACGTAATCATGTCCAACCAACTATGCTGCGGGCATGTAGTCACGTCAAGATGAGATCATGTGTACATGCAAGCTAGTACTGGGTTAGACAATTATAAAATAAATACATATAGATTAGGGAAGATGCACTTGAGCACGACAGGTTAATCATGTCAAGTTGTGAGCGTCACATAGCGTCGTGTGTGTGACACAAATGTATGTATGTGCTGTTGCATTAGCAAGTAGTCTATGTGCATGGATGTGTTAGCTAGCTAGATGCGTTCACTGCGGAGCCCGAGCAGGTGAGTTGGCAGATCAACAAGAAGAAAGAATGGGGAGCAATCAGTTGCGGCTTAGTCCTGTACGTGCATATCCAACGTTCTGCAGACATGGCTGCTACTCAAAGTGAAGCTAGCCGGTTGAGTAAGAGTCGAAAGTAGTTGTGGGTTTTGTACGTGCGTGTGTGTGTGTGCGTGGAGTTAGTGGATGAGTGGCTGCGTGTTGGCCGTGTAACACTGGCTACTTAGAGCATCTCCTGCCACGTCCCCAGGACGGCCTCACCAGGCGATTTATTTGCGCTGGCGCCGAAAAAACGGCCAGTCGTGCCCCCAGGATGACGAATTCCGCCGGCTCGGCCTGTTTTTGCGTTCGGCGCTTGCAGGCCGAACCAGGCGCACTGGGGGGCGCTCGGGGGCTCCAGCGCAAGGGAAAAGTGTTTCTGGGGCCACATTGACAGGCGAAAAGTCAATCCACCCGCCCAAGTTCGCCCTCCTGCCCCCCGCGCTAGCCCGCCACCCTGCGCCGCCCCGCCGATCCCGGCGCCGACCATCGCCCGCCGCAGCTAGGTAGACCGTCTTCAGTCGGGAAAAAGAAGGAGCGTCGCCGAGGCAGCCTCTTTGCCGTCACCCCGGGTACCTTTTCCGGCGCTCCGGCCGCACAGGGCCTGTATGCCGGCGGGCCTGCGCCCACCTCGCCCACAAGGTGTTCGGTGAATTGCCCGGCCCGACGATGGACTCCGAAGATGAGGAGGCGCTCGCGGCGTTGCTGGATGAGGAAGCCAAAGTCGACGCCCAGGAGCAGGAGCATCTCATGGTGCTCCCCGCCCTCGCCGGCCTACTCGCGAGCATTGAGAATCCACGGCGAGGTGGCTCAGTGCTTGGGCGGGTGAAAGCAAAGAACCGACATCGTCTGGAAGGCTACTGCATGCTCTACTCGGAACTTCGCCAACGCTCCATTGCACGGTGAGAAAACCTTTTGGCGCCGTTATCGGATGAACCGAAAGCTTTCCTACGGATTGTGAATTCCATCCGGGAGTTCGACATCTACTTCAAGTGCAAGAAGGATTGCACCGGCACACTTGGATTCACCTCGATCCAGAAGTGCACGACAGCTATGAGGATGCTTGGATATGGAGCTCCCGGTGATTCACTTGACGACTATGGGTGCATGGCCGAGTCCACCACCATTGAGTGTTTCTACAAGTTCTGCAGGGCAATGGTGGCAGTGTCTGGACCGCAGTACTTGAGAACACCCAATGCGGAAGACACTGCTCGGATCCTAGCACATAATGAAGCAAGAGGATTTCCTGGGATGCTTGGAAGCATCGACTGCATGCATAGGAAATGGAAGAACTGTCCATTTGCTTGGCAGTGGTTGTACAAAGGCGCCAAAGGTCGTTGCAGTGTGGTGCTTGAGGCAGTGGCCACACAGGGCCTCTGGATTTGACACTCTTTCTTTGGGATGCCAGGAACTCACAATGACATCAACGTCCTGCAGTGCTCCCCAGTCTTTGCCAAGCTTGTTGAAGGTCATTCTCCTCCGATGAACTTCGAGGTCAATGGACGGCAGTACAACAAGGGGTACTATCTAGCTGATGGCATCTATCCGAGATGGTCGACATTTGTGAAGACCATCTCAAACCCTGTGCCAGGAGGCAAGAACGCCTGGTTTGCGAAGATTCAGGAGGCTTGCAGGAAGGATGTCGAGCGGGCATTTGGTACCCTGCTCAGACCTGGTCGAAAGATCAAATGTGGGAGATCATGACTTGATGTGTCATCTTGCATTACATGATGATTGAGAGCGAGCAGGAAGAGCAGTGTTTGACACTGAACCATATTATGCGCAGGGTCCTCTTGCCCAAGTTGATCACCAACTACCGGCAAATTGGACTTGTTGGGGAACGTAGCAGAAATTCAAAATTTTCCTACGAGTCACCAAGATCTATCTATGGAGAGACTAGCAACAAGAGAGAGGGGAGTTGTCGGTGTCAAACCAGACGGATCTCGGGTAGGGGGTCCCGAACTGTGCGTCTAGGCGGATGGTAATAGGAGACAAGGGACACGATGTTTTTACCCAGGTTCAGGCCCTCTCGATGGAGGTAAAACCCTACTCCTGCTTGATTAATATTGATGATATGGGTAGTACAAGAGTTGATCTACCACGAGATCAGAGAGGCTAAACCCTAGAATCTAGCCTATGGTATGATTGTTGTCCCTCCTATGGACTAAAACTCTCCGGTTTATATAGACACCGGAGAGGGCTAGGGTTACACAGAGTCGGTTACAATGGGAGGAGATCTACATATCGTATCGCCAAGCTTGCCTTCCACGCCAAGGAAAGTCCCATCCGGACACGGGACGAAGTCTTCAATCTTGTATCTTCATAGTCCGGGAGTCCGGCCAAAGGTCGTAGTCCGGCCATCCGGACACCCCCTAATCCAGGACTCCCTCAGTAGCCCCCGAACCAGGCTTCAATGACGATGAGTCCGGCGTGCAGATTTGTCTTCGGCATTGCAAGGCGGGTTCTTCTCCAAATCCCATATACCTGTCGAATAGTGTCCGGGTTCCGATGAATGTTGCGCTCCTTGGCTTCTGCCCCCAATAATGGCCATCTTCCACGTGTGAAAACAATGCGAAAAGAAAGGGTGTTTTTTCATTTACCCCCCTAGCTTCGAAAATGGGCCGCCTATAAAAAGGGCGGGGACTTAGATCCGAATTACACCATCTTCCCTCCACGAGCATTCATCAGAGCGCATTCGACAGAGATCCATTCCATCATGGACGGTCGACGCATCTCCTCCTCTCGCCCCCAGCCCTCAGCCTGGAGATTGGGAGAGGTGTTCCGTCCCGCACAGCGAGCTAGTAGCGCTCCAAGCCAAGGGGCTTCTCCCCCCAGCTTACATGGTCCCAGTTCGAGCCGGGATTGCCACTTATAATGGCGGAGAGCAAGCGGAGAGCATCCCCAATCCCTCCAAAGGAGAGCGGGTACGCCTTTTCCCTTATTTAATAAGAGGGCTCGGATTTCCTGTTCATCCGTTTCTCCGGGGGCTCTTGGAGTTCTATGGCCTCCAGTTACACAACCTTACGCCTGCCTCCATATTGCATATTGCGGGCTTCGTAGCCCTTTGCGAGCTATTTTTGGGCATCGAGGCCCATTTCGCGCTGTGGAAGAAGTTGTTTTGCCTCGTGCCCCGTTCTCAGGAGGGGTCGGTATATCAAGTGGGCGGAGCCGAACTATGGCGCATCGCTGGGACCAGATATCTATCCGGAACCCCAAAGAAGGCGTCCGAAGACTGGCCTTTAGAATGGTTTTATATAGAAGACGTCCCTCTGCCGGACCCTGTAAGGATCAGCCTCCCTGAGTTTGACAATGCTCCCTTGAAGAAACGCCTGAGCTGGCGCCCACGGAGCCCTCAGAAGGAAAATGGCAGGGACGTCCTTTACCTGATGAGCCGGATAAGATTGTTAGCTCATTCCGGACTGACCATGATCGAGGTCATGGCCATATGCATTACGCGGGGGGGGGGGTGCAGCCGCTTCAATACCGAGGCCACCCCATGTGGGATTTCAATGGGGAGGACGACGCCACCTAGTGCGGCCGTAAGGGGCCGGATTCGGCTGCCACTCTAACGAAGATCTTGTCCGCTTTGTACAATGGAGAAGAGGAGGAATTCCTCCGCTTCAACCCACGGGGCGGATTTTCTATGTACAATCCTCCAAGCTGGGTAAGCGAACACATTCACTTGCCCATTCGTTTTTATATTCCCATAGTTAAGTACTTAGTCTAGCAATTTCAACGCAGGAGCTACGCCATACTGTAAAGGAGATAAACAGCCCTCCTCCACAACCCGAGGACCCAGAACGGTCCCTC
Source organism: Triticum aestivum (assembly GCF_018294505.1). Classification (NCBI taxonomy): domain Eukaryota; kingdom Viridiplantae; phylum Streptophyta; class Magnoliopsida; order Poales; family Poaceae; genus Triticum; species Triticum aestivum. Next base: position 683,561,545 of record NC_057813.1, on the reverse strand, counting down.
GACCTAGACTCCCATGAGGACCCGGACTTATGTGTGGAGCTGATTGATGGGGTGTTTCATCAATTGAGTAAGGACAACACCTTAGTGGCCATTACGTACGATTATCCCGGACTACTTCCAGCCTCAAAGGTAACTGAGATCGAAGTCCCGGTACTTTCAAGAGGATCCATCCGTGCTTATTTTTGATCGTCGTATACCAATGGTGTTTTTCGCAGGGGAAATCCTTGAGGCGGAGGGCCGAGCCCGTGGCGGCTAGCCAACAAGGGACATCAAGGCCCAGCGGGCTAAAAAGAAGTGCAAACCAGATCGAGACGCCGACGCAACAGTACAGCGTGTAACCTTAATGCCCAGGGTTTATACCCTCAAGGCATACTAACGCTCATGCTTACTTTAGGAAGAAGAGCGCCCGTCGGACTATATCCATCGGCCAAGCTTCAAGGCCGGGTCCGGAAGCGGAGGTGAACACGGGGCGCGTACCGGACGCTCCTCCGACAGAGGATGCGGATGGGCTGTCTGCCACCAATTCCGAGGTGGAGAGTGCCATGAACCACAGGCGTCGCCGGACTGTTCTTCGTGACACTTGTTTTTCCCAAGAGGCGTTGGACGCTTTTAATACGGGAGACGCGTACCTCCATGCCGCTCAAAATGGTCTAGCCAGAGCCACAGAGCAGTATGTAAAAGACATACGGGTGAGAAAATTTGATGGTTACATATGTCAGTAGCCCCCGAGACTTGAAACAGTTAGAATAAATGATTTAAGGATCATTTGTTATGCAGGATCTTAAAAGAATACCCGACTATCCCAGGAGCTGGAAGAGTGCAAAGCCCAACTTGAGGATGCACTAGCCGCAACAGGGAAGCCCAAAGAGACCCCCTCTGGTAATATACGCTTCGAAAGATAACTATGTTGTGAAGTGCGGCATGTGTGCAATTTTGACAATAATAGTGCAGATGGCACTGGAGTGGATCCGGACAAGCAGCAACTCTTGCGCCAGTTAAAGGCCGGCGAGAGTGTGCTTACAAGGGTGAGGCAAGAGAAGAACAAGCTTCAAGATGCCAACACCCAGCTGAGCGAGGAACTAAAGGATGTTCGTGCTCAGCTGTCGGACTCCGTGAAGGAGAATCGGCGGCTTCGACGCGACATTTTTAGTAAGTGCTTGAACGAACTTATGAAAAGAAGAGTTCGGCGAGGAAGTCGAATTGACAACGTTATGTCTGTAGGTATGCTGACAGGTCGACCTGCGGAGGAAATGCCCGGTTCTACGGGTGACCTTCTTCCCGAGCTCTCACAACTGCACGAACAAGTTCGACAGGTGATGCAAGGCGTCGTCCAGGCCTTGTGGCCATCCGTCTCCGTGCCCGAAGGCCTTGGAGAGCTTGCAGAGAAGCTGAAGGGAGCGCGGCGGCGCTTCCGATTAAGGAAGATATCGTCCTGCCGTCAAGGAGCCCGGGAAGCCTGGGCCATGGTGAAGACGCGGTACACGAAGGCTGACCCAAACTACATGGCCGAGGTCGGACCTGTGGGGCCAGATGGGAAGGAGATCCCTGTCAGTTTAGTGTACGGCCAGGTAGAGTTGGCCACAAAATATTCCCAACAGGACTGTAAACTAGACAGCCTGTTGGATGGTATTGAAGAGGAATATACCCAGTCAAATTGACTATGTAATTTAAAATGACATGTAAAGTGCCTTCTAGACAGATTGTAGATCGTTTGTCATAGCGGACCTTTTCGCTTCGACCTCGGGACCCGATAGTCAGGAGTGTGTCCGAATACCCTCTCGGTTATGTAAGAACCGGGGCATGAGTGGAGACCAGGCGTAGGGGTCATTAGTGCTTTAGCAGACAAGTGCCCAACTAGTTATGTTATATTACATGGTTAGTAAGAAACATCTTCCAGGGAGAATAGTTCCGTTAGGGGTTCCTTTCCCTGGGAGGCATGCCATAAAGTGTATGTCCGAACTGCGAAAAAAGCAGGAAAGCATCCGGGGGCGGATAAATAATCAAGGTAAAAAACATCTTTTAGTTCACCGACCAAATATTCCCTTAAGAACGCTAGCTTTCGGCTTCACCCAGTCTGAGGTACACATCCGGCTGACCCGGCAGTAACAATCATAGAGGTGCTCCCTTTACCACCTAGCCGAACAATCGGTAATGTAGGGGTAAGCACAGGAGCCAGGCAACCCAGCTTGGCCAAAACTTAAGTCATATCGATGCATATAATGGTGAATAAAAGGTACATGCGGAAGTGTGACACACGTCTTGGGCACTAGGCCCATATAAATAAGCTTCTGTTGAAGAAGCCCCCAGGTATAATGAGCGCGGATAGCGCGTCAATTGTGTGCGAACGAGGCACGAATGAGCCCTTAAAAGGCTGTAAGACAAAAGGAGGGAGAAGGAGACAAATATAAGATAACTAATGTGTAAAAAATAGACAGAGGAAGGAGACGAACACAGAGTCCGGCGCTAGGCGTAGAATCTTCGCAGGCGCGCGGCGTTCCATGGGTTCGGCTCGAGTCAGTTATCCGATGCATTTCGCAGACGGTACGCTCCACCAGTCAGGACTTGGTCAATTATGAAGGGACCTTCCTAATTGGGCTTAAGTTTGTCCTTTTTCTTGTCCGGCAGGCATAGAACTAATTCGCCAACATTGTAAGTTTTGGCCCGTACTTCTCTGCTTTGATATCTTCGAGCCTGCTGTTGATAGAATGCGGAACGAGCTTTTGCCACGTTGCGCTCCTCCTCCAATGCGTCCAAACTGTCCAGCCGATCGAGTTCGGCTTCTCTTTCTTCGTGCATGCGCACGTGAGGTGACTCATGAATTATGTCGCAGGGCAGAACTGCCTCTGCGCCGTATACCATAAAAAATGGTGTGAATCCGGTAGTGTGGTTCGGCGTGGTCCGCAGCCCCCAGAGTACGGAGTCGAGCTCCTCTACCCAGTGCGTGTTAGATTCCTTGAGGGACCGCACTAGTCTAGGTTTGATGCCGCTCATGATTAGACCATTTGCCCACTCGACTTGACCATTAGTTTGTGGGTGATAGACAGAAGCGTAGTCGAGCTTGATGCCCATGTTTTTGCACCAGAGTTTTACCTCGTCGGCCGTAAAGTTCGTGTCGTTATCAGTGATGATGCTGTGGGGGACGCCGTAACGGTGTACGACCCCTGATATGAAGTCTATCACTGGTCCGGATTCGGCCGTCTTGACAGGCTTGGCCTCTATCCATTTGGTGAATTTTTCAACCATGACCAATAAGTATTTTTGCTTGTGGGTTCCCCCTTTAAGGGGTCCAACCATGTCAAGCCCCCAGACCACGAAGGGCCAGGTGATGGGTATAGTTCGAAGGGCGGTGGGTGGCATATGGCTTTGGTTAGCGAATAATTGGCAGCCGACGCATCGTTGGACAAAGTCCTAAGCATCTGCCCGGGCCGTAGGCCAATAAAATCCAGTACGGAAGGCCTTGCTTACGAGGGCCCGGGCTGCAGCATGGTGCCCGCCTAGTCCCGCATGAATTTCAGCCAGAAGGTTCCACCCTTCCTCTTCGGAGATATACCTTTGAAGGACTCCGATGGTGCTTTTCCTATAAAGCTCTCCTTCATGGACTTTGTAGGCTTTAGATCGCCGCACTATGCAGCGTGCCTCGGTTTGGTCCTCGGGGAGTTCTTGCCTAGTTAGGTAGGCTAAGAATGGTTTTGTCCACGGGGCAATGACTGCCATTATTACGTGGGCTGAGGATGTTACTTCGTTGGCAGAGCCTCCCGTTGTGTCAGAATGTTCGGTGTCTGGTGGTGCGGCTGAGTCCGGGTTTTTATTTCCGGACTCCCCTTCCCATTGGACGGATGGCTTGAATAGCCTCTCCAAGAAAATGTTGGGGGGGGGGGGACTGCACCGCGCTTTGCGCTGATGCGTGCCAAGACGTCTGCTGCCTGATTATTTTCCCGGGCTATATGGTGAAATTCGAGCCCCTCGAACCGAGCTAACATTTTTAGGACGGCATTGCGATAAGCTGCCATTTTCGGATCCTTGGAATCAAAATCTCCATTTATTTGGGATATCACGAGGTTCGAATCCCCACGCACTTCTAGCCGTTGAATGCCCATGCAGACTACCATCCGGAGACCATGTAGAAGGGCCTCGTATTCGGCTGCATTGTTAGAGTCCGTATACATTATCTGGAGTGCATATTGAACTATATCTCCTGTTGGGGACGTCAGAACGACACCAGCCCCCAGAACCGCTAGCATTTTGGAGCCGTCAAAGTGCATGATCCAGTTGGAATATGTGCCGTACTCTTTAGGGAGTTCGGCCTCAGTCCATTCAGCGACAAAGTCGGCCAAAACTTGCGACTTGATAGCTCGCCGTGGCTTATAGGTTATGTCGAACGGGAGGAGCTCAATGGCCCATTTGGCAATCCGGCCCGTCGCGTCGCCATTGTTTATAATATCATTAAGAGGCACTTCGGAGGATACTGTTATTGAACACTCTTGAAAGTAGTGTCGTAGCTTCCGGGACGCCATGAACACTGCGTATGCTATCTTTTGGTAATGCGGGTACCGTGACTTGCATGGAGTGAGGACGGTGGACACGTAGTAGACTGGTTTTTGAAGGGGGAATTTGTGTCCATCCGTTTCTCATTCAACAACGAGCACTGTGCTTACAACTTGATGAGTTGCCGCAATGTATAATAGCATTGGTTCGCCGATGTTAGGCGCGACTAGGACCGGGTTTGTTGCCAATATGGATTTTATTTCTTTGAGTCCGGCCGTGGCAGCATCCGTCCACTCGAAGTGTTCGGTGCGCCGGAGGAGGCGATAAAGGGGTAATGCCTTTTCTCCCAAGCGGGAGATGAAGCGGCTTAGAGCCGCCACGCATCCAGTCAATTTTTGTATTTGTTTGAGGTCCTTTGGAATATCCAATTGTGATAGAGCTCGGATCTTGGCTGGGTTTGCTTCAATTCCTCTACCGGATACAATGAAGCCCAAGAGCTTTCCGGCTGGTACGCCGAAAACGCATTTTTCCGGATTATGCTTGATGTCATATGTTCGGAGGTTATCGAACGTGAGCCTCAAGTCGTCTATTAGAGTTTCGACATGCTTGGTTTTGACGACCACGTCATCCACGTATGCTTCAACTGTTTTGCCGATCTGGTTGGCCAGCCATGTCTGAATCATGCGCTGATATGTTGCGCCGGCGTTTTTGAGCCCGAAGGGCATTGTGTTGAAGCAGAATGGGCTGTATGGGGTGATAAATGTCATTGCGGCTTGGTCTGGCTCTGCCATCTTAATTTGATGGTAGCCAGAGTATGCGTCGAGGAAACACAATGAGTCGTGTCCTGCGGTAGCGTTGATGATTTGATCAATGCGGGGGAGGGGGAAGGGATCCTTTGGGCAGGCCTTGTTGAGGTCCTTGAAATCGACGCATAGGCACCAGGATTTGTCCTTCTTTGGTACCATCACCAGGTTTGCTAGCCAGTCCGGATGTTTTATATCTCTGATGAATCAGGATTCCAGTAGTTTGGCTAGCACCTCTCCCATGGCTTGTCTCTTAGGTTCAGAGAAACGCCGAAGAGCCTGCTTAACAGGCTTGAATCCTTTTAGGATGTTTAGGCTGTGCTCGGCCAGCCTGCGTGGGATTCCTTGCATGTCTGAAGGGTGACAGGCAAAGATGTCCCAATTTTCGCGTAGGAATTCTCGTAGTGCAGCGTCTACATCAGGGTTTAATTGTGCCCCGATGGAGGCCGTTTTTGTAGGGTCCGTTGGATGGACTTGGAATTTGACTATTTCATCTGCCGGTTTAAAAGAGGTGGACTTGGATATTTTGTCGAGTATCACGTCGTTGTCCACCGTGGAGCGCAGCGCAGTTAGTTCCTCGGCCGCTAGGGCTTCGGATAATGCCTCAAGGGCCAGTGCGGTTGTCTTGTTTTCGGCGCGGAGTGCTATGTCCGGGTCACTAGCAAGAGTGATGATTCCATTGTGTCCGGGCATTTTGAGCTTCATGTACCCGTAATGGGGTATAGCTTGAAAAATTGTGAATGCCTCTCGCCCTAACAGAGTGTGGTATCCGTCGCTGAACGGGGCCACTTGAAATGTGACCTCCTCGGACCTGTAATTATCCGGCGTGCCGAACACCACATCCAGTGTGATTTTTCCTGTACAACACGCTTCCCGACTGGGGATTATTCCTCTAAATGTTGTGTTGCTTCGCTCAATGCGGCTCCAGTCTATTTCCATTTTTCGAAGGGTTTCCTCATAAATGAGGTTCAATCCGCTGCCACCGTCCATGAGTACCTTGGTAAGTGGAAAGCCGTCCACTATCGGACTGAGGACCAATGCGGCTGGTGCTCGGGCTGTTTGGAATTTAGGTTCGTCACTGGCATTAAAGGTAATAGCCGTGTCACTCTATGGGTTTATTGTTGCTACCTGGTAGACTTCGGTAAGCCTGCGAAGTGTTCGTTTCCGCATATTATTTGATGCGAAAGTCTCAAAGACTGTTGATACCATACTGGTATTCCTGGGGTGGTGCTCTGCGGATTCTGGAGTTAGAAGCTCCTCGCCACTTCTGGCCACCTGTCGGAGTATCCAACATGCTCTAAGGCTATGAGTTGGTGTGATGCCCTTTGTACTGTGAATTTCACAGGGTCCATTGAGCCATCCCTCCAGTACGGTTCCATACCTTATAGAAGGTTTTTGTTTTTTGGTGATTAACCCGTGTGCATGGCGATAATGCGCCCTTTTATTTCCGACTTGGGTTGTATTCAGGGCCGGATCGTCCCAGAATTTTATTTCGGTTTTCCGAACACTTTTTGTCGGAGGCCAGGGCTGGTCCCCTCCCACACATGGCCCATGCAGCCCTCTGGGGCCAGTGGCCCCACCTGGTGGACCCCCGGGACCCTCCCGGTTGTCCCGGTACGTTACCGATAGTACCCGAAACTTTTTCGGTGACCAAAACAGGACTTCACATATATAAATCTTTACCTCCGGACCATTCCATAACTCCTCATGATGTCCGGGATCTCATCCGGGACTCCGAACAACATTCGGTAACCATGTATATCTATTCCCTATAACCCTAGCGTCATCGAACCTTAAGTGTGTAGACCCTACGGGTTCGGGAACCATGCAGACATGACCGAGACGTTCACCGGTCAATAACCAACAGCGGGATCTGGATACCCATGTTGGCTCCCACATGTTCTACAATGATCTCATCGGATGAACCACGATGTCAAGGATTCAATCAATCCCGTATACAATTCCCTTTGTCTAGCGGTATAGTACTTGCCCGAGATTCGATCGTCGGTATCCCGATACCTTGTTCAATCTCGTTACCAGCAAGTCTCTTTACTCATTCCGTAACACATCATCCCGTGAGCAACCCCTTGGTCACATTGTGCACATTATGATGATGTCCTACCGAGTGGGCCCAGAGATACCTCTCCGTCACATGGAGTGACAAATCCCAGTCTCGATTCGTGCCAACCCAACAGACACTTCCGGAGATACCCGTAGTGCACCTTTATAGCCACCCAGTTATGTTGTGATGTTTGGTACACCCAAACCATTCCTACGGTATCCGGGAGTTGCACAATCTCATGGTCTAAGGAAATGATACTTGACATTAGAAAAGCTTTAGCATACGAACTACACGATCTTTGTGCTAGGCTTAGGATTGGGTCTTGTCCATCACATCATTCTCCTAATGATGTGATCCCGTTATCAACGACATCCAATGTCCATGGTCAGGAAACCGTAACCATCTATTGATCAACGAGCTAGTCAACTAGAGGCTTACTAGGGTCATGGTGTTGTCTATGTACCCACACATGTATCTGAGTTTCCTATCAATACAATTATAGCATGGATAATAAACGATTATCATGAACAAGGAAATATAATACTAATAACTAATTTATTATTGCCTCTAGGGCATATTTCCAACAGTCTCCCACTTGCACTAGAGTCAATAATCTAGTTCACATCGCCATGTGATTAACACTCAAAGGTCACATCGCCATGTGACCAACATCTAAAGTTTACTAGTGTCATTAAACTATTTCACATCTTCATGTGATTAAGACTCAATGAGTTTTGGGGTTTGATCATGTTTTGCTTGTGAGAGAGGTTTTAGTCAATGGGTCTCCAACATTCAGATCCGTATGTACTTTGCAAATCTCTAGGTCATATTGTAAATGCTGCTTCCACGCTCCACTTGGAGCTATTCCAAATGGTTTCTCCACTATACGTATCCGGTTTGCTACTTAGAGTCATTTGGATAGGTGTTAAAGCTTGCATCGACGTAACCCTTTACGCCGAACTCTTTATCACCTCCATAATCGAGAAACATGTCCTTATTTACTCCAAGGACAATTTTGACTGCTGTTCAATGATCCATTCCTGGATCACTCTTGTACCCCCCTTGCCAGACACGTGGCAAGGCACATATCAGGTGCGGTACAAAGCATGACATACTGTATAGAGCCTATGGCTAAGGCATAGGGGCGACATTCGTCCTTTCTCTTTCTTCTGCCATGGTCGAGCTTTAAGTCTTAACTTCATACCTTACAACTCAAGCAAGAACTCCTTCTTTGACTGATCCATCTTGAACACCTTCAAGATCATGTCAAGGTATGTGCTCATTTGAAAGTACCATTTAGCATTTTTGATCTATCCACATAGATCTTGATGCTCAATGTTCAAGCAGCTTAATCTAGGTTTTCTATTGAAAAACACTTATTTCTGATCAACAATATGTCAAAAACATTTACTCATCAGAAATTCCATAGTGCTCCCACTCACTTCTTTGGAAATACAAGTTTCTCATAAACTTTGTATAAACCCAAAATCTTTGATCATCTCATCAAAGCGTACATTCCAACTCCGAGATGCTTACTCCAGTCCTTAGAAGGATTGCTGGAGCTTTGCATACTTGTTAGCGTCTTTCAGGATTGTCAAAACCTTCTGGTTGTATCACATACAACCTTTCCTCAAGAAAATTGTCGATGAAACAATGTTTTGACATCCTATCTGCAAGATTTCATAAATAATGCAGTAACTGCTAATCCAATTTCAACAGACTCTTAGCATCGCTACGAGTGAGAAAGCCTCACCGTAGTCAACTCCTTGAACTTGTCGGAAAACATCTTAACGACAAGTCGAGCTTTCTTAATGGTGATACTTACCATCATTGTACATCTTCCTTTTTAAAATCCATCTGTACCCAATAGCCTTACGACCATCAAGTAGTTCTGCCAAAGTCTACACTTTGTTTTCATACATGGATCCTCTCTCGAATTTTATGGCCTCGAGCCATTTGTTGGAATCCGGGCCAACCGTCGCTTCTCCATAGCTCGTAGGTTCATTGTTGTATAGCAACATGACCTCCAAGACAGGATTACTGTACCACTCTGAAGCAGTACACGTCCTTGTCATCCTACGAGGTTCGGCAGTGACTTGATCCGAGGCTTCATGATCACTATCATCAGCTTCCACTTCAATTGGTGTAGGTGCCACAGGAACAACTTCTCGTGCCCTGCTACACACTAGTTGTAGTGACGGTTCAATAACCATATCAAGTATCCACCATCCTCCCACTCAATTCTCGAGACAAACTTTTCCTCGAGAAAGGACCCGATTCAAGAAACAATCCCTATTGCTTTCGGATCTGAATTAGGAGGTATACCCAACTGTTTTGGGTGTCCTATGAAGATGCATTTTATCCGCTTTGGGTTTGAGCTTATCAACCTGAAACTTTTTCACATAAGCGTCGCAGCCCCAAAATTTTAAGAAACGACAGCTTAGGTTTCTCTAAACCATAGTTCATACGCTGTCATCTCAATGGAATTACGTGGTGCCCTATTTAAAGTGAATGCGGTTGTCTCTAATGCCTAACCCATGAGCGATAGTGGTAATTCGATGAGAGACATCATGGTATGCCCCATATCCAGTAGGGTGCATCTATGATGTTTGGACACACCATCACACTATGGTGTTCCAGGCGGTGTTAGTTGTGAAACAATTTCCACAATGTCTTAATTGTGTACGAAACTCGCAACTCAGATATTCATCTCTATGATCATATCATAGACATTTTATCCTCTTGTCACGAAGATCTTCAACTTCACTCTGAAATTACTTGAACCTTTCAATAATTCAGACTTGTGTTTCATCAAGTAAATATACTCAGCATCTACTCAAATTATCTGTGAAGTAAGAACACAACGATATCCACTGCGTGCCTGGACACTCATTGGACATCACACATCAAAATGTATTACTTCCAACAAGTTGCTCTATTGTTCCATCTTACTGAAAATGAGGCTTTTCAGTCATCTTGCCCATGTGGTATGATTTGCATGTCTCAAGTGATTCAAAATCAAGTGAGTCCAAACGATCCATCTGCATGGAGTTTCTTCATGCATATATACCAATAGACATGGTTCACATGTCTCAAACTTTTCAAAAACGAGTGAGTCCAAAGATCCATCAACATGGACCTTCTTCATGTGTTTTATACCAATATGAGTCAAATGGCAGTGCCACAAGTAGGTGGTACTATCATTACTATCTTATAACTTTGGCATGAACATGTGTATCACTACGATCGAGATTCAGTAAACCATTCATTTTAGGTGCAAGACCATTGAAGGTATTATTCAAATAAACAGAGTAACCATTATTCTCCTTAAATGAATAACGGTATTGCGATAGACATAATCCAAACATGTCTATGCTCAACGCAAACACCAAATAACAATTATTTAGGTTTAACACCGATCCCGATGGTAGAGGGGGCGTGCGATGTTTGATCACATCAACCTTGGAAATACTTCCAACACATATCGTCACCTCGCCTTTAGCTAGTCTCCGTTTATTCCATAGCCTTTTATTTCGAGTTACTAACACTTAGCAACCGAACCGGTATCTTAATACCCTGGTGCTACTGTCAACCCTGTCAATGTATATCCAATATACTTCTGTCAACCCTGCCAGCCTTCTCATCTACCAAGTATCTAGGGTAGTTATGCTTCAGTGACCGTTCCCTCATTACAGAAGCACTTAGTCTCGGGTTTGGGGTCAACCTTGGGTTTCTTCACTAGAGCAGCAACTGATTTGCCATTTCATGAAGTATCCCTCCTTTCCCTTCTTGAAACTAGTGGTTTCACTAACCATCAACAATTGATGCTCCTTCTTGATTTGTACTTTCGTGGCGTCAAACATCGCGAATATTTCAAGGATCATCATATCTATCCCTGATATGTTATAGTTCATCACGAAGCTCTAGCAGCTTGGTGGCAATGACTTTGGAGAAACATCACTATCTCATCTGAAAGATTAACTCCCACTCGATTCAAGTGATTGTACTCAGACAATCTGAGCACAAGCTCAATGATTGAGCTTTTCTCCCTTAGTTTGCAGGCTAAGAATCTCGTCGGAGGTTTTATACCTCTTAACATGGGCACGAGCCTGAAATCCCAATTTCAGCCCTCGAAACATCTCATATGTTCCGCGACATTTCGAAATCATCTTCGGTGCCTCAATTCTAAACCGTGCATAGAATCTACTCGTGCATAGAATCTACGCAATAGACCTGGCTCATGATGCCACTGTTGGGGAACGTAGCAGAAATTCAAAATTTTCCTACGAGTCACCAAGATCTATCTATGGAGAGACTAGCAACGAGAGAGAGGGCAGTGCATCTACATACCCTTGTAGATCGCTAAGCAGAAGCATTCAAGAGAACGGGGTTGAGGGAGTCGTACTCGGCATGATCCAAATCACCGGAGATCCTAGTGCCGAACGGATGGCACCTCCGAGTTCAACACACGTGCAGCCCGGTGACGTCTCCCACGCCTTGATCCAGCAAGGAGAGAGGGAGAGGTTGGGGAAGACTCCGTCCAGCAGCAGCACAATGGCGTGGTGGTGATGGAGGAGCATGGCACTCCAGCAAGGCTTCGCCAAGCACTGCGAGAGATGAGGAGGGAGAGAGGTAGGGCTACGCCAGGGAGAGGATTAACTCGTCTGTTTGCAGCCCCCAATACCTCAAGTATATATAGGGGAAGGGGAGGGGCTGCGCCCCCATCTAGGGTTCCCTCCCTAGGGGTGGTGGCAGCCCCAAAACCCATCTAGGGTGCGGCCAAGGGGGGGAGAGGGGGGAACTTGCCCCCCAAGAAAGGTGGAGGCGCCCCTTCCCCAAACCCTAGGCGCCTTGGGCCCTGGTGGGGGGGCGCACCAGCCCACCTGGGGCTGGTCCCCTCCCACACTTGGCCCATGCAGCCCTCTGGGGCCGGTGGCCCCACCTGATGGACCCCCGGGACCCTCCCGGTGGTCCCGGTACGTTACCGATAGTTTCCGAAACTTTTCCTGTGACCAAAACAGGACTTCCCATATATAAATCATTACCTCCGGACCATTCCGGAACACCTCGTGACGTACGGGATCTCATTCGGGACTCCGAACAACATTCAGTAACCACGTATATCTATTCCCTATAACCATAGCGTCATCGAACCTTAAGTGTGTAGACCCTACGGGTTCGGGAACCATGCAGACATGACCGAGACATTCTCCGGTCAATAACCAACAGCGGGATCTGGATACCCATGTTGGCTCCCACATGTTCCACAATGATCTCATCGGATGAACCACGATGTCAAGGATTCAATCAATCCCGTATACAATTCCCTTTTTCTAGCGGTATAGTACTTGCCCGAGATTAGATGTTCGGTATCCCGATACCTTGTTCAATCTCATTACCAACAAGTCTCTTTACTCGTTCTATAACACATCATCCCGTGATCAACCCCTTGGTCACATTGTGCACATTATGATGATGTCCTACTGAGTGGGCCCAGAGATACCTCTCCGTCACACGGAGTGACAAATCCCAGTTTTGATTCGTGCCAACCCAACAGACACTTTCGAAGATACCCGTAGTGCACCTTTATAGCCACTCAGTTATGTTGTGACATTTGGTACACCCAAAGCATTCCTACGGTATCCGGGAGTTGCACAATCTCATGGTCTAAGGAAATGATACTTGACATTAGAAAAGCTTTAGCATACGAACTACACGATCTTTGTGCTAGGCTTAGGATTGGGTCTTGTCCATCACATCATTCTCCTAATGATGTGATCCCGTTATCAACGACATCCAATGTCCATGGTCAGGAAACCGTAACCATCTATTGATCAACGAGCTAGTCAACTAGAGGCTTACTAGGGACATGGTGTTGTGTATGTACCCACACATGTATCTGAGTTTCCTATCAATACAATTATAGCATGGATAATAAACGGTTATCATGAACAAGGAAATAAAATAATAATGACTTTATTATTGCCGCTAGGGCATATTTCCAACAGGACTGACTACCTCAATATGCTTCAGCAGATCCGAGACCCACAGGTGCATCAAGAACTGCAACACGATCTGGTGGAGCACCTATGGAGGCTCAAGGGTGAGGCCGGGAATGACATGTGATGAAACTTGAGTTTTCATTTGTTAAATGATATAATTTGTAGTGAACTATTTGATTTATGTGATGAAACACGCCGAAACACGCCGAACTATGTGAGTTGCTAATTGATTCCTACTTGTTTGCAAAAATTCACGCTGAAACCCGCCGAACCGCGCCGAATATGGGCCGATTCACGCAGTTATCGGGCCATTTTTTAGACATATTTGGTCTGAATTTGGTGCCTGGGGGCGACCTAGGGGCGACGGCTGGGTGCCGAACCGCCCTCGGCACCGAGTTTATTGCCAGCGCACCCCTAGGGCGCTCTTTTTCGGCGCCCTGGGGGGCCAAATGGCTGGAGATGCTCTTAAGCCCATGTATTTGCATTGTGTCAGGCGTGAGAAGAAATAGAGAAAAGGCAAAGGTGTGTGCTCCAAGATTCTTTGTGTGTATCTTCTTCGATCTCCAGACTTGTGTGTCTTCTTCCTTCTCGGGTTGCTGCAACACTAGACGATGGCAGCGCAAGGCATCGACCTCCTTGGGCGCCATGGAGGAGGAGACGCGCATGGGCAGAAGCACCATGGGAGAGGCTAGGAAGAGGGGGGGAGAGATTGGAGAGATAAGGTATTCGGGGGAGAAGATGGGTATTTTAGAGCTGTTAAAAACCTCTGTACTTAGGACCACTTAGTAGTAGCGCGGGGTTTATACCCCTGCGTCGCCCATGCCGGAGTGGCGAGCACCACGGAGAGGAGTTGCTAGGCTCTCACGCATGAGATATAATCTTTGATTGCTCGTAGGAGTCTGGCCGCGCTATGGTTAGGGTTTTAGTGGCGATCATGGGCGATCCTGCTCCGCCGCCGAAACTCCACCACGCAGTTCATCGGCAAGTGCCAAGGAGTCTCCCTTGGGTACACTGTTGAAGTCACTGACGTCTACGTGTCTTGGTAGGACGACTAGGGTTGCCATCTCTGGAGATCTAGGAGTCCGGACGGCTGGTAACAAATCTACAAATAGCGGGGCCGTGATGGCTCAGAATCATATCCCTCGCCAGCGGCCTAACATGGGAAACCCTAACTTGCATCTGGAGCGGTCAAGGATGCAGCGCTTGCAATCCGTCACTGGAGGTGGGGGTGATCAGGAGGGAACCGGTGAGGTTCCCGTCCACCCGTAGCCTACTGGAGGCGGGATGTTAGTGCCTACTCGTGAAGCGACTCCGGAGGTTGGGGTGGAGGAGGAAACACCATATGCAGGCAATTGGGACGCAAAGGACTCGGAGGATGGACTACCAAAAGCGGTTGATTCATAGCTTGGAGTAGAAGTGGATGCGGATGATGTAGCTTTTGTGGTAGTAGATTTCAGCGATGATGAAGAGGAGGAGGTGCCAGCTTCACCCCTCTGGCGGTTCATGGGGCTTTATAGATCCCAGAAGAAACCTTCTGCAAAAATGTTGTCAGATCACTTTGAGGAGCGTCTGGCGTCTGAGGACTGGAGTTGAGTTCAAAACCATGGGGAAAAACTACTTCACGATCACACTTGAGTCTTAGGGGGACTACCATTTTGTCCCCCGTGGAGGTCCCTGGATTTTTAATGGCGACGCCCTCCTGGTAAAACCCTTTAACGATGAAGCGAGACCATCATAGGCAACGCTGGATGCAGTACCTGTTTGGGCTAGGGTGTTTGATGTCCCGTACAAGAAACAAACAAAGATATATGGCGAAGCCCTGGGCAGCACATTGAGAGAGGTACTTGCTGTGGATGTCCCAGACAGCGGGCATGGAACTAGGGAATTTTGGAGACTACTGGTGATGCTTCCCTACAATAGGCGATTGCAAAAGGAGGTGACGTTGGAATATACTGTTAAGGGTGTGATCAAGCAAGCCACTTTCAAAATTAGGTATGAACGAGTGCCACACTTTTGATTTCATTTTGGATTCATGGGGCATGACAAGGATGTCTATGACTCGACGCATTGCGCCGAAGGGATATGACTCAACGCTGAGATGTTCCACGTTCAAAAAGTTTGAGTTCAGGGCAGCTTATTTTCCTTCTCCCGGACAGCCAAGGGCTAGAAGAGACCTGAATTTAAACTTGCGGAGTACAGGAGCTGCAGCCCATGGAGCAAGGAATGCATCTAGCCAAACGAGCCCGTACAGTAACCTGGTATAGCAACATGACATGATTCCACCGAGAGTGGATGCTAATGATAGTTTTGATGAGGAGAGAGAAGCGGCCCTGGAGGAGGATAACGCACTTGCAGCTGAAATTGCTAGCCTTCAAATGAAGTTGGCGGGAGAGAAGACGGAGTCAAGTAAGGTGAAGGAAATGATGAGTAAATTTGAGCCCAATTCTGCTGGGAAGGGGGTGGGTCCGACATCGAAGCAGATGAGGAAGAAGGGGGCAGCAATTGCAAAGAAATCGGCTAGCAGGAAGGATGGGGCGCTAGTTATCCGCGACAACACCCCAAGTCAGAAGGACATGATCCCAGCACTGTATGATCTCAGCGCATCGGGAGGCTCTTTGAGCTTAGTTTCGGACTCTATGGACTTTAATGATTCTGTCCTTGGGAAGAGGCAGGGCGAGATGGTGTATCAATAGGTCAAAGTGGTGAACGGCAACAACACCCTTGTGACTTTTGTGGAGAGGCCAAGTGGAGGTATCCAAAAGAAGGGAAGATTGAGAGTTGTTCCTCATGATAAGCAAGAAGATGAGTTCGAGGCAGAGGACATCTGCAGCATGGAGGAGGACCAGGTTGAGGAGGCAACCGACCATGGGGCCGCCGGTAAACTGACGGGACCAAGTGTGGTGCCCTGTCAGGAGCAGTGAATTGCCTAAGTTGGAACTGTTGAGGGGCGGGGAACCCTCGAACAGTTCGAGACCTTGCCGCACTTGTGGTCACCCATTCCCCGAAGTTTGTTTTGTTGTGTGACTAGACAGCCTAAAGAAAAAATGTTTCATCTTCGTTCTCGTTTAGGTCTTTCAGGTTTTGAAGGAGTTAGTAGTGAAGGTATGAGTGGAGGTCTTGCTTTATTTTGGGATGATTATGTATCAGTACAAGTCCAAGAAGTCAATGAAGGATGGATTGATGTGTATGTCCGCGTTTCAAATAATGACCCACAATGGCAGGTTACCTTTGTTTATGGTGAGCAAAGAGTTGAGAACAGGCAGCTCATGTGGGACTCTTTGCGGCGCCTCTATGGAACTAGTGATCTTCCGTGGATGATTGTTGGAGATTTTAACGAAGCAATGTGGGACTATGAGTATTTATCAGAAACCCCGCGAGCTCCAGGACGAATGCTTATTTTCAGAGATGCTCTTGAAACTTGTGGTTTGATTGATTTGGGTTTTGTAGGTTATCCTTTCACATATGATAACTGTTCTGACCACTGTCCGATCCTTGTCCGATGTGTCCAGGACACGGCGGCCAAACCTCAGCGCTGTCACCGGTACAAGTTGATGTGGGAGTGAGAACCGGCTCTTGATGAGGTGATCGCTGAGGCTTGGAAGGCCGAGGGAAGTAAAAGAAATCTTAGAGATGTTCACTTAGCACTTGGTAGGCTGATGGGCAAGCTACACACTTGGAGCAGCAAAAAAATTGGCAATGTCACAAGAGAATTAGAAAAGTCCAAATCACGCCTAGAGGAGTTGATGAATATGAATGCAGACCGGGAGGAGATACGAAAGGAGATAGATTCTATGAATGAGTTGCTATACGGTGAGGAAATGTTATGGCTCCAACGTTCACACATTGCTTGGCTCAAAGAGGGGGATATAAATACAAAATTCCTTCACCGCAAGGAAGTTTGGGGAGCAAGGAAAAACATAATCAAGGGTCTTACGGACGCATAAGGCGTATGGCAACAGGAGCAACATATCAGGATTTACCAATATCCGTGTCAAGGATCTTGGCAACACAACATACTACCATGATGAATGGTGATGGACGATGCAGAGGCAAAAGGAGATAACACTTTCTCAGATTTCACCTTAGCAGAGCCAAGGGGCAAAATCTGGATGATCGATCGAGAGACATTTAGCACTCCGCTTCTAATGTTCTCCTTGATGTGCTAGCACAACCCATTTATTAAAATGGTTTGGTACCTAGAACATCAAGTAAAAGGTCGGACTTCGGGAGCACAAGAATCCATAAGGAATATCTACGGAAGTAAATCCTACGAAATCCTCACGGGGAGGGGGCCAACTTCTTCAATCAAGATACTACAATATTAAGTCTTTTGGGTGGGTGTGTTGGCCACGACATCGACTTTATCAGGTTACAAGGAGACCAATACTGTACTTGGGAAATGTTCCAACCATCACATTTGCCTGAGATTCAGATCTGGTTGGTAACAGGATATTCCAGACTCATCAAGTCTAGAAATAAAAATGAAAGTTTACAACACAAATCGACGAGGTGACGTTGCGAGATTCTCGGGGAATGAACTACGATAGCAAGCTCCAAAACATGAGCTGGTTCTGCTACACACATGTGAACACGCTGTCCCAGACAAACATGAACACATGATAGTCTTACAACAAAACACTACCGAGTTCAGGAGGGGAAACATCAACGAGGATAGCGAAGTCCTAACACAAGTCATGATTCTTAAGAAGGAACTTCTTCTCCTTGAACAAATCAATCAGTGGCTTGGTGTGCTAGGGAAACATATAGAGTGAAGGTTGCAAGTCTCCAAACCACAGAGTACTTCACAAGGTGCATGACTGATTTGGGATGAGTCCAAAGGAAGCAACATTGAATTTCTCGAATCCATGGCGGCAACTTGCATCAGATGCACGTGAATTAGTGGAAGTCACATCTTTCATCAGGAAATATGCTTCATGAGCGGAACATGAAGATAATGCTTATAAAAATTTCCAATACTAGTTGGATGTTCAACACAAATCATGGAGAAAATAACAATGTTGCTGATGGGCTCAACAACAATTCATCCAGGCTTCCATATAAATGGAATTCCACAATTATGTGAACACGGTGATAGCATTGGTCAGACCAAAAGATAGAACAGAGTATGCTCGAGGGATCAACCACGAGTAAGATAACATTACAAATATCGTTGGTTCCGATTTGATTTGAGGATAGCGCCCACACCCAAATTAAAGTTTTGAGAAGATAATAGGTCCAACAACTGATCACAAGGACCAATCGATGAAGATATCATCTTCCTTCAATACACACACACAAAGATATCCCTTGGAATGAACTGAGTCGGACACGCTTTCTATCTTTCAACTCTCCATGTTGTTGTTTAGCTGAACCAACTAGCTCAGGGGTATCCAACATAGATTCTTGGAGAAGGGGTGGTTTACAAGAAAACCAACTTCATCACAAACTCAACATAGTGGTCAAGTGACGACCTGGTGATACTTCCGAGAAGATATTCGGAAAATCACGAACCACCGATATGTTACTAAGCTCGAGAACAATCTTGCTTTCGAGACAAGACGGTACGATCAAAAGAGCGAGGGATTGACACAAGCCTAACTCATTGATCAGAGGGTGTACCAAAAATAAGGACTAGATAGCATGATCAACCTTAGGGTGATGATTCAATAACCAACACGCTAAGAATGAATTTATTGTCCATTTAACTACCAAGCAACAGAGTTGCTAGGAGTATAGATTTCACACATCATGATTCACTTGTCGGCATTCCGGTTGCGACAACACGGAAACCAAGAAATGAATAATGATGGCGAGAAGTATCCACTACGTAAAGAATCCATAAGAGAAGGTGCAATACTCATGACATTCCTGACATAAAGTGGGTAATAATTCATGGTAGAATAGAACAAAAGCTGGGTTGGCATTTTGATCTGCGGGATATAACTACTTTGACCCGATCCTGGATATGGATGAGGTACTGGAGTTTGTTTCTCCTAGTCATTCCGGAATAGAATGGCTTGACGGACCACAGGAGTGATAGGCATCGATGAACGAATGCTCACATACTCTTGTCTACCAATTGATAGACGGGGGTCAGAATACAACTAAGGAAGGACAACTCAAAGAACATAAAACTTTCTGAGTTGTCGAGGCATTGGTTAGTACGTTGAACCAAGTTCAACATATTTCTTCCGGATAACCCATGCAGAACGGTAGAACTCGTAGAGCCACAACATAGAATGGAGAACTCAACAGGAGCACTCTGGTTGTGATCTTTCGGTTCAACAAGGAACTACTGCCATAAGTAGTTCATGGTATTTGGAAGAACAATATACCACAAACCTCGAGGACTATCGCAAAGGTTACTAATAATCTAAAGGAACTAGCAAACACTAAAAACATGAAGTCGGTAGGGAAATCTCGGGTTCAGAAACCCAGGAGTAGAATACGTACTATTAGTGGCATCACGGGATGCTTTCGAGAATGATGGCCAGAATCATCACACTGGGAACACAAAGCATAGCTAGATTACTAGGCGATTAGCTAAGACACCTAGGGTCATAATAATAACTCTATCATATACGTCGAGGCAATAGAGTACCTCACCTCAGCAGTTAGTGTGATTAACCTGGGCTAAAGGAGCATCGAAACTAGAGGGAAAGGATTTTGCAAATGCTTCAGACTGTGTAGAAACCTGGGATGACTCAGACAGCTTAACGGCTATAAATGCTCAAAAAGATTTGAGACATGCTACAAAAATGGTGGCAGAACCACTCAGAGGCACAATATCAAGGTTTCAAGATCAACTATCAAAACACGGAGATAGTAGGAACTGAACCGAGGCTTAAATCCAACAATCTTATAAGTATACGGATTGGTAACACGTGATCCTGATAGAAGGAAGAGAAAGCCTAGTTCCTTAACCCCGTAGGAAAGATAAGATGACTCGGATCAAAAGGGCATGAGGTAAAGGAGTAAAAGAGCCTTACGTTCCATCCCACAATCAATTCCCTTATATAACTAAGGAATTTCTAGACTCAACTTTGACCAGTTTGGCTTGGTAATCCTACAGGCAGTCAGGGTCTGATACCAAAGCTGTCAGGACCTCGATCCTATGCCACACCGATCTAGCGTGTAACACCTCATATCACTTTGCAGCCTCACACACGGTATTCCCACGGGTGTCGCCTTACCAGGCCTGGGACCGTTTGCGCCTTTTGGCACAAGTATATGATAGTGTCGATAGCATCCATATGACAAAGAACCCGGGTTGACATGGCTAGTCGTGAACCCAAAGTGGCACTAACTTACAAGGACAGGCATACATGACCCAGCAACGAACGTGTCGGTCATTAGCAAGTGAATCAGGGCTGTAGTAGCTGGGCTAGCAGGACTCTGGTAAACCGGGCTGTACCAGGCTAACAGGATTTTGGTAGACACCGTGTGACATTTCCCCGAAGGGACAGACACAGGAACAAAGAAGGACACATGCTGGCCAGCCTAAGTGTTCCGGAGCAGTAGCAAGCTACCAAGGCTCAGTGGAAGCACTAGGAGACATTTCCCGATAAGAGAGGCTACCAAGGATAAACAACTAGATAGTCAGATCCCACACATACCAAGCATTTCAATATCATACACACAATATGCTCGATATGTGAAAATACAACATGGCATCACAACATGCCTCTACAACTCAAGTATTTCATTCAATAGGCTCCGAGGAGCGAGATATTATAAACATGGGTATCATGACCCAACATTCAGAGCATACAACTCAAAGCACATGCGGAAGCTCAACATGTCTGAGTACAGACATCTACAAATGAAAAAGGGCTGAGAAGCCTGACTATCTACCAGATCCTACCAAGGGCACAAGATCGTAGCTGAGGTAACAAACTAAACGTCGAAGTCCACGCGGAACTACTAGTGAGACTTTAGTGAGACTAAAGTCTCTCTGCAAAAACATAAAATAGGCAAACGTGAGTACAAATGTACCCAGCAAGACTTACATCAGAACTAACTACATATGCATCATTATCAACAAAGGGGATGGTGGGGTTTAACTATAGCAAGCCAGCTTTGACTCGGTGGCTATCCTGAACTACGACTGCAGGTAACTCTTTTGAGGTGGCGCACACGAGTCCACATATTCACCATATCAATACACCACTATGGATCCGCTCCCGTCTCCCTACGAGAACGCCATTCATAGCTCTCACGCATATCTTGCGCATTTTAGAGTATCCACTTTCGCTTGTCTATGAACTGTACAGGCAACCCAGAAGTCCTTTACCGCGGACACAGCTATTTGAATAGATGATGTTAACCCTGCAGGGGTGTACTTCTTCATACATGTTTCCACCACTTAGTGTCTACACATGACATGTGCTCGGCAGACTTCAAGCGAAAGCCGACGTGGGTGTAGACCACGACCTACCTAAACACTCAAGTCTCTAGTCCAGGTTTATCGCCTATTCAGGTTCCATCCGCAGGGAGTCCGGACGAGGTTTCCACATACGGCCCCGAACAATGTGTACAGGGTTCCGCGACACCAAATGGGCGCCCGGCATACCCGGCCACGTGCCTACTGCATCACAGCCCACCCATCGGGTCAGCGCTGCCCACGGCCTCCAGCATACTACAAACACCAAAAACTACTTGCAACTCCTGGACAGAGGACGAGGGTGGTTAAGAAGTCGAGCGGGGTCATATTTTAGGGCCCAATGCATGGTAGTAGCTATTTCATGGATCACAAACACAGAACTCAGTTCTTGAGGACGGCTTCAATGAGACAACCCACCATGTACTCCTACATGGCCTCTCACCGCAACCTTTACCAAATCATGTTCACACACTTAGCTCGCACACAGTAGGACATGTTTACACACCACCGATTCATCCCCGATGAATCAGACCTGACTCAACTCTAAGCAGTAGCAGGCATGACAAACAAACATGAATGAGTAGGCACATCAGGGCTCAAAAAACTCCTACTCATGCTAGTGGGTTTCATCTATTTACTGTGGCAATGACAGGTCAAGTAGAGGAAAAGGGGTTCAACTACCACAACAAGTAACAGATGAATCGTTGTTGTCCTAATGCAATAAAAGAGAGAAGGAGTGAGAGAGTGGGATTGTATCAGAATGAACAAGGGGGTTTTGCTTGCCTGGCACTTCTGAAGATAGTATAGCTCTTCATCGGTGTCATCGATCACATCGTCGGTACACATCGACTGAGAGGGGACAAGCACCGACAAACAAAGAAGAAACATAATCAATGCAATGCACAATATGATGCATGATCATGACATGGCAATATGCTGTGGTCTGAGCTAATGCATCTAGCAGTAGGTTAAATGGAGTTGGTTTGAATCCAAGATTCAAATTCAAACTCCACATGTGGTTATTTAAATGCCATTCATTCCATTTGTCCTAAACAGTAGTCATAAATTGTTCTAACATGCATGAAACCAGAACAGATGGATAGATTGGATTTTTCTGATCATTTTTCATATATAACTTATTTCATTTGGAGTTACGGTTGATTTATATGATTTTTAGAAGTTTAAGCCTTTTTCTGGATTTTCTGATTAATTAGAATTAAACCAATTCCAGAAAAGGATTTACTACGTCAGCCTGACGTCAGTGTTGCGTCAGCAGGTCAACTGAGTTGGTCCAGGTCAAACCTGACCAGTGGGGTCCGCTAGTCAGTGGCTGGGGCTGGTTAGTGTTGCTGACAGGTGGGCCCAGTCAACAGCCACGTCAACTTGGTCAAAGCTGACGCGTGGGTCCCGTTGAGTTATAACTAATCTAAACAGAAACAAATATGGAGTTAAATTAGGGCGTAGGTCCCATGTGTCATTGGCTCAGGGGGTTGTTTAGTAGGGTGATTAGCCCCTAATCACGCGGCCACGTCGGCTCGCCGGAGTTCAACCGGCGGCGACCTCAAACCACGACGGAGCCCGCTCGGAACTCGCTAGAAGCCACGGTTCGACGTGCCAGGGGCACCAGAAGGAAGCCAGTGCCCGTGCGCATCTAGGGAGACCATAGGGGGGGTGCAGCGTAGCCGGAGTTCGCCGGAAGAGAGCTCCTGGCGGCGGCCGGAGCTCGGGCACCTGCGGGTTTGGCATTGTGGTGCACTGGAGGGGGAGATGGTGATTGCAACGTGCTCCTGGGGGTGCACTGAATGCGGTCACGTGCTTGGTTTGTACGGAGGCAGGCCAAAACGACGACGGCGACATGGCCGACGCCGGCGAGGTCCCGGTCTCGACGGAAACGAGGGCTAGAGCACGAATTAGTGCACGAGAGTAGGGGAAATGGTTCAGAGGCTCACAGCGCATCGCATGGAGTGGTCGGCAGCTCGGGGGAGGCTCTGGAGACGACGGAGTGGCGACGGCGATCGCCGGAGTCCGAGGAAGAAGACGAAGCCGATGGCGGCGTTGTAGGGGCTCCCGCGGGGCGTGGCTTGGTGAGGAGGAAGAGGGGGTCAAGGCGGAGCCGCTGAGCGCATTGGCGAGGCAAGGCAGTGGTTGTGGCCACGGCGGTGCTCTTCGGCGGCGACGGCTGCGCTCGGTTGCGTGGGAGGGAGATAGCCAGGGGAGGATATGGGGACGAGGGAGTGAGCGGGAGGGTTCCAGGGGTGCGTGGCGCCACCAGAGAAGGCCAGGGCGTCGAGGGGAAGCGGCAAGCAGGAGGTGGCCGGGGCGCGTGGCCGCGCGCACGGGGCACACGCCCGGCGTCCTTTTGTCACGAGGAAGACGGTAGGGGGGAAGGCCAGTGGGCTGGGCCGCATAGGTAGGCTGCCCGTTGGATGCCCTCCTCCGTCACGGAGGAGGACGTGCTAAAGCTGAGAGATGCCAGGTATCTAACCTACGAGATTTCGCATAGGTTGCCTGCCCGAGGGCAAGTTATCCCAACTCCCGAGCCTGGCGAGATCATCGTGTTCGTGTCTCACTTCCGTCGGGGTTTAGGCTTCCCGACGGATCCCTTCATGAGGGGGCTCGTGTTTTACTATAGGCTGGAATTCCACGACCTGGCTCCAGAGTCCATCCTCCATATCTCATCATTCATTGTCGTCTGTGAAGCCTTCCTCCGCACTACCCCTCACTTTGGCTTATGGCTCAAAACCTTCAACATGGAGCCAAAGATGATTGAGGGGCGTCAGGCAGAGTGCGGAGGGGCTCTTTCCAAGAGGAGCTCGGCTTGTGGCAACAAGAGTGGTTTTATATCACCGCTCCCTGGGGCAGCAGGCAGAAGCCGCTGCCCGTCTTTCGCTCGGGCCCTCCACAGCAGCTGACATCATGGGTCAACAAGGGGCGTGACTGGGGGCCGCCCAAAGACGTCCCCCTGTTGCAGGACCGGATTCAAGGCCTCCAAGAAAGGGAGATCAATCTGGTCGCAGTGGTGCAGGTCATGTTGATCCGGCGCCTACTACCCTGCAAACGTCGCCCCCTCTGCCTGTGGGAATTTAAGCCGGAGGGGCCACGAGCTCTTCAACACTTCATGGGTTTGACTCCCATGGAGATGTATAAATTGTTCTTCGGATCGCAAGAGACGCATCCGGAATTGACCGAGGACGCTGGACTAAGCTGCAATCGCCCGGATACTCAAGTAAGTAGCCCTGTGTCCAGACACACCGTCCATTCATTTATCGTGAGCTTGCCTTTTAACCAGCTATCCCTGGACAGGAATGGATAACGCAAGCAAAACTGATACGGTGTCCGGCCCCCCTCCCTGAGACCACGCAGGATCCCGTGTTAATCAAAATGTTGGAGGTTGCACCTTTGAATGAGGGCGAAGGGGGGCATGGGGAAACTGTCACCTCTGCCAAGGAGGCGTTTAGTAAGGGAGGAATCGAGAGTCCCTCCTTCCAGGGGGAGAAGAGGAACGCTTCCGAAGACCCGGAGGCCAAGGCCTCAAAGCGGGGAAAGAAATCTGTACCGGAAGGTCCCGCGCCAGAAAGCGCCCCGGTCGTACTGTCTCCTCAGAGGAATCAGCCCTCTAATGAGCCGTAAGTGAAAAGGGGGATTTTATAATTATCAGACACCCCTGCTTAATGTCTAAAGGTAACGAAGTTTTTACCTTGTAGTTCGGATCTCAGCCCATCTCAGCATAGCTCATCTTCGGGAGACCTTCGTCCGGAGATGATGGAAAGCCAAACGCCTTCATCTTCCACCCCATCATGCGGGGCGGACGACCCTGAGGTATCGTCGCGGAGGGTCTCCCCGAGTCCGGCGGGACCGGAGAGTTCGGCGCCCATTGGAGTACGGCCGGTGGAGCTGCAGGATTTGCTTAAGAGGGCGTCCATCTTAGAAGATCACCGCACATTAATGGGTGGTGTGATTGAGAGGATCTCGTCCGCCGAGACCAGCTTGTATGAGGCCGTCGGAAGTTTACTGACGGGATTTGAGGTACGCAAAAAATGACATACATGTTGACAGTTTTGCACATGAATTGCGCCCTGTATAGATAGTAGCCCCTGAGACTTGGTATGCTGTCGAAAACGACAGCGTGCCTAGGATCATAATCTCAGTTATTAACCGTCGCCTTTCCCATGCAGGTGGCGGAACGTTCGGTGGCCAGCCGGACTGATGAATTTGCCGAGCTGAAGAAGCAACTCGACACTGCGGATGCGGACATCTCGCAGGTCAATAGACGACTTGATGAGTCACAAGGTATGTGGTTGCTCCGCGGTTGCTTAGTAAGGGAGCTGACGCCCATTCCTTACAAATTGTATGCTAGATGCAGATGGTGTTGCTGCTGTGGAAGACCTTCGAGCAGAACTTGCTCGGGCCCAGGAGCAAGCCAGAAAAAGCGAGGCGGCTGCCTTGAAGGCAGCGAAAGGGCTAGAAGCCGAGAAGGCTGCTCACTGCCGAAGCAGGGAGGAGATGGCCAGAATGGCCATGAAATTAGGAGTTGCTACCGACCGCCTGGAGGTTCTTGAAGGAGAATGCCGAGCGGAGCAAGAAGACCTGAAGAAGGCCGATGCCGAAGCCAAGGATGCCCGTAGTGCGATGCGGGCTATGAAGGAGGAACTGCGTCAAATCCGAGACATTGTGGCTGGAAAGCCCTTTATGCTGCGCAGGAAGTACACGGATCCGAAGTATGCTCAGCTTGGCCGATTGTATGGTGCGGAGGATCCTTATCTGGACTTGGCAGCGAGTGCGGCGGACGCAGTCGGGCACTTCCGAAGCCAGAAGGGTCACGAAATGGAAGAGCTTTTCCGGTCTCAATTCCATAGTCCAGAGCGTCAACTTCCGCTGAGTGATCGGCTGGTTGAGTGGGCTGAGCTAAATAGATTGTCCGGACTTGCCATGACGGATGTGGTCACTCATCTGTGGCCGGAAAGACCCAAGCCGAAGAGTTATTTTGGCTTGTTGCAGCAATTCCTTGGGGCAGTGCCGCATATTAAGGCGATGAAGCGGTCGGCATGCATAGAAGGTGCACGGATGGATCTCGCCCGTGGTAAAACATACTGGGCGGAGATGGATGCCACCGCTGTTGCATCCCGGGGTTCGGACAAAAGCCGATTCCCCACCGAGCATTACTTTGAGGAAGTCCTGCAGGGCGCTCGTATAATAGAGTCGCAGTGCTCGAAAGATGTTATGTTTGAATGACATGTATGATTTCTAAGATCATGTTTATAATGCAATGACTTTTTATACTTGTGTGTTCAAGTATTGAACTATCTCTTGTGCGGCCGTATATGTATGTATAATCTGAAAGATGGCAGTCTTTGGCTTCAGCCCCCACGCACATGGTGCGGGGGTGTTTGCAAAAAGAAAAACGCTTTTTCACACTTAATCCAACGTCTTGGTTCTTCTAAGGAGGTGATAGCATAGCAAACTAGGCAACCGGACTATAATGCTTTATCACTTTCACTTAGCCATATGAGCTCGAATGTGGGGCTACTATATAGCCCCTGATGGCACCGCGCTTCTCCGAACTCGGGGCGCGTATGTGCCTGACCGGGAAGCGGTCCTTCGTCAAAGCGGAGGAATTCTAAACATTCCAATGGTCGATCGAGTGGTTGACCAGTCTCTCGCTATATCATGATAGTCAATTTTCGGCTTTCTCTACTGAGGTGCTCTCCCGGCCGAACCGAGGCACAATCGTAGTAGTTCTCCTGGTGCCGCGTTAGCCGATGATACGGAACATAAGGCAGCAAAACACAGGAGCCGGGCAAACCCAACATTTGACCAAATACATGATTCGGAGCTGATGCATATAAGGCCTAACTCGAGATGCCGAACACTCCCTGAGGTGTTCGGTCTTTATGATATCGGGCAGAATAAAGCCCTAAGCCCCTAGTGTCCAGGTACAGGCGGGAACTTCCGACGCAGCCGATGCCAAAACGCCAGCCTCCTCCTCGGCTCTGGTAGGAAACCGGGGGATGTGTATCAACAAGAGACAGTGAGAAAGGTTTACGCAGGGTCTTAATCTGAAAAGAATCCTTGCAACGGGTCCCTACTGCACGTCTGCGCCTGTGTCTCCGTTGTGCTGTATCCTGGACGGGTGTAGCACGTGCTTCATCTGTAAAAGAGAAGGACATAGTTTCTAAGGAATACCGTGCAAAAAGTGTATCAAAATAAAGTATAATTTGGAAGATGAAGAAAGTTGAGCTTTATTGGCTTTCATCATTTATGCGCGCGCCCCCCTAAAAAAAGGGGTATGCGGCTGGGAAGCCCCTTGTTAAGTTACGCCGGACTCGTCTAACCATGTCCGAGGTCTAAATGACCTGTTTTTAGGGGCTTTGACCTGCAAGGTCAGAATAATGTGTGGCTGTCGAGGCAGCCGCACATTCTCCGTGGTCGAGAGACACCTGGAGTTTTAAGAATATGCCACGTGGACCGGGCATTTTTAAGCGTAAGAGACGCGTAATGTGGTATTACATTAAAGGGGGCGAAAGCTGCACCCCCAGTAGTGCTTAAGGGCTACTGCTAAATGGGGCGATGGAGAGTGAGCTTTTCGCGACGGAGGTTGGCGGATGAGCCGAACACGACCTCTAGTGGTACAGAGCCTATAAAATTGGCTAAGAAGGTCTGGCGTCACTCCATTGAAGGAAGTGCTGCTATAGCGAATTTTGGTGGGTTCTATCCCCAGTCTGCGGACGGTGTCCTGTATAGCAGGGCCGCGCTGCGTGTTATCACGTAAAGTGAGTTCACTGTTTTGACTTCTAATGGGAAAGTCTTTTGGTTTCCGGAGCGCTGCTTTTGGGTTTCGTCACTTTCACTTGGTGTGTCGAGCCCTTTGTGTTCGGCGTTAAGTCGGCCGGACTGCTTGAAGACCCAACAATCTCTGTGGGTATGGTTTGCAGGCTTCCCGGAGGTACCGTGTATCTGACACAGTCTATCCAGAATCTTGTTTAGGTTGGATAGCTCATCACTGTTATCCTTTAGGGGCAGTGTTTTGTTGTTCGGCCGAGAGCTTTTGAATCCGGCGTTGACCGCCGTACTATTTGGGCCATTTTCCTTATTCCAGCGCTGATCTTTTTTGCGTCATGATTTCCCATTTCCATCCCTGATTTCGGATGTACTCGGGTCGCTGGTGCTGCATCTAGCCAACCAGCTCTCTTCCCCTGCGCAAAAGCGGGTCATGAGACTAGTTAGTGCGGCCATTGTTCTTGGTTTTTCCTGGCCGAGGTGTCTGGCGAGCCATTCATCTCGGACGTTGTGTTTAAAGGCTGCTAAGGCTTCAGCGTCCGGACAGTCGACTATTTGGTTCTTTTTAGTGAGGAACCTGTTCCAGAATTTGCATACTGATTCTCCGGGCTGTTGAGTTATGTGACTTAAATCATCTGCATCCGGAGGCCGGACATAAGTCCCCTGAAAATTTGCTCGAAACGCATCCTCAAGCTCTTCCCAACTTCCTATCGTATTTTCTGGGAGGCTTTTAAGCCAATGCCGAGCCGACCCTTTGAGCTTGAGGGGTAGGTATTTTATGGCATGGAGATCGTCTCCTCTTGCCATGTGTATGTGTAGGATATAATCCTCAATCCAGACTTCGGGGTATGTTGTTCCGTCGTATGCCTCTATGTTTATGGGTTTAAATCCCGCTGCAAATCCATGATCCAGTACCTCGTCGGTAAAACATAGTGGGTGTGCGGCGCCCCTGTATTTGGGTGTGCCATTGTCTTCAAATGCTCGGCTGGTTGTGTTACTTCCTGGAGTCTTCTTTTTTGGCCCATAGATAGACCTGGCCGGGTTATCCTTTTTTTGAGGATCTTTATGCTGATCATGTGCCGGCTTGTGTGTGGCGCCCCGTGTTGCTCTTGGCCTGTCATCTTGTCGTCTATCCGGCCAGGCAGCCTCTTCCTTTTTTGACTGCGGGGGCTCGAAGGCCTCCTCGTCAAATTCAGGCAACAGCTTGCGCTTCGGGTAGCTCTTTGTCTGGTGACTAGTGCCATATTTATCTGCGGTGTTGAGTACTTTGCTCCATCTCATTCTGAGTGCGTCTTCCACTGTTTTGAGCTTCTGCTTTTGCTTCTTCAAACTTCTTGCAGTGGCGACGAGCCTTTTATGAAGATTCATATAATCTGGTGATGTGAGATCATCTTCGCCGGGGATGGGTTGCTCGTCCAGTTCATGTCCGGTTGGCTGCTTGTTGACGTGTGCGTCGTCCACTGCTTCGTCCTGCTTTAAGGCCGGGTCCGTATGGGTGCCGTTTTTGTCGATGCCGGTCTTCGGGCGGCGCTTGCGTCGCCGCTTTGTTTGTTTGTTGGGGGAGTTGTCCTTCGCCATGCCCCGTTTTTCCTTATTGTCGCTTCCTTTTGGTGTGTCCACCATGTATACGTCGTGGGCTGGGGTGGCCTTCCTGCGCCCGTTAGGCGCTGGTTCTTGGTCGTCTCCGGCATCGTCGTCCATACCGTCGATGTCCTCGAAGTCGTAGTCTAGCATGTCAGTTAAATCGTCGTCCGCATCCCAACCGTCCTGACCGCAGTCCGGCCAGGGCTCTCCTGATAACGAGAGATATTTTAGCGAACTCAAGATGTCGCCGAAAGGTGAGTGTTGAAAGACGTCCTCTGCGGTGAACTACATGATCGGCGCCCAATCGGATTCGATCGGGGCGGGCGCGGGAGGTTCGGAGTCCGGTGAGGAGTCTGGCACCTCGGAGTCACGAGCTTTATGAGGGACAAAGTCAGTGTTCGGCTCTATCGCCATAGAGGTTGCAGCCCCCGAGGTGGTGTCTAGGCATCCATCCTTGATCTGCGGAGCTGGCTCCGAATTGAAGATCGGAGCGGTTTCGTGTGCGGCCTTGAAGGTACTGTCCAGCTGCAGAGCTAAATCATGCTCGCCGCGACAGTGCGGCATGCTCGGCTGTGGCTCGAACCTATCGAGGATCAAGTCCCCGCGAATGTCAGCCGTGAAATTGAAACTTCCAAACCTGACCTGACGGTCAGGGGCATAGCTTTCGATCTGCTCCAGTTGGCCAAGCGAATTGGCCAGCAGCGCAAAGCCGCCGAATACGAAGATTTGTCCGGGGAGGAAGGTCTCACCCTGGACTGCATCGTTGATGATGATTGAAGAAGCCATCGAGCCTATCGGTGACGACACAGAGGAACTCTCAATGAAAGCACCAACGTTGGTGTCAAAACCGGCGGATCTCGGGTAGGGGGTCCCGAACTGTGCGTCTAGGCGGATGGTAACAGGAGACGAGGGACACGATGTTTTACCCAGGTTCGGGCCCTCTTGATGGAGGTAAAACACTACGTCCTGCTTGATTAATATTGATGATGTGTGTTACAAGAGTGGATCTACCACGAGATCAAGGAGGCTAAACCCTAGAAGCTAGCCTATGGTATGATTGTTGTTCATCCTATGGACTACAGCCATCCGGTTTATATAGACACCGGAGAGGGCTATGGTTACACAGAGTCGGTTACAAAGGTAGGAGATCTACATATCCGTATCACCAAGCTTGCCTTCCACGTCAAGGAAAGTCCCATCCGGACACGGGACGAAGTCTTCAATCTTGTATCTTCATAGTCTTGGAGTCCGACCGATGATGATAGTTCGGCTATCCGGACACCCCCCAGTCCGGAACTCCCTCAGGCCTCCTGCGGGCCTGAATCCTGGCCCATGGTGGGTTTCTAGTCGTATTCAGGTCGTGGGGGCCCAGTAGGAGGCACTTTTTTTTTCTTTACTTATTGTTGCTTTTTTTATTTTTTTCCCAGATTTTTTGTTTTGTTTTCTGCATTATTTATTTTCTTTTGTTTTTTTGCTTTATTTTTAATTCTTTTTGCTTTTACTTTTAGAACAATTTTAAACTTTCTGTTAGTGCCATTAGTTCTCAAATTTAAAAACACTTTTATTGTTTTTTTGTTTTGTTTCGTGCTTTATTTATTTTATTTTGTTTCTACTTACAACAAAATACTTACTGTTGCTATTTTTATTTTTTTCCTAGATTTTTTGTTTTGTTTTCTGCATTATCTATTTTCTTTTGTTTTTTGATTTATTTTTTAATTCTTTTTGCTTTTAGTTTTAGAACAATTTTAAACTTTTTGTTAGTGCCATTAGTTCTCAAATTTGAAAACACTTTTATTTTTTTTTGTTTTGTTTCATGCTTTATTTATTTTATTTTGTTGCTACTTACAACAAAATACTTATTGTTGCTATTTTTATTTTTTTTTTCCAGATTTTTTGTTTTGTTTTCTGCATTATTTATTTTCTTTTGTTTTTTTGCTTTATTTCTTAATTCTTTTTGCTTTTAGTTTTAGAAAAATTATAAACTTTCTGCATTATTTATTTTCTTTTGTTTTCTGCATTAAAGCATTTCAAATGAACTCTGAAAAAGTTGAAAGTTGAAAGTTGGCATGGTATCACGAGGGCCGAACCATAAGACATTAAAGCATTATGTGCCGGGACTAAAGAGGGGCATTGGTCCCGTTTGGAGCCACTAACCGGTACCAATGGTCCCGTCTAAAGAGGGGCATTAAAGTTTAGTCCCACCTCGCCAAGCGAGAGGCACTTGTAGCTGTTTATAAGCCCTGAGTGCAGAGACGATGAAGAAGAGGCTCAATGCTCACCTGCACGTTGGTTCGCTTCAAGCCTTGAGGAATAGGGTAGACTGCACGGAGCTATGTGCAGTGCAGTTTACACTATTCCGAAAGGCTTGAAGCGAATTAATTAGCATTGCGTCTCTTTTTTATTTTTAATGACTTATTAAAACTCAGAAATAAATAGAAAACAATAAATATAGCAGAAAAGAAAAAAACTATATAAAAAACTACTCAGAAATAAATAGAAGAAAAAAAGTTGTGATTAACTTTACTAAAATCTTTTTTATTTTTAATGACTTATTACAACTCAGAAATAAATAGAAAACAATAAATATAGCAGAAAAGAAAAAAACTATATAAAAAACTACTCAGAAATGAGCATAGATGCGCTTATAGAGAAAATTTAACCTAAATTCATAATAAGTTTTTACTAACTTCAGAGAAATTCAATATGAATTTAGGTCAAATTTTCTGTATAAGGGCATCTATTTTCATTTTGAGAGGAGCTCAACAAGGCAGAGAGGGAGGGGCTTATAAACCGGTGTGAGCCCCCTTCGGTTGGCGACGTGGGACTAAACTCTGGCCGCAACGAGGACCAACACTTTAGTCCCGGTTGATGGTATGAACCGGGACTAATGGGCGTCCTTTGGTCCTGGTTCAGGCCCCCAACCGGGACCAGTGGTGGTGGGCCAGGAGCCAGGCCCATTGGTCCCGGTCCGTCCCACCAACCAGGACCAAAAGGTCCAAACGAACCGGGACCAATGGCCCACGTGGCCCGGCCGGCCGCCGGGGCTCACGAACCGGGTCCAATGCACCCATTGGTCCCGGTTCTTGATTGAACCGGGACTAATGGGCTGACCCGGCCTGGACCATTGCCCCCTTTTCTATTAGTGCCTCCAGTGTTCTTCCCATACGATGCATCAACTTCCATTCCAGCTTCTCATTTGGCTCAGCCTGAACCTTCCAATGCATACAATATACACCTTTGATGATGGACCATGGAAGCTCGCGTCAGCTTTCACCGATGACCTCCGTACACTTTGCCTGTACGTGGTCTACCTCACTTTCTTCTAGGTCTCTGATTGTTTGTTTTGTCTCCATTGTAATAGTCAAGGCATGCAAAATATGAGCTTAGATTCTGTGGTGAAATTTGGTGCTGATGGTCATGTAGCTTGCCTCCCTTTCTTAGTTGGCTCTCCTTTAAATTAATCTTTCAATTTACCTCGGTTTTCATTCTCAATGCATTTCTACAATTGTATAATCTTGCCTCTGAATTAATATTTCCTTGAATCAGTCACTACGTTGCACCATTCCTGTTCAATGGAATGCCCAAGGAGAGAAATTTGGTAGTACAAGATTGGTCTACCTGAACCAACAAGTAACACTCTGAACACAGAACATCTCACCTATTGTAAAACTCCATCAGTCAAGCAATGAGATATGTTTTGCCGCTACTATAGGTGACTGCAGCTAGGTAAGGTAGCTCTTTTGATATTTTGTTTTTCGTTTTCAGTATTACTTTCCTCTTTATCTATGAATTGGATTGTTGATCTCCGATAGACTGGTTTTGATACTGTAGCTTCTGCAATCTCAAGTCTTAATCCGTTAATATACTAAAGTAAGTTCTCTCTTATCCATCAAACATTTTATAGAAACTCCATCTTGCCCATATATCTTGCATGCCATGTTTATTGAGGATTAAATTATTTCCCCATGTTTACAAAATAATTTCACGCGGTCATTGGATCCAAAACCTTACTATTTTCCTTATGTATCAACCATTCGAGGCTCTAAGTTACAATGAAAACCTATTACTACCATCGGACCTATATTTGCCCATTCAATTATTTTCATGCATATTGTGGATGCATATGCCAATAGTTGCAGTGTGCATTTTAATTCTTCCTTCCTCATACCGACATAACACCAGAAGTCCCGCGGCAACGCGCGGGGTATCTACTAGTATTCATAATATTGATGCACAAAGATGAGAAGTTGATAATTATAGGTCAACATATTTGTGGCACCACTACAGGAAACAAGTAATTTACCATCTGTGGATTAGAGACGGCAAAGAACTAAATCCAAACGGCAGGAAGCAGACGACAAACTCAGACGGCAAAGATAAGTCAAGAAAGAATACTTTGCCGTCAGCTTTTCATCGGGAAGACGACAAGAATTTGTCGTCAGCCAATCCCAGTAACACAGGGCAAAGCAAAATCTTTGTTGTCAGCCGAAACACAATCTTTGCCATTAGCTGATCTAATTTACAGATGGCAAATATTTTTTTAAATAAAAAAAATCACAGGACATTTCCTAAAACATTTCTCATGGCATTCTTCATAGATCAATTTACACAACAAGTCTATTACAATCAGTTCGCAGAACACCTGACCATCAAAAATTGGCAACTACAACATTGTTTGTATATCAATTTACATAACTCAACATCAATATTATCGATAATCCATATACATTCATGCTACAGAGAAAAAGGGCAAAGCAACTCTGTCGCCCAGCTGCAGACCGCACCGGACACGGGGCAGTGCCCGTCGGCAGCCGCTCGGAGTCCTACACCAGATGGAGACGAGCGGCAGCGGCCCTTCACGCCCGGCGCTGCTCCTTGTGACAGACGGTGAGGTGCGTGAGGCGGTCTCCGGTAGTCGGACAGCACGGGCGGAGGCGGGCACACACGGGCGGAGGCGGGCGGCGCTCGGTGGCGCGGGCGGAGGCAAGCTCCAGCGGGCGGCGCCCGGTGGCGTGGGCGGAGGCAAGCTCCGACGGACACGGGCGGAGGCGGGGGTGCCTGGTGGTGCGGGCGGATTCGGGGGCGCTGTACCTCCTGATCCTCCTGGCCGTCGACGTCGTCGTTGGCCCCGTCGTTGGAGAGCGCCGCTCCCGGTTGGCCTTGGACAGTGACCTGTCGAGGAGCGCCCTCATTCCGGCAAGGGGACGAGGCGGGGTCCAGCGAGGGGACGTGGCGTCGGTGTCCGGAGAGGCAGAGGAGTAGTGGAGTGGTGGTGCGGTGGGGATCGAGAGAAGGGAGGCTGGAGATGGTATCGAGCATCTGTGGGGTCTCGGGAGGGTGGGCTGCGTGGGTTGGTTGATTGGACGTCGGTGGGGTCAGCTGGTGGGGGACTGCATGAGTGGTAGGGGCTGCCACGTCATCGATCCATGTGATCGACCCATGTGGCGTGTTTCTTATTTGTTGCCTGCATTTTGTTTTACAGACGGCAAATGACACACTTTGCCATCTGTAATAAAAAATACAGACAGCAAAGTCTTTGATGTCCGTATTTTTTATTACACACGACAAAGTATACTCTTTATCGTCTGTAAAAAAAAGACAGATGGCAAAGACACTTTGTCGTCTATAATAAAAAAGCAGACGACAAAATATATTTTTGTCGTTAGTCATTCTTTGCCATCAGCAGCTGACGGCAAATGTGCTCTTTGCCGTCTGGCCCAACGAAAAGCTGACGGCAAACTAGTTGTTTCCTGTAGTGCACTGTCGTTTAGGTCATATTGGTGTAAAGTGCATGAAGAGATTCCATGCTGATGGGCTTTTGGAATCAATTGATTATGAATCGTTTGATACTTGCGTACCATGCCTCATGGGCAAGATAAAACTCCGTTCTCCGGAACAATGGAGCGGGCTAATAACCTATTGGAAATAATACATACCTATGTATGCGGTCCAATGAGTGTTGAAGCACGCGGCAGGTATCATTATTTTCTCACCTTCACTGATGATTTAACTAGATATGGGTATATCTACTTGATGAAACACAAGTATGAAACATTTGAAAAAGTTTGAAGAATTTCCGAGTGAAGTGGAGTGAGGGAGTCTTGGATTAGGGGGTGTCCGGATGGCCGGACTATGACCTTTGGCCGGACTCTTGGACTATGAAGATACAAGATTGCAGACTCCGTCCCGTGTCCGGATGGGACTTTCCTTGGCGTGGAAGGCAAGCTTGGCGATACGATATGAAGATCTCCTCCCACTGTAACCGACTCTGTGTAACCCTAGCCCTCTCCGGTGTCTATATAAACCGGAGAGTTTTAGTCCGTAGGACGAACAACAATCATACCATAGGCTAGATTCTAGGGTTTAGCCACTCCGATCTCGTGGTAGATCTACTCTTGTACTACCCATATCATCAATATTAATCAAGCAGGAGTAGGGTTTTACCTCCATCGAGAGGGCCCGAACCTGGGTAAAAACATCGTGTCCCTTGTCTCCTGTTACCATCCGCCTAGACGCACAGTTCGGGACCCCCTACCCGAGATCCGCCGGTTTTGACACCGACATTGGTGCTTTCATTGAGAGTTCCTCTGTGTCGTCGCCTTTTAGGCCCGATGGCTTCTTCGCTCGTCAACCGTGACGCGGTCCGGGATGAGACTTTTCTCCACGGACAGATCTTCGTATTCGGCGGCTTCGCACTGCGGGCTGACTCGTTCGGCCATCTGGAGCAGATCGAGAGCTACGCCCCTGGCCATCAGGTCAGGTTTGGAAGCTTGAACTACACGGCCGACATCCGCGGGGACTTGATCTTCGACGGATTTGAGCCACAACCGGGTGCGCCGCACTGTCATGATGGGCACGATTTAGCTCTGTCATCGGACAACGCCCAGAGCGTCGCTCAGGTGTCCGCTCCGACCATTAGCTCGGAGCCCACTACGCCAGTCGGGGACGGACGGTTAGACGCCACCCCGAAAACTGCAATCTCTACAGCGATAGAGCCGGATACCAGCCTAGTCCCTCGCAAGGACCGTGACTCCGAGGTGCCGGACTCCGATCCGGACTCCGTAAATCCCGCACCTCTCCCAGTTAAACCCGATTGGGCTCCGGTCATGGAGTTCACCGCCACAGATGTCTTTCAGCACTCACCTTTCGTTAAAGTCTCTCTCTTTGTCAGGAGAGCCCTGGCCGGACTACGGCCAACACGGTTGGGACGTAGACGACGAAGAAATTTGTAGCCCACCAACCACCCACTTTGTAGCCACTGTCGATGATTTAACCGACATGCTCGACTTCGACTCCGAAGACATCGACGGCATGGACGCCGATGAAGGAGACGAACAAGAACCAGTGCCTATAGGGAACTGGAAAGCCACCTCATCATATGACATATACATGGTGGACACCCCTAAAGCGGGGGATGGCGAGGAGAAAACGGAGGATGACCCCTCCAAGAAGCAACCCAAACACCGACGTCAGCGGCGCCGCTCTAAGTCCCGCCAAAGCAAAAACGGCGATTCCGACACCGGAGATAACAATACGTCGGACAGTGCCGAAGACAACCCCCTCCAGCAGGATTCAGTGCGGGAGAACGAAGGAGCCAGCCCTCGTGAGAGAGCGGCCGACAAAGAGGATGAGGACGACAATTACATGCCTCCCTCCAAAGACGAGGCAAGCCTCGACGACGATGAATTTGTCGTGCCAGAGGATCCCGTCGAGCAAGAGCATTTCAAACGCAGACTCATAGCCACAGCAAGCAGCCTCAAGAAGAAATAGCAGCAGCTTAGAGCTGACCAAGACTTGCTAGCCGATAGATGGACCGAAGTCCTGGCGGCCAAAGAGTATAAACTAGAACGCCCATCCAAGAGCTACCCGAAGCGCAGGCTGCTTCCCCAACTTGAGGAGGAAGCAACTAAACCTACATCACCAGCGTACGATGCGCCCGATCGGCCACCCCGTGGCCGCGATAGAGAGGCCTTCAGGCCCTCGACCCAAGCCGCACCCCGACACCGCTCAAAACATACCAGAGTACGGGGAGACGCAACAGACCTGCGAGACATCTTGGAGAATAAGGCAAGGCAAACAAGATCGATCTACGGATCGCATGGGCGCCCCGCTTCACGTGACGCTAGCCGTCACGCCGGACATAATAAGTATGGCCCGGCCGAATACAACAGACCAAGCTCGTCCGAGCTGCGTCGCGATATAGCTCAGTACAGGGGCGCCGCACACCCACTATGCTTCACAGACGAAGTAATGGATCATCAAATCCCCGAGGGCTTCAAACCCGTAAACATCGAATCATACGATGGCACAACAGATCCTGCGGTATGGATCGAGGATTATCTCCTTCACATCCACATGGCCCGTGGCGATGATCTACACGCCATCAAATACCTCCCGCTCAAGCTTAAAGGACCAGCTCGACATTGGCTTAATAGCCTGCCAGCAGAGTCAATCAGTTGTTGGGAGGACCTGGAATCCGCATTCCTTGACAACTTCCAGGGCACGTATGTGCGACCACCAGACGCCGATGACCTAAGCCACATAATCCAGCAACCAGAGGAATCGGCCAGACAATTCTGGACACGGTTCCTGACAAAGAAAAACCAAATAGTCGATTGTCCGGACGCCGAGGCCCTCGCAGCCTTCAGGCACAACATCCGAGACGAATGGCTTGCCCGGCACCTAGGACAGGAAAAGCCGAAGTCTATGGCAGCCCTCACGACACTCATGACCCGCTTCTGCGCGGGAGAAGACAGCTGGCTGGCTCGTAGCAATAACATAAGCAAGAGCCCCGGCAATTCGGATAACAAGGATAACAACGGCAGGTCACGCCGCAACAAGCATAAGCGCCGCATTAACGGTGACAATACTGAAGATACGGCAGTCAATGCCGGATTCAGAGGCTCTAAACCGGGTCAGCGGAAGAAGCCATTCAAACGAAACCCTCAGGGCCCATCCAGCTTAGACCGGATACTTGATCGCTCGTGCCAGATACACGGCACCCCCGAACAGCCAGCCAATCACACCAACAGGGATTGTTGGGTGTTCAAGCAGGCAGGCAAGATAAGTGCCGAGACCAGAGACAAGGGGCTACATAGCGATGACGAGGAGGGGCCCCGGCCGCCGAACAACAAAGGACAGAAGG
This sequence comes from Triticum aestivum, assembly GCF_018294505.1. Classification (NCBI taxonomy): domain Eukaryota; kingdom Viridiplantae; phylum Streptophyta; class Magnoliopsida; order Poales; family Poaceae; genus Triticum; species Triticum aestivum. The sequence goes on along the minus strand of NC_057813.1, from coordinate 683,522,304 downwards.
GATTTCCCCCGCAAGTTCGGACGGTGAATATGATATACGCAACCCACATCCCCAAAAGGGAGCGGAAGCGTGCTCTCAAGGACGTCTATGCGCTGGAGCCAGTCGCCCCAAAGTTCAACCCATGGTCCTCCTGCCCGATCACTTTCGATCGACGGGACCATCCCACCAGCATCCGTCACGGCGGATTCGCCGCACTGGTCCTAGACCCAATTATCGACGGATTTCACCTTACCAGAGTCCTAATGGACGGCGGCAGTAGCCTGAACCTGCTTTACCAGGACACAGTGCGAAAAATGGGCATCGATCCTTCAAGGATTAAACCCACAAAGACAACCTTCAAAGGTGTCATACCAGGGGTCGAAGCCAGCTGTACAGGCTCGGTCACACTCGAGGTGGTCTTCGGATCACCGGATAACTTCCGGAGCGAGGACTTAATCTTCGACATAGTCCCATTCCGCAGCGGCTATCACGCCCTGCTCGGACGAACCGCATTTGCAAAATTCAATGCGGTGCCGCACTACGCATATCTCAAGCTCAAGATGCCAGGACCTCGCGGAGTCATCACGGTAAATGGAAACACAGAACGCTCTCTCCGAACGGAGGAGCACACGGCGGCCCTGGCGGCGGAAGTACAGAGTAGCCTCTCAAGGCAGTTCTCCAATCCAGGCGCCAAACGTCCGGACAACGTCAAGCGAGCCCGAAGTAACCTACAACAAATCCGGCTGGCACGTTCCGAGCAAGCATAGCAGTGCGGCCCCGACCCCAGCCCCCGCCAAACGGCAATGCTGGTACCACGCGTACATAATTACGCCTTAGAGATACCATGGGCATAAGGGGAGGGGCACAACAACGGCACGCCCAGAATGCGGCTTAACCGCACTAGGGGGCTCCCTATTTCGCCGTTTTCCTTTTTCACACACTTTCAGGACCCAACTATTCGGAAGGCCTGTCCGGCAATACTATCGCCGAACCAACGATGCAATAGCCAGGGAGGAAGCAAGCTACGTCAAAAGTCAAGGTGGTCTCTATAACGAGTTTAATACCTGTTTCTCTTACAATCCTGCAGCTTGCCCCTGAAGGGGAATATGTCAAATACTCCCATCTCTTGCTTACCGCACTTTTTGTATCGTTCTGCTTTCGCAGCAGCCCTTTTTTAATAAACAATACATAGCTCTTACCTATTATTGTACTTATCTATTTTTATATGCAAACATGTTCAGTCATGACACTATGCAACCGTACACTTTGGCACGGATAATACACCAGGGGCTTACAACACCCCATAACGTGGTGTGAGAAGACCGAACACTCTAACAAGTGCGGCACCCCGAACTTATAGCACTATATGCATCGGCTCCGAATCATGTCTTTGGTCAATAGTTGGGTTTGCCCGGCTCCCATGTTTTGGTACCTTACGTTCCGCATTGTTGGCTAAGGTAGCGCTGGGAGAACTACTGCGATTGTGCCCCAGTTGAGCTGGGTTAACACCTCAGTAGAGAAAGCTAAAACTGACTGTCATGATAGTGCGAGAGACCGGTCGCTGTTCGCGAGGTTTTTTCGAGTCCTTAAAGACTTATGCCGCTTCAAGCGAGGAACCGGACTTATCCGGCCTAGGCGTGGATAGCGCCCCGAACTCGGTCTTCCGAATACTAGGGGCTTCGCCGAAATTTAAAATTATAGAATTCTATGGCTAAGTGAGAGTGATAAAGCATTATAAGTCCGACGGCCTGGTTCGCTGTGCTGAACGCCTCCCTAGATGGACCCAAGAATGGGAACAAGAGCGCTCAGGTTTATCCCGAACACCCCAGCACTCGTGGCATGGGGGTCGAAGCCGACGACTTGCATCTCTCAGATTTGATAAACGGCCGCACAGAAGGTAATATTTTAAATTAACAAGCGTTGCTTAACGCATATGAACAAAGCTTCAGCGTACAGGATAACAAATGCGAGTTCACTCAAAAATTACATCTTTGGAGCACTCATCCGCTATGCGGCGGGCACCCTTCAGAACGCCATTGTAATACATTTCGGGCGTACGATACTCCTTGCCCGGCGGTGGCGCGTCCGTCAACAGCTTCTCCGCGTCTAGCTTGCCCCAGTGCACCTTAGCACGGGCAAGGGCCCGACGGGCACCTTCAATACAAACGGAGCGCTTGACGACCTCAATCAACGGACACGCGTCCACCAGCCGCCGCACCAGACCGAAGTAGCTCCCAGGCATGACTTCTCCAGGCCACAGCCGAGCTATGAGGCCCTTCATGGCCTGTTCGGCCACCTTGTGGAGCTCAACCAGCTGCTTCAGTTGGTCGCTCAGGGGCACCGGATGTCCGGCCTCAGCATACTGAGACCAGAACACTTTTTCCGTCGAGCTCCCCTCTTCGGCTCGGTAGTATGCGGCGGCATCAGACACACTACGGGGCAGATCGGCGAACGCTCCTGGAGAGCTCCGGATTCGGGTAAGTAGCAGATAATTAACTTTTATATTTTTGCTTTGCATAAAGAATGCCTTACCCGCCGCTATCTTCTTCATCGCCTCGATCTCCTGAAGGGCCTTCTGGGCTTCGGCCTTAGCGGTCTTGGCACTCTCAAGAGCCAAGGCAAGCTCGGACTCTCGAGTCTTCGAGTCACGCTCCAAACTCTCGTGTTTTTCCACGAGAGCCTGGAGCTCTTGCCGCACCTCCGTCACCCGCGCCTCCTGCTTCTCTCGCTCGGTGCGCTCCAAGGCCGCACTCTTTTCGGCCCTCGAAACCGCCTCTTTCAGGGTCGCCACCTCGGTCGCGGCTCCTACAACATTAACGTTGGTCCTGTTATTATTATGCAACCAAGTATTTCTATATACATTTTCAGGAGGTGCTACATACCCTCTTTATCCTCGAGCTGCTTCTTGGCACGGCCGAGCTCGCTCTCGGACCGCTCGAGGCTTTCCTTCAAGGCATTGACCTCCGCAGTCAGTGCGGCAGAGGTCAGCAGCGCAGCCTGCATTCCCATATTGACACATTTCTATTAGACTCCTGCGTATATCTTTTAAGATCCTCAGTTCGGCTTTTCTTTCCGAACACCGAACTAAGCATCAGGGGCTACTGTCTATGCGGTAACATTTTTTATATATGTTTTTGAACACATACCTCAAAGCCCGTTAACAGGCTTGTGCAGGCTTCCGTCAGCCCGCTCTTGGCGGACTGAACCTTCTGAATCACCGCACTCATAACAGTGCGGTGTTCTTCGTCGATAGAGGCGCCGTTGAGCGCCTCCAACAAATTGTCCGGCGCCTCCGGGTGTACGGAAGTCGCCGGCGTCGCGGACTTGCCCTTCTTGTGAAGGCGCCGCCTGTCGGGCTCTGGAACCACTGATGGTTCCGGAGCAGTGTCCGGCCCAGGGCCGGACTTAGATCCCTCCGGGGTTTTACCCCCTTTGGGTTGGGAGTCCGGAAGGTCGCCTTGTGGCGCTTCCAGGACCACCTCCTCCTGGTTTTGTCCCCTACGGGACTCCACCTCCGCCGTCTGTAGGAGAGGGGAGGAGGCCGTCGGAAGTGAAGCGCTATTCACATCCGACGAATTCAGAGATCCGCTCGACGAATCGCCAAGCTGAGCTCTGGGCGGACTGTATGATTAGCTTCGGTGTTAGAAGCTATCAAATAATAAAGGAGTGCAATAAGTCATTCGGGTAGCCGGACACTTACGATTTTGCCAGGGGCTTGACCCTGGAGGGCCAGTCCTCCTCGCCGTCTTCGGCGTCGGGGGCGTAGTCCGGCAGAAGGGGCTTCCCCTTCTTGGACCCTCCGGCTTCCCCAGTTGGGGCGGCCTTTCTCTTCTTTCCTCCCCCCGTTGGAGGGGGAGAGGCATCTTCTTCTTCCTCCTCCTCATCTTCGGAGGCGGAGGGCGCGTTGGAGCCGTCGGGCAAATCCGACGACACCGGGCGCCGGGAACTCTTTCGGGTCCCCGTGGCCTTCTCCTTGGCCTTCTTCTCCGGCACCACATGGGGTGCCGGAACCAGTAGCTTCGCTAAGTGTGCGTCTACTGGGCCTTCGGGCAAAGGGGCCGGACAGTCAAACTGTCCGGATGTCCTCTTCCAATCCTGTCAAAGGAACGGGAGTTTAGATCCCACATAAGGTCACACTATGAAATGCGGATATCCCGTAAGGGACTAAAGGTAAGCTTACTTCGGAGGCTTGACGTTTGGCGCAGAACCCGCGATCCTCGGTGACGGGAGGGGAGACCTCGGAGCTTTTGAAAAGCACCTTCCAGGCGTCCTCGTGCTTCGTTTCGAAGAGCCGGGATAGAGTCTGGTGCCGGGCCGGGTCGAACTCCCACAAATTGAAGTCCCGTCGTTGACACGGGAGGATCCGGCGGAAGAGCATGACCTGGACCACGTTGACAAGTTTGACCTTCTTGGCCACCAGGTCTCGGACGCAGGTTTGGAGTCCGGTCACCTCTTCCGGATTGCCCCACGACAGGCCCGTCTCTTTCCAAGATGTGAGCCGGGTGGGGATGCCGGATCGAAATTCAGGGGCCGCTGCCCATTTAGGGTCACGCGGCTCGGTAATATAAAACCACCCAGATTGCCACCCTTTGATGGTTTCCACGAAGGCACCCTCGAGCCAGGTGACGTTGGCTATCTTGCCCACCATGGCGCCTCCGCATTCCGCCTGTCGGCCTTGCACGACCTTCGGCTTGACGCTGAAGATCTTCAGCCATAGGCCAAAGTGGGGCTGGATGCGGAAGAAGGCCTCGCACACGACGATAAACGCCGAGATATTGAGGATGAAGTTCGGGGCCAGGTCGTGGAAGTCCAGGCCGTAGTAGAACATGAGCCCCCGGACGAACGGGTGAAGAGGAAAACCCAGTCCGCGGAGGAAATGGGGAAGAAAAACAACCCTCTCATGGGGCCTGGGGGTGGGGATGAGTTGCCCCGCATCTGGGAGCCGGTGCGCGATGTCGTTAGACAAGTATCCGGCCTTCCTCAGGTTTTTGATTTGTCCCTCCGTGACGGAGGAGGCCATCCATCTACCTCCCGCTCCTGACATGGTTGGAGAAGGTTGAGGTGGGAAGTGCGGGCTTGGGCGCTGGAGCTCGAGCGCGCAGGGACGGATAAGCAGAGGAGGAAGAGGGCGTGAATGGAAAGGGCGGATTCTTATCCCCTTATATGGGCGGCCAAAACTACGAGCTCCCCACCGGCCTAATAAAACTCGCTTATCCCCCAAGCGCCGCGGTTAATGGCGCGGTTGGGTTACCCACACCCGTATTGATGAGAATCCCGGAATAAGGGGACACGATCTCTGCTTTGACAAGACGTGCCAGGGAAACCGCCTCGCTAAACGCGCTGAGGTGGAACAATAAAATGAATAAAGAGCCTGGCTGTGGCATGATGTCACGCCACGGAATACGTCAGCAGATCCGATTGATGCAAATATTATTCTCTCTACGAAGGAATGTGGAACTTATTTTGCAGAGCCGGACACTACCCTGGTGTTCAACATCTTCTATGAAATATTCGGAGGAGGAACCCGCCTTGCAATGCCGAAGACAACTTGCGCGCCGGACTCGTCGTCATTGAAGCCTGGTTCAGGGGCTACTGAGGGAGTCCTGGATTAGGGGGTGTCCGGATGGCCGGACTATGACCTTTGGCCGGACTCCTGGACTATGAAGATACAAGATTGAAGACTCCGTCCCGTGTCCGGATGGGACTTTCCTTGGCGTGGAAGGCAAGCTTGGCGATACGATATGAAGATCTCCTCCCATTGTAACCGACTCTGTGTAACCCTAGCCCTCTCCGGTGTCTATATAAACCGGAGAGTTTTAGTCCATAGGACGAACAACAATCATACCATAGGCTAGATTCTAGGGTTTAGCCACTCCGATCTCGTGGTAGATCTACTCTTGTACTACCCATATCATCAATATTAATCAAGCAGGAGTATGGTTTTACCTCCATCGAGAGGGCCCGAACCTGGGTAAAAACATCGTGTCCTTTGTCTCCTGTTACCATCCGCCTAGACGCACAGTTCGGGACCCCCTACCCGAGATCCGCCGGTTTTGGCACCGACATGGAGAATCATCATAACAAGAAAATAAAGTTTCTACAATCTGATCATAGAGGCGAATATTTGAGTTATGAGTTTGACCTTCATTTAAATAGTGTGGAATGGTTTCACAATACACGCCATCTGAAACACCACAGCGTAATGGTGTGTCTGAATGTCGTAACCGCACTTTATTAGATATGGTGCGATATATGATGTCTCTTACCGATTTACCACTATCGTTTTGGTGTTATGCATTAGAGACATCACATTAAATAGGGCACCATCTAAATCCGTTGAGACGACACCGTATGAACTGTCGTTTCTTAAAATTTGGGGTTGCGACACTTATGTCAAAAGGTTTCCAGCCTGATAAGATCGAACCCAAATCGGAGAAATGTGTCTTCATAGGATACCCTAAGGAAACAATTAGGTACACCTTCCATCACAAATCTGAAGGAAATATTTTTGTTGCTGAGAATTGGTCCTTTCTAGAGAAGGAGTTTCTCTCGAAAGAAGTGAGTGGGAGGAAAGTAGAACTTGATGAGGTAATTGTACCTTTTCTCAATATGGAAAGTAGCTCATCAGAGAAATCCGTTCCCATGATGCCTACACCAACTAGAGAGGAAGCTAATGATGATGAGCATGAAACTTCAGATCAAGTTACTACCAAACCTCGTAGGTCAACCAGAACACGATCGACACCAGAGTGGTATGGTAATCCTGTTCTAGAAGTCATGTTACTAGACCATGGCGAACCTACGAACTATGAAGAAGCTATGATGAGCCTAGATTCTGATAGATGGCTTGAGGTCATGAAATCTGAGATAGGATCCATGTATGAGAACAAAGTATGGACTTTTGTGGATTTTCCCGATGATCAACGACCCATAGAAGATAAATGGATCTTCAAGAAGAAGACTGACATTGATGGTAATGTTACTGTCTACAAAGCTCGACTTGTCGCAAAAGGTTTTTTTGACAAGTTCAAGGAGTTGACTATGATAAGACTTTCTCACCCGTAGCGATGCTTAAGTCTGTCCAAATCATGTTAGCAATTGCCGCATTTTATGATTAAGAAATTTGGCAAACGGACGTCAATACTACATTCCTTAATGGATTTCTAAAAGAAGAGTTGTATATGATGCAACCAGAAGGTTTTTGTCGATCCTAAAGGTGCTAACAAAGTGTGCAAGCTCCAGCGATCCATCTATGGACTGGTGCAAGCATCTCGAAGTTGGAATATACGCTTTGATGAGGTGATCAAAGCATATGGTTTTATACAGACTTTCGGAGAAGACTATATTTACAAGAAAGTGAGTGGGAGCTTTGTAGCATTTCTAATATTATATGTGGATGGCATATTGTTGATTAGAAATGATGTAGAATTTCTAGATAGCATAAAATGATACTTGAATAAAAGTTATTCAATGAAAAACCTCGGTGAAGCTGTTTATATATTGGGCATCAAGATCTATAAAGATAGATCAAGACGATTAATAGGTTTTTCACAAAGCACATACCTTGATAAAGTTTTGAAGAAATTTAAAATGGATCATTCAAAGAAAGGGTTCTTGCTTGTGAAATTGAATCAGACTCAATGCCCGACCACTCCAGAAGATAGAGAGAGATTACTATGAGATTGTCGAGTATATGAGCAAATTACCACAAGATTTAATCGGAATAAGCACTAAATAAATTATGACAGTAATAACAGAGACTAGACTAATCATGCGGACAAGCATAGTAGATGAACAGATCAAATCTAGGGCACATACTAGAAACATGAATTCTACCACGATCTTGAACAAGGACATAATGATATACGGTGCAACAGCAGCGGCACCGTTTATGTTGTCGCCCATGTCGTTGAGTATGAGGTTGCTGAGGTCGGGAAAGAAGTTGTCGTTGGCGAAGTCGTCGCTGCTAGCAGTCGCGCGAGTGCGCTCTCCAAAAACCTGATCACCCCTCTCCCGTAAAGGATGACGAGAGGCGGGGTTACGGAGGCCTGCTGTCCCTTCTCACGGTGCACGCTGAAAGGAGAGATGGAGAAGACCCGCGTGGCGGCGCAATGATCTGGAACGGTGATGCGAAACCATACGATGCTACGGCGGCTAGGGTAGACATCTGCCTGACTATATAATGCGGCCCGGTTAGGTCGTGGAGAAAACCCCACGTCCAAGTAACAGCCACACAATCCAAAAGAATCGGAAACCACTCTGTAATTAACGCGTCCATTAATTATTAATTAATGAGTTACTAAATTTTTCCCAACCAGCAAAAATATAGACAACATGCATAGCTCTGTCCCTGGCTCGGCTCATTTCCGCAACCTGCGGCGCGGCGTGCCGAGCGAGGAGGAGGAGCGCGCGTGTAGATCTCCTCTTCTCATGCTCATACAAGTGGTAGAAGAGCTCATCTTATAAAGAGGTGTAAGTCTCACTCAACTTCCGGGAAGGGACTAAACTTTAGTCCCACTCACACCACTCATTAGCTATGAATGAATGAGCCAAGAGAATTTCAGAATTTTAGTTGAGCTTTGGGGCAAAGGCCTACTAGCAAATTCCAGCAAAGGCTATATATATATATGCACACCGTACAGGTGGGAGCTAGAAAGAAATAAATATGATAATAGCTCATTAACATGGTAGATGTTATATACCACTAAAGATGAGTATGACTGCTGGAAATCAAGGAAGAATGCATTCATGTCATGACTTGTGCCCGCCATCCAAGGCACCGAATGTTAGTGCTAATCTTGTTTTAGAGTCTGTCAGATCTTGCATTTGTTTTCAGCTTCATGCATTGGTTAGTTAGGCTAGTTTGATTACGTGCATGTCAGCATGTGTTTGCATCTTGTAGCCTGAAACGTGCCCGTTCACGTTGAGGTTTAGTTTGTCTAGTTTCGTGTTAGGTTTGCATGTAGTTGGCATGGCACATCCAACGTGCTGCATGAGTTAGTTATATGGGCTAACGTGAGAGATCACATTTGGCCGTGTCGTGTGCGTGTGTTGTTAGGCCATAAGCCGAGTCGTGGGATGGCACGATTCACATGGGTTGTGGTGTAACTATAGGATCTTAATCTCAGTAACGGAATAAAAGGAAAGAGAAAGAAGCCAAGGAAGTCACGCGGCACAAAATCATCTTCTTCCTTGTGTCGTTCCGCTCTGTGCGTCTCTCGCCGCTACCGTGATCCCGTGTGTTTCCTCCCTCTGATCTAACAATTGGTATACAGAGCTTTAGGCTTAGGATCTTGGGCGTTTGGCGACGCTGATCGGAGGAGTTTCTGCGGTGGCGATGGGGGATACATCTCCGAAGAGTAGCGACGGGAAGAGCAGCAGCGGCGGCGGAAAGTACATGCCGCCGGCGGCCAGGAAGGCTGCTGCAGCGGACGGCGGCGCTGTCGTGCTCGCTACCCCGTCGAGGGCCATGAGTGTGCCCGTCCAGTATCCGATGCTGACGGACACCAACTACTCGCTGTGGGCTGCGAAGATGAAGGTCCTGATGAAGCCGTTGCGTATTTGGTCCGCGATTGAAGGCTCTGGTGAGTATGATCAGGCTGCGGATGAAGGGGCGTTCGCCGCGCTCTCTCAATCCGTTCCGGATCACGTGATGCTGCAGGTTGCGGAGTGCGACACCGCGCGTGAGGCGTGGGAGATGATCCGTTGTGCGCGCCTCGGTGAGGATCGCGTGAAGAAGGCGCATGCACGACAACTGAAGAAGCAGTTTGATCGCCTCGACATGGCTGACCGGGAGACGATCCCAGAGTTCGCCAAGAAGCTCATCCCGTTGGTGAGCGAGATCCACTCTCTCGACGTCACACTTGAAGATGAGGCCGTGGTGGAGCGGCTCTTCAGCGCTGTTCCAGACCGTTTCACGGAAAATCGTCAACACCATTGAGCAGTGGGGTGATGTCTCCGCGATGACGGTGCAAGAGGCGATTGGGCGCCTCACCGCGTTCGAGCAGAACCAGCGCGGTCGTCGTCAGAATGGTGGCGATGAAGGCGAGAAGCTAATGCTTGTTTCACGTGCCCAGCTAGAAGAGTTGATCCTTAAAGAGAAGAAGAAGGGTGTGGGCTCCAGCAGCGGCAACAAGAATGACGACCAGGACGGGCGTGGCGGTGGCCGCGGCCAGGACGGTAAGAAGAAGGAACGTCGTGGCAAGTTTGACAAGTCGAGGATCACTTGCTTCTAGTGTGGCGAGAAGGGCCATTTCGCCTCTGAGTGCGAGGAGCCGAAGAAAGAAAAGGTGCTGCTCGCCGACGCCGGCGACGACGAACCAGCACTGTTGATGGCGATGGCATGTGAGCACGGGCCATTGGTGGAGCACGCCAAGGTCAAGCCCAAAGAGAAGAAGGCTGAGATCACTCTTTTTGGTGCATCCATGGAGGAGTTGGAAGCTGCCAAGGACGAAGCAGAGAGGCTGCGTGGGGAGCTGGCTGCAGCCGAAGCAAAGTAAGCGGGCAGCACATACTCCTTAATGATGTGTATTTTGTTTCCAAACTCACAAGCAGTATACTAAGTCTTGGTCAGCTCAACGAGGAAGGGTGCAAATCAGTTCTACGACATGGGTTTCTGAGTGTGTTTGATCACTCAGGGAAGCTGATAGCCAGAGCCCGGAAAACTAAGAATCGGCTCTATGTGCTGAATTTGAAGAAGAGGCAGTTGTGTTTAATCGAACTTCCATGACAGCAGTAGAAAACAGAGGTCCTGTTCAAGACAGCGCTGACATCAAGCCAGCATGAAGGTGCTCGGTATGCAGAAATAAATTGTGTAACAAGATTAGGTAGGTGATTGTTAGTGCTAATCTTGTTTTAGAGTCTGTCAGATCTTGCATTTGTTTTCAGCTCCATGCATTGGTTAATTAGGCTAGTTTGATTATGTGCATGTCAGCATGTGTTTGCATCTTGTAGCCTGAAACGTGCCCGTTCACCGTTGAGGTTTAGTTTGTCTAGTTTCGTGTTAGGTTTGCATGTAGTTGGCATGGCACATCCAACGTGCTGCATGAGTTAGTTATGGGCTAACGTGAGAGATCACGTTTGGCCGGGTCGTGTGCGTGTGTTGTTAGGCCATAAGCCGAGTCGTGGGATGGCACGATTCACATGGGTTGTGGTGTAACTATAGGATCTTAATCTCAGTAATAACGGAATAAAAGGAAAGAGAAAGAAGCCGAGGAAGTCACGCGGCACAAAATCATCTTCTTCCTTGTGTCGTTCCGCTCTGTGCGTCTCTCACCGCTACCGTGATCCCGTGTGTTTCCTCTGATCTAACACCGAACACGTCTATATAATACGGTCGCCGAAGCAGGCCATAGGTGACGTCGTTTTACTCCTTTCCTTGCGTCTTTGCCGTTTCCACTCCCTATTTCCCTCCTTGCCCTTCCGACCTTGTCGTCGGCATGGTCCGGTAGGGGATAAGATGCTCATGGTCCGAGCGGAGATCGCTGCTAAATTTTGATCTTCGGATGAGACCTCGGACATCTTCGGATGGATGTCGATGGTCGAAAGTACATATGTGTGGAATGCATGGAAAACGTGGATCCTCTGCATATGTACCATTTGATTCGATTCGAGTTGCCGTCAATGATCAACGCCGATGCAGACCAGACATGGTTATCGATGGAGTAAACACTGTCCCCGTCCACCGGCACACGGGGTGGCATGCCAAGAGGCAAGGCAAGGGGCGGCAGATGAGATTGCCTCAGTGGATTCATCAGCCCATACGTTGTTGACCTCGGTAGATGCTTCTCTGACCCAAGGCCCTCGCCAGGCATCCTTTAATTTCTTGGGGTCCAGATTGGTTAATTTGTGTTCGATCTCGTTATCAGGAATTTCCTAGGGTCCGGATTTCATCCGTGTTCGGCCTCTCCATAAAATCAGCGGGGTTGAGACTTTTGAAGTCGGGCCTCTCCTTTATCATCAGCACGAGGGTATTGAATGAACTTTCCAGTGACCGAAGCAACCTCTTCACAATCTGATAATCAGTAATATCTTGAGCACCAAGACCATTCAGCTCACTAGCGATATCACTCAGACGATCAAAGGTTTATTGACAATTTTCTTTCATGATTCTCTTGAAGTGGTTAAACCTCGACCGAAGAATATCAATTTGTATCTCTTTCTGTGTTGGCACACCTTCATTGATTTTCTCAAATCTGTCCCAGATTTCTTTCGTTGAAGTCTTTCTCTACTGAAGGATCAGTCAAATGCAAAAAACACAGTGGAATCACGCAACACACGTTGCTGGTCTGCTTCCTGCCCACAAGGAAAGAAGAGCGACAAGGTTCAGATTTGACTGTTTGCAGCATGGGAGCTGATTGTGTCCTTGAGAGATGGTTGCAAAACGCATGCTTTGCTTCAGCATCCAGTTATACAAGTCTCTTCTCGTACGCAATGAGATTCAATGAGATAACCGTGAGTCTCAATCATGCCATTTTGCACCACATGCCATATGTCTTCATCGATAGCTTTCATGCAAGTCCACAACTTCTCTTTCTAGAACAGTTAATCTAGCCCATCAAAAATAGGAATCTTGTTCGTGGACTTGAAGTTAACTGCGGAAGACATACTCAACACCAAGGTGGTTAGACCTTAAAAACAAAGAAAAAGAGTACCTTGCTCTGATACCAATTATAGGACCAGAATATATCGACCAGCGAGGGTGAATGGAAGATTTGAAATTTCTTTTCAAACTAGAAATCTCTTAGCACAGCACAACACAACGGGAAATAAACTAAACAAATGTATTTTACTAAAGAAAACAATAGGAAACATGAGAGGACAAATAGAATATCTCTAGCTAGAAATCACAACTGGAAATAAACTACATATATTAAATCTGAAGTTAGATAGAACCAATGGTGCTCAAAGGTGACAAGTTATTTTTTTCGACGAGTTCACTCTTCTACAAAAGAGCTACGTCTGGTTGGAGGGACTTGTGATTGAACACATGAGCAAAACTCTCTCTGTCCTATTCTCCTTGACAAAGTTTGTCAACTAGCATCAATTTACTCTAGGTAGAAACATCAGGCGATGTCCGTAACCTTCATAGAGTTTTCTTCGCAAACTGGAATGACTCTTGGTACTTAATTAAGACTTTGACGCCTAACCATCTAGACAGTTAACATTTCTCAAGAGTACTAGGGAAAGGTTTCTCAACTTAGATCTGCGTGATGCTCAACCACTATCTAAGTTTATACTATGGGGTTTTCTCTCTGTGGATTCACTCAAAACGACTGAAGGCATGGTACTCAGACAGTCTTGTCAAAATACCACGGAGCGGACAACCATAATAGTAGGCGCAGAGTGGCTATTTGTAGCCAGAGCAATCCCAAGGGCGAAGTGACAAATTGGGGCATGTGGACCAACCAATGGCCAACCGACACGTTTACAACGGTTGGATTTGCAACTCAGACGACACCTTTACTTGAGGAACAAGTAAATCAGACTCCTCTACTAGAGTAATTCTCTTGCAGCCTAGAAGAAATTTGTCTCCGGCTAGTGAGTGATTATTTTTTGCATGAAGAGATTTCTCTCAACTCAGTTGGGATATATTTTGGTTAAGTGTCAGCAGGCATAAGTCTCGAAATACTTCAACGCCTCTTAATAGTATGGTGGTCCTACGACTCAAAGAAAGAAAATGAAACTACAAAATAAAAGAGCTACGTCTTCACGTTGTCTTCAGTCTGCTCTACTGCAGTCATTTTCTCTCGAACATCATGCTAACAATTGCTTCGACTCAGCAATAGTTTTAGGGGTCGTCTCCGACACACAATCTTCTCGATAGCAAACTTCTCTGGGGCATTTATAGCAAACTCCTCAATACTCTCGTCACAGATTTTGCAGTTAGGGTTGTGTGAGAGATCACACTCTGCAAGGGTGTCATTGGTTAGCATTCGGCCCTTAATCAGAAGCAAGAAGAAGGACCTGCATTTGGCCTCCACCTTGGCCTTCCACAGCTTGATATTATTTCTTGAAGGAACGCAAAGTAGGCAACGCATGGAATCTATCCATGGAATGATGCTGCAAAAGATGTTGTATAATGTTGTGATACTTAAATCTATTATTTGTGTGAAAGGCCACAACATTGAAAAAGGCAGAGTTGGTCCTCCGACAAAATGATAATGGTGTTCGACCAGATAATTTTAAATACTGACACAGAAGAGTTAAGACGTTCTGCATTTTTCACAAATTAATGTTTTTCTTTTTAATAAAAAATTCAACTATTCTATTAAAAAATGGACGGAAGCGGCAACACGCGCCATCATGATCTAGTATAACATATTTCAGCAGTTTCAACACTGAATTCCTAAATGTAAGAACTTGTCGGCGATGCTCCAGAATTCAGTTACCGTAGGGCTGCGCCTTCTTGGCTGCAGCCATGGAGCGCAATCTAGCAGCAATCTGGGTAAAGCTTGGGCGTTGTAATGGTTCTGCCGCCCAGCATTGCTCCATCAGAGATCTCCACTCTGGGTCACATGAGTCAGGCACCGGCGGCCGCAGAGTGTTCATCACAATACCACCTGACAGTAAAACCACAGTCTTCTATCAAAATTTGAATGCAAATGCAATTTCTAGGAGGGAATCACATATTCACACGATGGCTGATTTTGTACCCACCAAGAATAGCACCGTAATGTAAACCTGCATATGGTTCTTCTCCCGTGAGGATTTCCCACAGAACAATCCCAAAAGAGTAGACATCAACCTGGGGGAAACATGTCAAACAGTAATCCAATGTGCGAGTTGTACGCTAACTTGGCTGGATATAGGTATCTATATGGTACATACAGACAAAGATGGATTAGCAGACCTTTTCAGAGACCAAGCTGGTAGTCCCATTCAGAAGCTCTGGGGCCATCCATGGAAGCATTCCACTCACATCACAAGAGATGAGCGTGTGGCACTTTACTTTGGAAAGTCCAAGACCACCAACCTGCATCATCCAAGAGAATCACTGAAAATTAGATATAAAAAGAAATGGTGTTAGCCTAAATGATACTATGAAAGCCAATTTGTTCGCATGGGTCGATCCAGTTTCTTGACAGTTTGCATACGCAATGTTGCATTTGCATGTGGCAATGAAAAATATTAAACGGAAGCCTTAATCTGGTATGAATGTTGAGTAAATGATCCAGTAATAGATGAAAAAGTTCAGAAGCCAAAATTCAGAAGCAAAGAATGAATTAGTGGCAATGGTATATTAGAAGAAAGAAAATGAAAGTGAAACTAGAATAAAATGTTTTGTTGTGAGAACATAGTACTGACGTTGGGTTAGAACTCAACGCCACTGGCCCACTGCACATCAGTTGTTGCTGGCGGTGCATGGCTATCCAACGCCGCTAACGTGGCCCGACCCAAAGACAGAGGGAGGGTATTATCCATCCGGCAGTGGATTGGTCTTATCCACTGCCCCCTCTCCGCACAAACCCTCACTAGCTCAAACCCTCACTCCCTCTTGCACCGCTGGCTTCTCGATAGATGAGTCGCCGGATCCATCACCAACCAGCACTTATATTGACATCCGGGAGTGGGACATCGACATGGTGAGTGAGATGACATAGGCCGAGAATACAAAACAGAAAAGGCGAGTGAGATCTTGACTTTCTATTATCATACAACATAGAAGTATTTGATCAGGGGGAAGCATCTAGCCATGGAGGCGCAAAACAAGGCGCACCGCACCGAGGAGGACCTCATGGCGCACATCAGCGCCGACCAGGACTTCACGCAGGAGTAGATGGCCATCGACCGCTCCTTAGTGTCCCTTCGGGAAGACGAGAAGATGTGCCGGCAGGAGATGTAACCTCCTTAGGCTCCGGCTCCGCCTGCTCCTCCATCCACGGAGGAATTCCGGATGGCAGACGCGCTCGTTAAGAATAGCGACATACTAGTTCGCTTCCTCCTGGCGAGCGGAGGAGATCTTGCAGGAGCAGAGCCAGCCGCCTCCCGCTCCGGCTACTCCTCCATCGGACATCGTAGAAGGCGCCGTCTGCGGTTGCGGCCATGAGGATGTCATCGACATGTAGGCGGCCCGATAGTGACAGAGGCGGCCGGTGGTGAGGAATCGGGTGCACGAATTAGTTGTAATTAGATGATATTATTTTGTGATTGAATAGTACTGTTCAAATTTTTTGTAATATATAGATGCCAACTAGTTTATTATTAACTAAGATTTAGTTTAGTTAATATTTTCACTAGATTAGTGTAACACGCTTATCTGACAGTCGTGGTTTACTGACGATAGGGACCTGCGGCTCAAAGCCAGTCCGAGCAAAATGAAACTTGAGTAGTACGACCGGTGTATGTTCACCAGGGTGCGGTACTGATTACTAGTATTTCGATGGTGTGTTGATCCCCAACGCAACGTTGACACATATACAAGTGGCATTTATGACGGAAGCCGGTAGTATCAGCTTACCACATGCGTCATACTACTGGGGTCGGGCCTCCGTGTTGATAACAACGTTTTGGAACGCCGCTACTAGGCTTTTTCCAACACTAGGCTTTTTCCAACTAGTGAAAATTGCACTTCCTATAATATGCAATTGAATACATATATAATCACACCTATTGTACAGCATTTGCACGAATATATTTACACTCACCCAACATAAAAAGAAATACCCATAACAAAGTATACTAAAAAGCGAAAGAAACATAAAAATAGAAAAAAAACAAAGGGAGGGTGTGGAGGGCTGGGTTTTAGATGGGCTGGACAGAGTTTTTTTTTTGAGAATTGGCTGGACAGGGCTAGCCTAGTCGCACAGCTAACGGGCCTCAAGCTAGCCTGGTCACACAGCTAATGGGCCTCAGCCCATTAAGGTATTGACTAATCCAAAGAAAAGGCCAGTCACAAATTCCCAGCGCAAAACAAACACACCACACAACAGGACAAAGGGGGGGGCACGAATTTTACAGTACCAGTCATCGGAAAGGAAAACCGACTGATCCAAATTCAAAATCCAGGCAACTTATATATAGCTAAAGTGGTACTCCCTCCGTCCGAAAATACTTGTCATCAAAATGGATAAAAAGGGATGTATCTAGAACTTATGCTATAAATTATAAGTTTGCTCCCAAAACGATATTGTAAAAATATTTAACAGGTAAAATTAACATCATATTTAGATTCCACATATTTTTTTAATAAAATTTCATATATAATATGTTAAAATCGAAGTTACGGTTTAAAAGATACGGATAATTTAGAAAATCATTTATTTGACTTAAATATAGTCCAAAATAATATTTAAAAATACTTAACAGGTGAAAATAATCTCATATTCATATTCTACATATTTTTCTAATCAAATTTCATAAATAACATGTTCAAATCGGAGTTACGGTTTAAAAGATATGGATGATTTAAAAAAATATTGTTTGACTTAAATATGACCCGCAGATGAATGACCTAAAACATCAGGGGGGTTTTCGAAAAATGTAAAATAACGGTTCGGGTGTGACATAAATCCGGACTGCGGGTTTATTTCAACAAAACACAGGGACTTTTGTGTGAAATATGAAAAAAAACCGATTCGTTTTAACTTAAAACAGGACTGCTGGTTGAATTCTCTGAAATAGAGGGACTTTTCTAAAAAATGCCATGACGGACGAAAGAAACCCAATTTGTTTTATTATTTGGTAAAGATGAGCTATGTGATTTGGTGACCGAATGTTGTTCGGAGTCCCGGATGAGATTACAGACATGATGAGGAGTCTCGAAATGATCAAGAGGTAAGATTGATATATAGGACGATAGAGTTCGGACACCGGAAGTGTTCCGAAGGGTATCAGGTATGTATCGGGTCACCGGAAGGGGTTTCGGCCACCCACCGTCAAAAAGATATGGGGCCTATTGGGGCCATGAGGGGAAACACATCAGCCACTAGGGGCTGGTGCGCCCCCCATATGGCCCGAACCATAGGAGAAAGGAAGAGGGGAAGGGAGAAAGGAAGGGGGGGATTCGGCCTCCC
This sequence comes from Triticum aestivum, assembly GCF_018294505.1. Lineage (NCBI taxonomy): Eukaryota > Viridiplantae > Streptophyta > Magnoliopsida > Poales > Poaceae > Triticum > Triticum aestivum. The sequence continues at coordinate 683,504,311 of NC_057813.1, read as the reverse complement.
CCTTCCTTCCCTCCTCCCTCCTCTTTCCTTCCCCCTCCGGCATTTATGGAAGGGGGAGGCCGAATTGGGAAGGACCCCAAGTAGGACTCGTCTCCCCATGACTGCCTCTCCCCCCACACCTATATATATATACATGGGGGCCACCTAGAACACACAAAATCAATTATTAGCCGTGTGTGGCGCCCTCTCCATAGTTTACAACCCCGGTGATATTATCGCGGTGCTTAGGCGAAGCCCTGCAAGGACCACTTCACCATCACCTTCACCACACCGTCGTGCTGATGAAACTCATCTACTACGTCGACACCTTGCTAGATAAAGAAGGCGAGGGACGTCACCGAGCTGAACGTGTGCAGAACTCGGAGGTGCCGTACGTTTGGTTTTTGATCGGTCGGAGCTAGAAGAAGTTCGACTACATCAACCGTGTTGTCAAACGCTTCCGCTTACAGTCTACGAGGGTATGTAGACACATTCTACCCCCCGTTGTTTTTATGCATCTCCTAGGTAGATCTTGCATGAGCGTAGGAATTTTTTGAAATTGCACGCTGTGTTCCCCAACAGTGCATCCGAGCCAGGTCTACGTGTAGATGATATGCACGAGTAGAACACAAAGAGTTGTGGGCGGTGATCGTCATACTGCTTACCACCAATGTCTTACTTTGATTCGGTGATATTGTTGGATGAAGCGGCCTAGACCAACCTTACATGACCACGTTCATGAGACCGGTTCCACCGACAGACATGCAACTAGTTTTGCTAAAGGTGGCTGGCGGGTGTCAGTTTCTCCTACTTTAGTTGAATCGAATTTGACTGTGTCCGGTCCTTATTGAAGGTTAAAACAACAAAACTGGATAAATCACCGTTGTGGTTTTGTGATGTAGGTAAGAACGGTTCTTGCTAGAAGCCCGTAACAGCCACGTAAAACTTGCAACAACAAAGTAGAGGATGTCTAACTTGTTTTTGCAGGGCATGTTGTGATGTGATATGGTCAAGACATGATGTGATATACGTTATTGTATTAGATGATCATGTTTTGTAAAAGTTATCGGCAACCGGCAGGAGCCTTATGGTTGTCTCTTTATTGTATGAAATGCAAATGCCATGTAATTGCTTTACTTTATCACTATGCGGTAGCGATAGTTGTAAACAACAACAAGTGTTGGAGTAAGATTCAGTAGGTTTCGGTCTACCCTTGTGAGTGAATTTACTAATATTGACTGGGCTGAAAGTCTTCTTGACAGAAGGTCCATAGGTAACTTTGCCATATTCTTTTGGTCCAAATCTTATATATGTGCTAAGAAACAGTCAACTATCTCTAGGTCTAATACAGAGGCTAAATATAAGCAACTAGCAAATGGCACTGCAGAAATTATCTGGCTTCAGTCTATGCTAAGGGAACTTGGGGTGACACAAGTACAAGCTGCTCGTCTTTGGTGTGACAAATCTTGGTGCTACTTATTTTTATGCTAATTTAGTTTTTCATGCCAGAACAAAACACATTGAGATAGATTTTCACTTTGTAAGAGAACGTGTTTGCAACAAACAATTGGATATTCATTTTATTTATTCAAGAGATCAGATTACAGATGGCTTCACCAAGGAATTGCCCACAAGATATTTTGAATAATTCAAGTGTAATGTCAACTTGATCAAGTTGTAATTCAGGGGCTATTTTGAACATATCCTAGGTGGGCGCATATGTTCTGTTAGAGCTAGTTAGTTGGAGAGATCGATTAGTATCTCATGGTTTAAAGTTTTTTTTATCTCTCTATCATCCCTTGTACTCCAGAAATGTAATATCAACTTGCATACGCATATGGGATAAGCCCCATCATATCAATAAATACACGCGCGGCCCTCCCTCCGTTCCTTTATATAAGGTGTATTTGTTTTTCCAAAAGTTAAACATGTGCAAGTTTGACTGAGTTTTTAGAAAAATATACCAATATCCACAATACCAAATTTATATCATTTGATTGCACATGAAAAGTAGTTTTATATTTTATCTATTAGGTATTGCAGATGTTTCTTTTTATTCTATAATCTTGGTCAAACATTCACATGATTGACTTGCACGAAAATCAATACACCTCATATTCTGGAACAGAGGGGGAATTTAACAAGGCTACCCTAGCCCATCACCTCCGGCGAGATTCCCTTCTCGAAAGGATGGATGTCATCCATGGAGAGTACAGGAGGAATGGATGTCGATTAAGGGAGTGGATGGGGACACCGCGTACTAGTGGGAAGTTGTGGTGGAGTTCAGGCTCCATGGCATCTCTTATCTAGTCACCAATTTTCTGGAACGCGATCCATGGCATCGACTTGAGATAAAAGGATGTACAAACATATCCAATGATTTGCTAAACATGATTAAATTATACTGAATCACCGTGGATCATGGAAGTGCAGTTCTATCAGCAATTATCGTGCAACCGAACTAAATGTCCATATGATTATCACAGCAGGCACTATAAGTTCCATCTTAGAAATAAACTGCAAGTATGAGGGGATATGATCCTAAAAATCATCACTAGTGCCTAATTTTTGGAAAGTCAATATATGATGGATTTCCCAATATCGAATGTCAAGAACGCGATACGGAAGAGACGGAATGGTAGTCTAGCAATATAATGAAGTTGAACAAGGTAACAATAGAATAAAACAGAAGAAATGTGATTCTTACCTTGCATATTGGGCGTAGTGGATCCGTTAAATTAACATGTAAATTGTCACTTTTGAGGTCAAAGTGCACTATGTTTTTGTGATGCAAGTACTCCATTCCAAAAGCTGCATCCATGGCTATAATTAATCTCTTGTGTCGGCCAAGGCTCCTGTGTATGCAGAGAATATTAATCCATTGAACTTCATGTAAGATTACAGATTTCTTTTTATTAAGAAATGGCAGACTTAAAAGAGATATGCTAGAGTGCTAGACATCTAAATAGTGGATGTACTTGGAATTCTTCCACAAAGCCGTCCTAAGTGAGCCATTAACCATGTATTCTGTAACTGTGGCAATGGACCCCTCATGTCCATCTAGAACAATACCATAAAAGGCCACAACATTGGGATGGTGTAGACCTGCATGGTTTGATACTTCGTTCCAAAACTCATTCCGCTGCAAATATTCAGGAGTTATCTGTAAAAGGACAAGTATAAGCAAGTACAAAGAAATCTGAAATATGAGAACTGTACCAGTCTGTCGGAAGAACCTCGCTCTTGCTGATTGGTTCTTTTTATTGCAACATCAGAGCCTCTCCATTTACCATGACATACCATTTTATAATCAATAGAACTGAGCTCTCGGAGCTCTTCGAGATCATCGTCCTTTATAATCTGAAACATGAACATGTTGTTGGTAGAAAATATTAGTTTGTAACTAGACTTGTCCCTATAGTTGAACTTGTCTAAAGTACATTACGGCTGAATCCAACTAAGAAAATTCATGGCCATTAGTATAATATGTTCCGTTGGTGCACTACATATTTTGAGACTCTTGATTCGCACCTGGCACATCAACGACAGGTCATTTCTTGATGCATAAATACACTCTGTTTCCGTGGCATTCAGTTTATCAACAATATCCTGTATAGTTGGCCTTTTGTGTCGGTCCTCCTGCACACAACTTAAACCTATTTCGATGCATATCTTTACTTGTTCGGAATATGCCTTCCTCAGGTTTGATGTTTCAAGTAGCCTATTTGTCCAGATTAACTGCACCTACCGATTCAGAGAACAGAAAAATGGTAATATATTAGTATAACTGAAGTATTACTTATGAAATACGTACAGATGATCTCGATAAAGATAACACGTTCTCTTACAACATTGCTGAATTCCTGGGAAGACATGTTAGCGCTATTGAAGTAGCCCGCATGTCCTGCCATTATCTTTATGATTACAACACCCAAGCTGAATATGTCGAACTTATTTGAGATTAAATTATTGCAAATGTATTCCGGCGGTAAATACCCACTGCATCACACATCATATACATAAATGCTACTAATATTAAACATTTAATGAAAAATAAAGTTAGCTTCTCAAATTCAGTTGACATTAAGAATGCTTACATTGTTCCTAAAGAACTATTTGTAGCTCGTGTTTTTTCATCTCTGAAGAGCCTTGACATCCCAAAATCTGCGATTCTGGCAACCATGTTCTCATCTAGTCATACATTGGCTGGTTTTAAATCCAAATGATAAACAGGAGGTTTTAATTCATTGTGGAGGTATTTCAGACCCTGGCAAATCCCCTTAATTATTCCATAGCCTGTCTGCCAATCATATCTATCACACTCATCTGCAAAACCAAATTAGGAGAATTCTCGAGCTCTAAATTTTTAAAATGGTATATACTAATATGCCAACTAAAACAAGAAAAACATCTTCATTACCAGAAAGATACTTGTCAAGGCTTCCATTAGACATATACTCCAAGCAGAGCGCTCTATGTGTCTTTTCAGCAAGAACCAATTTAGCTTTGTACTCTACTTGTACTTCCTGAATATTGTGGCAATAGCCAACTAATCGCACAATATTTTGTTGTCTGAGCCTTGTAAGATTGTTAAACTCATTCTGAAACTGCTCATCATCAATTCCTGGCATGTCATAGAGTATCTTCACAGCAATCCTTTTGCCATGTTGATGCACTCCCTATCCAACATTTCACATGGTTATTTTTTCTTTACATAGTTACATATACAACGTACGTAAAGCAGAAAATGCTATGTTGGAATGTGACCCAAATTATTTACTGCTATGTGATGGTTAAAAGAGCAATGCAAGATCAATTATGTGAGTTAATCATAATGAGGATCAGTAGAGAATAAATATAGCTTTCCTCTGCTTTCAGGATCTATTCATCTGCAACAGGAAGCACTGCAACATCATGCTAAGGGGAATGGTGGTAGGAAATACCCTTTGGCTCCCGCATGTATATACACCCTATATGTTTTTTTTAAGATAATTAAACAAAAATTCAAAATATTTCAAAAGTATTTTTAGATTAAACTTGACTTACTTGTGCACTAGTATATAAATTTTCACAATCAAAAAACCCAACGTTTACTTCACAGCGAAAAAGACAAAATTTATTTGCTAGTATAGGTCACTATTCATGCTATTTTGACTGAAAATTTGTCTTTTTTGAAAAGAAATCAAAGAGGAATTTTCTTTTTGTGGAATTTTCTCACTAGTACAACCCTATGTGCTGTTATAAAAAATTGTTCGTAAAGCCTTTGTGTTCGCCGCTACTTTGCTTTGTTGTTTCTGGCTTCCCAGGCAGCTGAAAGCCTGGGAAACTCCTAGTTATGGTTTTGTTAGCTATTGGTGGCAAAACTCTGCATGCTAAACTGATCTCGTAGTTATGATTTTGTTCAGGAAACCATGTACAGCATTAACCTTACCAGGTAAACCTTTCCATAGGAACCGCTACCAATCCTACGCTCCTCGGAGAAATCATTAGTAATTTCTCGTAATAAATCTAGCGGCATAACTGTTGTCTCTGAACTTGCATAATCCATGCTGTTGTTTTTCCTGGAAGAAGAAGGAACACTTATACCTTTTGTATATAACAACTTGAAAAAGGTAGTAATTTTCTTTGGGGTAGAAAAGGCTAGTATTTAATTGAGAGCAATCAAGGAGTCCTTGCTGACATCTACCAGTAGATAAATATACACTGAACAAATAAGATACAAAATACAATATAAAAACAGACAGTATGGGAAGAATAACTTCCGGGCTCATACAACAACGATAAATGATGATTTACACGGATGATGTCGAAGATGCATGGAGTTTCCACAAAATCATCGATGGAATTCGTGGAGAGCTACACAATGGGGAAAGCACATACCTGGAAACGGCCAGGGGCGAGAAGAATGCTGCTAGTTGACGGCAGTGGTTGATGCAGGGGAATAAAGGAGAGTGAGCATCCTGGTAGCTTTTTCCTCTTTAGCAAAAGCAGATTGATAGCTACAAGAGGCCGGCGAGTGGGGCCTTCTTGTCGTGCTCGGGGAGGAAAGAGGAGCTCTGTGGAGACGGCGGCGCCTGCTGCTGGCCGGCTGAGTATTGGGGTCCTGGGAGGCGTCGGGGCATGCTGCTGGCCGGAGGAGGTGGCAGTGGCTGGTAAACCATAACAGAGCATCGCTTCGACGGAGGGATCCACCAGAGTTTCGCGGGTGGACTCGATAGAAAGAGAAGTGGGGAATTCCTCAACGTGGGTACAAAAGGGCAGGCGTCGCACCCTGCTTTTTCGTCGACAGCGCTGCTACATGCACGCGGTGGGTTTTACGGATTCAACGTGCTGTGAGTACGTGGCAGATTTTGAAGGGATACGGGGCCCACCCCCATTAAAATGGGGTGGGGGTGGGGGTGGGGGGGGGCTGAGATTACTTAGCAATGAGTACCCCGTGGAAGCCCCGTAATCTTCCGTATTTCTAGGATTTTTGGTTGACGAAGGACAAAACCCCGGTGCCATCAGGACGATGCATGCAATCTCTACCTTAATTTATTTAATAATAAAGAGAATTGGGTTTTTGTCGTCCGTTGCACCATTTTGCAAAAAAAAAAACCTGTATTTTCTTCAAATCAACCCGCAGTCCGGACTTAAGTTATCCAAACCGTTATTTTACAGTTTTTATATAAAAAAAGCCCTTGTATTTTTTCTAAATCAACCCGCAGTCCGGACTTAAGTCACACGAACTGTTATTTTACATTTTTTCGAAAACTCCCCAGACCTTTTAGGTAATTCATCCCCGGGTCATATTTAACTCAAACAAATGATTTTCTAAATCATTCATATCTTTTAGACCGTAACTCCGATTTAAACATCTTATATATGAAATTTGATTCGGAAAATATGAATATGTGATTATTTTAACCTGTTAAGTATTTTTAAATATTATGTTAGAAGATATTAATGTAAAACAAATGATTTTTTAAATTATTCGTATCTTTTAAACCGTAACTCCAATTTTAACATGTTATATATGCAATTTGATTACAAAAACATGTGAAATCTGAATAAGATGTTAATTTTACTTGTTGATTACTTTGTAAATATTATTTTGGAAGCAAACTTATAATGTATAGTGCACAATCCGTTTTTCTTCCGTACTCGCAGCGATTCGGATTGCAAATAAACACCCACTATAACCATATAGGAAAAAAGAAAACATCGATAACTACACATGCATACCTCTAAATTCGTCAGAGGAAAAAACAACAGATTTATCATGGCGAGTGTGAGAGAAAGCGAGAGAGAGAGAAAGAGGGAGAGGGATGAGAGAGGGAGAGAGAGGGAGAGAGCGACGCCTTAGGATTAACCACATTCAAACATGTTTTGGTTTGTGTGAACACAGAGTCCACCACCAGCGAGAGTGAGAAGGAGGATAAGCGGCAACACAAATATGATGCCTCGCTAAAATAAAGGAGATGGACCTATTTGTGGTCTTGAGTGATGGTTGTTGGGTTAAGAGTGTGTGTTGTGCTTTTTTCTCCCGTTGCAACACACGGGCTCTTTTGCTAGTATGTTATTAATGGTGCAAAATCCAACAACAAAAACCAACTACCAGGAAAAAACCCCGAAAACAAACCCTAAGGTCGTATACCTCGCGACAATAACTCTTCCACATAGCCACTAACCCTATGATATAAGACACAACATAAACAAATAAATACACAACACCTAGGCGCGGCGTGCCGAGCGAGGAGGAGGAGCGCGCGTGTAGATCTCCTCTTCTCATGCTCATACAAGTGGTAGAAGAGCTCATCTTATAAAGAGGTGTAAGTCTCACTCAACTTCCGGGAAGGGACTAAACTTTAGTCCCACTCACACCACTCATTAGCTATGAATGAATGAGCCAAGAGAATTTCAGAATTTTAGTTGAGCTTTGGGGCAAAGGCCTACTAGCAAATTCCAGCAAAGGCTATATATATATATGCACACCGTACAGGTGGGAGCTAGAAAGAAATAAATATGATAATAGCTCATTAACATGGTAGATGTTATATACCACTAAAGATGAGTATGACTGCTGGAAATCAAGGAAGAATGCATTCATGTCATGACTTGTGCCCGCCATCCAAGGCACCGAATGTTAGTGCTAATCTTGTTTTAGAGTCTGTCAGATCTTGCATTTGTTTTCAGCTTCATGCATTGGTTAGTTAGGCTAGTTTGATTACGTGCATGTCAGCATGTGTTTGCATCTTGTAGCCTGAAACGTGCCCGTTCACGTTGAGGTTTAGTTTGTCTAGTTTCGTGTTAGGTTTGCATGTAGTTGGCATGGCACATCCAACGTGCTGCATGAGTTAGTTATATGGGCTAACGTGAGAGATCACATTTGGCCGTGTCGTGTGCGTGTGTTGTTAGGCCATAAGCCGAGTCGTGGGATGGCACGATTCACATGGGTTGTGGTGTAACTATAGGATCTTAATCTCAGTAACGGAATAAAAGGAAAGAGAAAGAAGCCAAGGAAGTCACGCGGCACAAAATCATCTTCTTCCTTGTGTCGTTCCGCTCTGTGCGTCTCTCGCCGCTACCGTGATCCCGTGTGTTTCCTCCCTCTGATCTAACAATTGGTATACAGAGCTTTAGGCTTAGGATCTTGGGCGTTTGGCGACGCTGATCGGAGGAGTTTCTGCGGTGGCGATGGGGGATACATCTCCGAAGAGTAGCGACGGGAAGAGCAGCAGCGGCGGCGGAAAGTACATGCCGCCGGCGGCCAGGAAGGCTGCTGCAGCGGACGGCGGCGCTGTCGTGCTCGCTACCCCGTCGAGGGCCATGAGTGTGCCCGTCCAGTATCCGATGCTGACGGACACCAACTACTCGCTGTGGGCTGCGAAGATGAAGGTCCTGATGAAGCCGTTGCGTGTTTGGTCCGCGATTGAAGGCTCTGGTGAGTATGATCAGGCTGCGGATGAAGGGGCGTTCGCCGCGCTCTCTCAATCCGTTCCGGATCACGTGATGCTGCAGGTTGCGGAGTGCGACACCGCGCGTGAGGCGTGGGAGATGATCCGTTGTGCGCGCCTCGGTGAGGATCGCGTGAAGAAGGCGCATGCACGACAACTGAAGAAGCAGTTTGATCGCCTCGACATGGCTGACGGGGAGACGATCCCAGAGTTCGCCAAGAAGCTCATCCCGTTGGTGAGCGAGATCCGCTCTCTCGACGTCACACTTGAAGATGAGGCCGTGGTGGAGCGGCTCTTCAGCGCTGTTCCAGACCGTTTCACGGAAAATCGTCAACACCATTGAGCAGTGGGGTGATGTCTCCGCGATGACGGTGCAAGAGGCGATTGGGCGCCTCACCGCGTTCGAGCAGAACCAGCGCGGTCGTCGTCAGAATGGTGGCGATGAAGGCGAGAAGCTAATGCTTGTTTCACGTGCCCAGCTAGAAGAGTTGATCCTTAAAGAGAAGAAGAAGGGTGTGGGCTCCAGCAGCGGCAACAAGAATGACGACCAGGACGGGCGTGGCGGTGGCCGCGGCCAGGACGGTAAGAAGAAGGAACGTCGTGGCAAGTTTGACAAGTCGAGGATCACTTGCTTCTAGTGTGGCGAGAAGGGCCATTTCGCCTCTGAGTGCGAGGAGCCGAAGAAAGAAAAGGTGCTGCTCGCCGACGCCGGCGACGACGAACCAGCACTGTTGATGGCGATGGCATGTGAGCACGGGCCATTGGTGGAGCACGCCAAGGTCAAGCCCAAAGAGAAGAAGGCTGAGATCACTCTTTTTGGTGCATCCATGGAGGAGTTGGAAGCTGCCAAGGACGAAGCAGAGAGGCTGCGTGGGGAGCTGGCTGCAGCCGAAGCAAAGTAAGCGGGCAGCACATACTCCTTAATGATGTGTATTTTGTTTCCAAACTCACAAGCAGTATACTAAGTCTTGGTCAGCTCAACGAGGAAGGGTGCAAATCAGTTCTACGACATGGGTTTCTGAGTGTGTTTGATCACTCAGGGAAGCTGATAGCCAGAGCCCGGAAAACTAAGAATCGGCTCTATGTGCTGAATTTGAAGAAGAGGCAGTTGTGTTTAATCGAACTTCCATGACAGCAGTAGAAAACAGAGGTCCTGTTCAAGACAGCGCTGACATCAAGCCAGCATGAAGGTGCTCGGTATGCAGAAATAAATTGTGTAACAAGATTAGGTAGGTGATTGTTAGTGCTAATCTTGTTTTAGAGTCTGTCAGATCTTGCATTTGTTTTCAGCTCCATGCATTGGTTAATTAGGCTAGTTTGATTATGTGCATGTCAGCATGTGTTTGCATCTTGTAGCCTGAAACGTGCCCGTTCACCGTTGAGGTTTAGTTTGTCTAGTTTCGTGTTAGGTTTGCATGTAGTTGGCATGGCACATCCAACGTGCTGCATGAGTTAGTTATGGGCTAACGTGAGAGATCACGTTTGGCCGGGTCGTGTGCGTGTGTTGTTAGGCCATAAGCCGAGTCGTGGGATGGCACGATTCACATGGGTTGTGGTGTAACTATAGGATCTTAATCTCAGTAATAACGGAATAAAAGGAAAGAGAAAGAAGCCGAGGAAGTCACGCGGCACAAAATCATCTTCTTCCTTGTGTCGTTCCGCTCTGTGCATCTCTCACCGCTACCGTGATCCCGTGTGTTTCCTCTGATCTAACACCGAACACGTCTATATAATACGGTCGCCGAAGCAGGCCATAGGTGCCGTCGTTTTACTCCTTTCCTTGCGTCTTTGGTTAATTTGTGTTCGATCTCGTTATCAGGAATTTCCTAGGGTCCGGATTTCATCCGTGTTCGGCCTCTCCATAAAATCAGCGGGGTTGAGACTTTTGAAGTCGGGCCTCTCCTTTATCATCAGCACGAGGGTATTGAATGAACTTTCCAGTGACCGAAGCAACCTCTTCACAATCTGATAATCAGTAATATCTTGAGCACCAAGACCATTCAGCTCACTAGCGATATCACTCAGACGATCAAAGGTTTATTGACAATTTTCTTTCATGATTCTCTTGAAGTGGTTAAACCTCGACCGAAGAATATCAATTTGTGTCTCTTTCTGTGTTGGCACACCTTCATTGATTTTCTCAAATCTGTCCCAGATTTCTTTCGTTGAAGTCTTCTCTACTGAAGGATCAGTCAAATGCAAAAAACACAGTGGAATCACGCAACACACGTTGCTGGTCTGCTTCCTGCCCACAAGGAAAGAAGAGCGACAAGGTTCAGATTTGACTGTTTGCAGCATGGGAGCTGATTGTGTCCTTGAGAGATGGTTGCAAAACGCATGCTTTGCTTCAGCATCCAGTTATACAAGTCTCTTCTCGTACGCAATGAGATTCAATGAGATAACCGTGAGTCTCAATCATGCCATTTTGCACCACATGCCATATGTCTTCATCGATAGCTTTCATGCAAGTCCACAACTTCTCTTTCTAGAACAGTTAATCTAGCCCATCAAAAATAGGAATCTTGTTCGTGGACTTGAAGTTAACTGCGGAAGACATACTCAACACCAAGGTGGTTAGACCTTAAAAACAAAGAAAAAGAGTACCTTGCTCTGATACCAATTATAGGACCAGAATATATCGACCAGCGAGGGTGAATGGAAGATTTGAAATTTCTTTTCAAACTAGAAATCTCTTAGCACAGCACAACACAACGGGAAATAAACTAAACAAATGTATTTTACTAAAGAAAACAATAGGAAACATGAGAGGACAAATAGAATATCTCTAGCTAGAAATCACAACTGGAAATAAACTACATATATTAAATCTGAAGTTAGATAGAACCAATGGTGCTCAAAGGTGACAAGTTATTTTTTTCGACGAGTTCACTCTTCTACAAAAGAGCTACGTCTGGTTGGAGGGACTTGTGATTGAACACATGAGCAAAACTCTCTCTGTCCTATTCTCCTTGACAAAGTTTGTCAACTAGCATCAATTTACTCTAGGTAGAAACATCAGGCGATGTCCGTAACCTTCATAGAGTTTTCTTCGCAAACTGGAATGACTCTTGGTACTTAATTAAGACTTTGACGCCTAACCATCTAGACAGTTAACATTTCTCAAGAGTACTAGGGAAAGGTTTCTCAACTTAGATCTGCGTGATGCTCAACCACTATCTAAGTTTATACTATGGGGTTTTCTCTCTGTGGATTCACTCAAAACGACTGAAGGCATGGTACTCAGACAGTCTTGTCAAAATACCACGGAGCGGACAACCATAATAGTAGGCGCAGAGTGGCTATTTGTAGCCAGAGCAATCCCAAGGGCGAAGTGACAAATTGGGGCATGTGGACCAACCAATGGCCAACCGACACGTTTACAACGGTTGGATTTGCAACTCAGACGACACCTTTACTTGAGGAACAAGTAAATCAGACTCCTCTACTAGAGTAATTCTCTTGCAGCCTAGAAGAAATTTGTCTCCGGCTAGTGAGTGATTATTTTTTGCATGAAGAGATTTCTCTCAACTCAGTTGGGATATATTTTGGTTAAGTGTCAGCAGGCATAAGTCTCGAAATACTTCAACGCCTCTTAATAGTATGGTGGTCCTACGACTCAAAGAAAGAAAATGAAACTACAAAATAAAAGAGCTACGTCTTCACGTTGTCTTCAGTCTGCTCTACTGCAGTCATTTTCTCTCGAACATCATGCTAACAATTGCTTCGACTCAGCAATAGTTTTAGGGGTCGTCTCCGACACACAATCTTCTCGATAGCAAACTTCTCTGGGGCATTTATAGCAAACTCCTCAATACTCTCGTCACAGATTTTGCAGTTAGGGTTGTGTGAGAGATCACACTCTGCAAGGGTGTCATTGGTTAGCATTCGGCCCTTAATCAGAAGCAAGAAGAAGGACCTGCATTTGGCCTCCACCTTGGCCTTCCACAGCTTGATATTATTTCTTGAAGGAACGCAAAGTAGGCAACGCATGGAATCTATCCATGGAATGATGCTGCAAAAGATGTTGTATAATGTTGTGATACTTAAATCTATTATTTGTGTGAAAGGCCACAACATTGAAAAAGGCAGAGTTGGTCCTCCGACAAAATGATAATGGTGTTCGACCAGATAATTTTAAATACTGACACAGAAGAGTTAAGACGTTCTGCATTTTTCACAAATTAATGTTTTTCTTTTTAATAAAAAATTCAACTATTCTATTAAAAAATGGACGGAAGCGGCAACACGCGCCATCATGATCTAGTATAACATATTTCAGCAGTTTCAACACTGAATTCCTAAATGTAAGAACTTGTCGGCAATGCTCCAGAATTCAGTTACCGTAGGGCTGCGCCTTCTTGGCTGCAGCCATGGAGCGCAATCTAGCAGCAATCTGGGTAAAGCTTGGGCGTTGTAATGGTTCTGCCGCCCAGCATTGCTCCATCAGAGATCTCCACTCTGGGTCACATGAGTCAGGCACCGGCGGCCGCAGAGTGTTCATCACAATACCACCTGACAGTAAAACCACAGTCTTCTATCAAAATTTGAATGCAAATGCAATTTCTAGGAGGGAATCACATATTCACACGATGGCTGATTTTGTACCCACCAAGAATAGCACCGTAATGTAAACCTGCATATGGTTCTTCTCCCGTGAGGATTTCCCACAGAACAATCCCAAAAGAGTAGACATCAACCTGGGGGAAACATGTCAAACAGTAATCCAATGTGCGAGTTGTACGCTAACTTGGCTGGATATAGGTATCTATATGGTACATACAGACAAAGATGGATTAGCAGACCTTTTCAGAGACCAAGCTGGTAGTCCCATTCAGAAGCTCTGGGGCCATCCATGGAAGCATTCCACTCACATCACAAGAGATGAGCGTGTGGCACTTTACTTTGGAAAGTCCAAGACCACCAACCTGCATCATCCAAGAGAATCACTGAAAATTAGATATAAAAAGAAATGGTGTTAGCCTAAATGATACTATGAAAGCCAATTTGTTCGCATGGGTCGATCCAGTTTCTTGACAGTTTGCATACGCAATGTTGCATTTGCATGTGGCAATGAAAAATATTAAACGGAAGCCTTAATCTGGTATGAATGTTGAGTAAATGATCCAGTAATAGATGAAAAAGTTCAGAAGCCAAAATTCAGAAGCAAAGAATGAATTAGTGGCAATGGTATATTAGAAGAAAGAAAATGAAAGTGAAACTAGAATAAAATGTTTTGTTGTGAGAACATAGTACTGACGTTGGGTTAGAACTCAACGCCACTGGCCCACTGCACATCAGTTGTTGCTGGCGGTGCATGGCTATCCAACGCCGCTAACGTGGCCCGACCCAAAGACAGAGGGAGGGTATTATCCATCCGGCAGTGGATTGGTCTTATCCACTGCCCCCTCTCCGCACAAACCCTCACTAGCTCAAACCCTCACTCCCTCTTGCACCGCTGGCTTCTCGATAGATGAGTCGCCGGATCCATCACCAACCAGCACTTATATTGACATCCGGGAGTGGGACATCGACATGGTGAGTGAGATGACATAGGCCGAGAATACAAAACAGAAAAGGCGAGTGAGATCTTGACTTTCTATTATCATACAACATAGAAGTATTTGATCAGGGGGAAGCATCTAGCCATGGAGGCGCAAAACAAGGCGCACCGCACCGAGGAGGACCTCATGGCGCACATCAGCGCCGACCAGGACTTCACGCAGGAGTAGATGGCCATCGACCGCTCCTTAGTGTCCCTTCGGGAAGACGAGAAGATGTGCCGGCAGGAGATGTAACCTCCTTAGGCTCCGGCTCCGCCTGCTCCTCCATCCACGGAGGAATTCCGGATGGCAGACGCGCTCGTTAAGAATAGCGACATACTAGTTCGCTTCCTCCTGGCGAGCGGGAGGAGATCTTGCAGGAGCAGAGCCAGCCGCCTCCCGCTCCGGCTACTCCTCCATCGGACATCGTAGAAGGCGCCGTCTGCGGTTGCGGCCATGAGGATGTCATCGACATGTAGGCGGCCCGATAGTGACAGAGGCGGCCGGTGGTGAGGAATCGGGTGCACGAATTAGTTGTAATTAGATGATATTATTTTGTGATTGAATAGTACTGTTCAAATTTTTTGTAATATATAGATGCCAACTAGTTTATTATTAACTAAGATTTAGTTTAGTTAATATTTTCACTAGATTAGTGTAACACGCTTATCTGACAGTCGTGGTTTACTGACGATAGGGACCTGCGGCTCAAAGCCAGTCCGAGCAAAATGAAACTTGAGTAGTACTACCGGTGTATGTTCACCAGGGTGCGGTACTGATTACTAGTATTTCGATGGTGTGTTGATCCCCAACGCAACGTTGACACATATACAAGTGGCATTTATGACGGAAGCCGGTAGTATCAGCTTACCACATGCGTCATACTACTGGGGTCGGGCCTCCGTGTTGATAACAACGTTTTGGAACGCCGCTACTAGGCTTTTTCCAACACTAGGCTTTTTCCAACTAGTGAAAATTGCACTTCCTATAATATGCAATTGAATACATATATAATCACACCTATTGTACAGCATTTGCACGAATATATTTACACTCACCCAACATAAAAAGAAATACCCATAACAAAGTATACTAAAAAGCGAAAGAAACATAAAAATAGAAAAAAAAACAAAGGGAGGGTGTGGAGGGCTGGGTTTTAGATGGGCTGGACAGAGTTTTTTTTTGAGAATTGGCTGGACAGGGCTAGCCTAGTCGCACAGCTAACGGGCCTCAAGCTAGCCTGGTCACACAGCTAATGGGCCTCAGCCCATTAAGGTATTGACTAATCCAAAGAAAAGGCCAGTCACAAATTCCCAGCGCAAAACAAACACACCACACAACAGGACAAAGGGGGGGGGCACGAATTTTACAGTACCAGTCATCGGAAAGGAAAACCGACTGATCCAAATTCAAAATCCAGGCAACTTATATATAGCTAAAGTGGTACTCCCTCCGTCCGAAAATACTTGTCATCAAAATGGATAAAAAGGGATGTATCTAGAACTTATGCTATAAATTATAAGTTTGCTCCCAAAACGATATTGTAAAAATATTTAACAGGTAAAATTAACATCATATTTAGATTCCACATATTTTTTTAATAAAATTTCATATATAATATGTTAAAATCGAAGTTACGGTTTAAAAGATACGGATAATTTAGAAAATCATTTATTTGACTTAAATATAGTCCAAAATAATATTTAAAAATACTTAACAGGTGAAAATAATCTCATATTCATATTCTACATATTTTTCTAATCAAATTTCATAAATAACATGTTCAAATCGGAGTTACGGTTTAAAAGATATGGATGATTTAAAAAAATATTGTTTGACTTAAATATGACCCGCAGATGAATGACCTAAAACATCAGGGGGGGTTTCGAAAAATGTAAAATAACGGTTCGGGTGTGACATAAATCCGGACTGCGGGTTTATTTCAACAAAACACAGGGACTTTTGTGTGAAATATGAAAAAAAACCGATTCGTTTTAACTTAAAACAGGACTGCTGGTTGAATTCTCTGAAATAGAGGGACTTTTCTAAAAAATGCCATGACGGACGAAAGAAACCCAATTTGTTTTATTATTTGGTAAAGATGAGCTATGTGATTTGGTGACCGAATGTTGTTCGGAGTCCCGGATGAGATTACAGACATGATGAGGAGTCTCGAAATGATCAAGAGGTAAAGATTGATATATAGGACGATAGAGTTCGGACACCGGAAGTGTTCCGAAGGGTATCAGGTATGTATCGGGTCACCGGAAGGGGTTTCGGCCACCCACCGTCAAAAGATATGGGCCTATTGGGCCATGAGGGGAAACACATCAGCCACTAGGGGCTGGTGCGCCCCCCATATGGCCCGAACCATAGGAGAAAGGAAGAGGGGAAGGGAGAAAGGAAGGGGGGGATTCGGCCTCCCCCTTCCTTCCCTCCTCCCTCCTCTTTCCTTCCCCCTCCGGCATTTATGGAAGGGGGAGGCCGAATTGGGAAGGACCCCAAGTAGGACTCGTCTCCCCATGACTGCCTCTCCCCCCACACCTATATATATATACATGGGGGCACCTAGAACACACAAAATCAATTATTAGCCGTGTGTGGCGCCCTCTCCATAGTTTACAACCCCGGTGATATTATCGCGGTGCTTAGGCGAAGCCCTGCAAGGACCACTTCACCATCACCTTCACCACACCGTCGTGCTGATGAAACTCATCTACTACGTCGACACCTTGCTAGATAAAGAAGGCGAGGGACGTCACCGAGCTGAACGTGTGCAGAACTCGGAGGTGCCGTACGTTTGGTTTTTGATCGGTCGGAGCTAGAAGAAGTTCGACTACATCAACCGTGTTGTCAAACGCTTCCGCTTACAGTCTACGAGGGTATGTAGACACATTCTACCCCCCGTTGTTTTTATGCATCTCCTAGGTAGATCTTGCATGAGCGTAGGAATTTTTTGAAATTGCACGCTGTGTTCCCCAACAGTGGCATCCGAGCCAGGTCTACGTGTAGATGATATGCACGAGTAGAACACAAAGAGTTGTGGGCGGTGATCGTCATACTGCTTACCACCAATGTCTTACTTTGATTCGGTGATATTGTTGGATGAAGCGGCCTAGACCAACCTTACATGACCACGTTCATGAGACCGGTTCCACCGACAGACATGCAACTAGTTTTGCTAAAGGTGGCTGGCGGGTGTCAGTTTCTCCTACTTTAGTTGAATCGAATTTGACTGTGTCCGGTCCTTATTGAAGGTTAAAACAACAAACTGGATAAATCACCGTTGTGGTTTTGTGATGTAGGTAAGAACGGTTCTTGCTAGAAGCCCGTAACAGCCACGTAAAACTTGCAACAACAAAGTAGAGGATGTCTAACTTGTTTTTGCAGGGCATGTTGTGATGTGATATGGTCAAGACATGATGTGATATACGTTATTGTATTAGATGATCATGTTTTGTAAAAGTTATCGGCAACCGGCAGGAGCCTTATGGTTGTCTCTTTATTGTATGAAATGCAAATGCCATGTAATTGCTTTACTTTATCACTATGCGGTAGCGATAGTTGTAAACAACAACAAGTGTTGGAGTAAGATTCAGTAGGTTTCGGTCTACCCTTGTGAGTGAATTTACTAATATTGACTGGGCTGAAAGTCTTCTTGACAGAAGGTCCATAGGTAACTTTGCCATATTCTTTGGTCCAAATCTTATATATGTGCTAAGAAACAGTCAACTATCTCTAGGTCTAATACAGAGGCTAAATATAAGCAACTAGCAAATGGCACTGCAGAAATTATCTGGCTTCAGTCTATGCTAAGGGAACTTGGGGTGACACAAGTACAAGCTGCTCGTCTTTGGTGTGACAAATCTTGGTGCTACTTATTTTTATGCTAATTTAGTTTTTCATGCCAGAACAAAACACATTGAGATAGATTTTCACTTTGTAAGAGAACGTGTTTGCAACAAACAATTGGATATTCATTTTATTTATTCAAGAGATCAGATTACAGATGGCTTCACCAAGGAATTGCCCACAAGATATTTTGAATAATTCAAGTGTAATGTCAACTTGATCAAGTTGTAATTCAGGGGCTATTTTGAACATATCCTAGGTGGGCGCATATGTTCTGTTAGAGCTAGTTAGTTGGAGAGATCGATTAGTATCTCATGGTTTAAAGTTTTTTTTATCTCTCTATCATCCCTTGTACTCCAGAAATGTAATATCAACTTGCATACGCATATGGGATAAGCCCCATCATATCAATAAATACACGCGCGGCCCTCCCTCCGTTCCTTTATATAAGGTGTATTTGTTTTTCCAAAAGTTAAACATGTGCAAGTTTGACTGAGTTTTTAGAAAAATATACCAATATCCACAATACCAAATTTATATCATTTGATTGCACATGAAAAGTAGTTTTATATTTTATCTATTAGGTATTGCAGATGTTTCTTTTTATTCTATAATCTTGGTCAAACATTCACATGATTGACTTGCACGAAAATCAATACACCTCATATTCTGGAACAGAGGGGGAATTTAACAAGGCTACCCTAGCCCATCACCTCCGGCGAGATTCCCTTCTCGAAACGATGGATGTCATCCATGGAGAGTACAGGAGGAATGGATGTCGATTAAGGGAGTGGATGGGGACACCGCGTACTAGTGGGAAGTTGTGGTGGAGTTCAGGCTCCATGGCATCTCTTATCTAGTCACCAATTTTCTGGAACGCGATCCATGGCATCGACTTGAGATAAAAGGATGTACAAACATATCCAATGATTTGCTAAACATGATTAAATTATACTGAATCACCGTGGATCATGGAAGTGCAGTTCTATCAGCAATTATCGTGCAACCGAACTAAATGTCCATATGATTATCACAGCAGGCACTATAAGTTCCATCTTAGAAATAAACTGCAAGTATGAGGGGATATGATCCTAAAAATCATCACTAGTGCCTAATTTTTGGAAAGTCAATATATGATGGATTTCCCAATATCGAATGTCAAGAACGCGATACGGAAGAGACGGAATGGTAGTCTAGCAATATAATGAAGTTGAACAAGGTAACAATAGAATAAAACAGAAGAAATGTGATTCTTACCTTGCATATTGGGCGTAGTGGATCCGTTAAATTAACATGTAAATTGTCACTTTTGAGGTCAAAGTGCACTATGTTTTTGTGATGCAAGTACTCCATTCCAAAAGCTGCATCCATGGCTATAATTAATCTCTTGTGTCGGCCAAGGCTCCTGTGTATGCAGAGAATATTAATCCATTGAACTTCATGTAAGATTACAGATTTCTTTTTATTAAGAAATGGCAGACTTAAAAGAGATATGCTAGAGTGCTAGACATCTAAATAGTGGATGTACTTGGAATTCTTCCACAAAGCCGTCCTAAGTGAGCCATTAACCATGTATTCTGTAACTGTGGCAATGGACCCCTCATGTCCATCTAGAACAATACCATAAAAGGCCACAACATTGGGATGGTGTAGACCTGCATGGTTTGATACTTCGTTCCAAAACTCATTCCGCTGCAAATATTCAGGAGTTATCTGTAAAAGGACAAGTATAAGCAAGTACAAAGAAATCTGAAATATGAGAACTGTACCAGTCTGTCGGAAGAACCTCGCTCTTGCTGATTGGTTCTTTTTATTGCAACATCAGAGCCTCTCCATTTACCATGACATACCATTTTATAATCAATAGAACTGAGCTCTCGGAGCTCTTCGAGATCATCGTCCTTTATAATCTGAAACATGAACATGTTGTTGGTAGAAAATATTAGTTTGTAACTAGACTTGTCCCTATAGTTGAACTTGTCTAAAGTACATTACGGCTGAATCCAACTAAGAAAATTCATGGCCATTAGTATAATATGTTCCGTTGGTGCACTACATATTTTGAGACTCTTGATTCGCACCTGGCACATCAACGACAGGTCATTTCTTGATGCATAAATACACTCTGTTTCCGTGGCATTCAGTTTATCAACAATATCCTGTATAGTTGGCCTTTTGTGTCGGTCCTCCTGCACACAACTTAAACCTATTTCGATGCATATCTTTACTTGTTCGGAATATGCCTTCCTCAGGTTTGATGTTTCAAGTAGCCTATTTGTCCAGATTAACTGCACCTACCGATTCAGAGAACAGAAAAATGGTAATATATTAGTATAACTGAAGTATTACTTATGAAATACGTACAGATGATCTCGATAAAGATAACACGTTCTCTTACAACATTGCTGAATTCCTGGGAAGACATGTTAGCGCTATTGAAGTAGCCCGCATGTCCTGCCATTATCTTTATGATTACAACACCCAAGCTGAATATGTCGAACTTATCTGAGATTAAATTATTGCAAATGTATTCCGGCGGTAAATACCCACTGCATCACACATCATATACATAAATGCTACTAATATTAAACATTTAATGAAAAATAAAGTTAGCTTCTCAAATTCAGTTGACATTAAGAATGCTTACATTGTTCCTAAAGAACTATTTGTAGCTCGTGTTTTTTCATCTCTGAAGAGCCTTGACATCCCAAAATCTGCGATTCTGGCAACCATGTTCTCATCTAGTAATACATTGGCTGGTTTTAAATCCAAATGATAAACAGGAGGTTTTAATTCATTGTGGAGGTATTTCAGACCCTGGCAAATCCCCTTAATTATTCCATAGCCTGTCTGCCAATCATATCTATCACACTCATCTGCAAAACCAAATTAGGAGAATTCTCGAGCTCTAAATTTTTAAAATGGTATATACTAATATGCCAACTAAAACAAGAAAAACATCTTCATTACCAGAAAGATACTTGTCAAGGCTTCCATTAGACATATACTCCAAGCAGAGCGCTCTATGTGTCTTTTCAGCAAGAACCAATTTAGCTTTGTACTCTACTTGTACTTCCTGAATATTGTGGCAATAGCCAACTAATCGCACAATATTTTGTTGTCTGAGCCTTGTAAGATTGTTAAACTCATTCTGAAACTGCTCATCATCAATTCCTGGCATGTCATAGAGTATCTTCACAGCAATCCTTTTGCCATGTTGATGCACTCCCTATCCAACATTTCACATGGTTATTTTTTCTTTACATAGTTACATATACAACGTACGTAAAGCAGAAAATGCTATGTTGGAATGTGACCCAAATTATTTACTGCTATGTGATGGTTAAAAGAGCAATGCAAGATCAATTATGTGAGTTAATCATAATGAGGATCAGTAGAGAATAAATATAGCTTTCCTCTGCTTTCAGGATCTATTCATCTGCAACAGGAAGCACTGCAACATCATGCTAAGGGGAATGGTGGTGGGAAATACCCTTTGGCTCCCGCATGTATATACACCCTATATGTTTTTTTAAGATAATTAAACAAAAATTCAAAATATTTCAAAAGTATTTTTAGATTAAACTTGACTTACTTGTGCACTAGTATATAAATTTTCACAATCAAAAAACCCAACGTTTACTTCACAGCGAAAAAGACAAAATTTATTTGCTAGTATAGGTCACTATTCATGCTATTTTGACTGAAAATTTGTCTTTTTTGAAAAGAAATCAAAGAGGAATTTTCTTTTTGTGGAATTTTTCTCACTAGTACAACCCTATGTGCTGTTATAAAAAATTGTTCGTAAAGCCTTTGTGTTCGCCGCTACTTTGCTTTGTTGTTTCTGGCTTCCCAGGCAGCTGAAAGCCTGGGAAACTCCTAGTTATGGTTTTGTTAGCTATTGGTGGCAAAACTCTGCATGCTAAACTGATCTCGTAGTTATGATTTTGTTCAGGAAACCATGTACAGCATTAACCTTACCAGGTAAACCTTTCCATAGGAACCGCTACCAATCCTACGCTCCTCGGAGAAATCATTAGTAATTTCTCGTAATAAATCTAGCGGCATAACTGTTGTCTCTGAACTTGCATAATCCATGCTGTTGTTTTTCCTGGAAGAAGAAGGAACACTTATACCTTTTGTATATAACAACTTGAAAAAGGTAGTAATTTTCTTTGGGGTAGAAAAGGCTAGTATTTAATTGAGAGCAATCAAGGAGTCCTTGCTGACATCTACCAGTAGATAAATATACACTGAACAAATAAGATACAAAATACAATATAAAAACAGACAGTATGGGAAGAATAACTTTCCGGGCTCATACAACAACGATAAATGATGATTTACACGGATGATGTCGAAGATGCATGGAGTTTCCACAAAATCATCGATGGAATTCGTGGAGAGCTACACAATGGGGAAAGCACATACCTGGAAACGGCCAGGGGCGAGAAGAATGCTGCTAGTTGACGGCAGTGGTTGATGCAGGGGAATAAAGGAGAGTGAGCATCCTGGTAGCTTTTTCCTCTTTAGCAAAAGCAGATTGATAGCTACAAGAGGCCGGCGAGTGGGGCCTTCTTGTCGTGCTCGGGGAGGAAAGAGGAGCTCTGTGGAGACGGCGGCGCCTGCTGCTGGCCGGCTGAGTATTGGGGTCCTGGGAGGCGTCGGGGCATGCTGCTGGCCGGAGGAGGTGGCAGTGGCTGGTAAACCGTAACAGAGCATCGCTTCGACGGAGGGATCCACCAGAGTTTCGCGGGTGGACTCGATAGAAAGAGAAGTGGGGAATTCCTCAACGTGGGTACAAAAGGGCAGGCGTCGCACCCTGCTTTTTCGTCGACAGCGCTGCTACATGCACGCGGTGGGTTTTACGGGATTCAACGTGCTGTGAGTACGTGGCAGATTTTGAAGGGATACGGGGCCCACCCCCATTAAAATGGGGTGGGGGTGGGGGTGGGGGGGGGGGCTGAGATTACTTAGCAATGAGTACCCCGTGGAAGCCCCGTAATCTTCCGTATTTCTAGGATTTTTGGTTGACGAAGGACAAAACCCCGGTGCCATCAGGACGATGCATGCAATCTCTACCTTAATTTATTTAATAATAAAGAGAATTGGGTTTTTGTCGTCCGTTGCACCATTTTGCAAAAAAAAACCTGTATTTTCTTCAAATCAACCCGCAGTCCGGACTTAAGTTATCCAAACCGTTATTTTACAGTTTTTATATAAAAAAAGCCCTTGTATTTTTTCTAAATCAACCCGCAGTCCGGACTTAACTCACACGAACTGTTATTTTACATTTTTTCGAAAACTCCCCAGACCTTTTAGGTAATTCATCCCCGGGTCATATTTAACTCAAACAAATGATTTTCTAAATCATTCATATCTTTTAGACCGTAACTCCGATTTAAACATCTTATATATGAAATTTGATTCGGAAAATATGAATATGTGATTATTTTAACCTGTTAAGTATTTTTAAATATTATGTTAGAAGATATTAATGTAAAACAAATGATTTTTTAAATTATTCGTATCTTTTAAACCGTAACTCCAATTTTAACATGTTATATATGCAATTTGATTACAAAAACATGTGAAATCTGAATAAGATGTTAATTTTACTTGTTGATTACTTTGTAAATATTATTTTGGAAGCAAACTTATAATGTATAGTGCACAATCCGTTTTTCTTCCGTACTCGCAGCGATTCGGATTGCAAATAAACACCCACTATAACCATATAGGAAAAAGAAAACATCGATAACTACACATGCATACCTCTAAATTCGTCAGAGGAAAAAACAACAGATTTATCATGGCGAGTGTGAGAGAAAGCGAGAGAGAGAGAGAAAGAGGGAGAGGGATGAGAGAGGGAGAGAGAGGGAGAGAGCGACGCCTTAGGATTAACCACATTCAAACATGTTTTGGTTTGTGTGAACACAGAGTCCACCACCGGCGAGAGTGAGAAGGAGGATAAGCGGCAACACAAATATGATGCCTCGCTAAAATAAAGGAGATGGACCTATTTGTGGTCTTGAGTGATGGTTGTTGGGTTAAGAGTGTGTGTTGTGCTTTTTTCTCCCGTTGCAACACACGGGCTCTTTTGCTAGTATGTTATTAATGGTGCAAAATCCAACAACAAAACACCAACTACCAGGAAAAAACCCCGAAAACAAACCCTAAGGTCGTATACCTCGCGACAATAACTCTTCCACATAGCCACTAACCCTATGATATAAGACACAACATAAACAAATAAATACACAACACCTAGGCTATGCCTTCGAGAAGAAATCTCCGCACGTGCGCCGATGATGACGAGTCCACCACAAGGTTGAACTTTGGATTGTCATCCTCAAAGCAAAGGTTTAATCCACCACCTTCAGCAATGACACGACGCAGGTGCGCGACGACATAGCCCGTTGAGAGATCCTGTGTTTTCACCGGAGTGCATAACCTCGTCGTTGAAGCCGTCTGTACTATCCGCCCATATCTATCTACTGCCGCCTCGATAGTTGGATACCTCTGGAAGAGACAACGGAAGGCAAAGACGTCCCATACCACCTGCCTCCCGCTACTGTCGCACCACCTTCGATCCAACAATAACAGGCTAAACTTGACACCTCCGCCAGAGCCATCGTGCATCGATCACCTGCTGGTAGACGACATGACTTGATGTCTCCCTATAATACGTCATGTGTATCATCCGCCGGTAGCACATCCACTGGTGACTTCACCTGCTGATGACAGACACCGCCCAACAACTCCGAAAGAGGCACATGTGTCACCTGCCAAGCCACATCGAACCAGACCTATTGACATAAGGGACATCCCATACTGCCACAACTTTAGAAGGCCGTCACCATCCCAAGATCCGGACTCCGAGTCGCCTACACAACCCCGGAGTCCGCCACCATTGATGAAGAGCCCTCCCTGAAGGAAATATGCCCTAGAGGCAATAATAAAGTTGTTATTTTATATTTCCTTATTTCATGATAAATGTTTATTATTCATGCTAGAATTGTATTAACCGGAAACTTGATACATGTGTGGATACATAGACAAAATACCATGTCCCTAGTAAGCCTCTACTAGACTAGCTCGTTGATCAAAGATGGTTAAGTTTGCTAACCATTGACATGTGTTGTCATTTGATAAACGAGATCACATCATCAGGAGAATGATGTGATGGACAAGACCATTCGTTAGCTTAGCATTCTGATCGTTCAATTTTATTTCTATTGCTTTCTTCATATCAAATACATATTCCTTCGACTATGAGATTATGCAACTCTTGGATATCGGAGGAATGCCTTGTGTGCAATCAAACATCACAACGTAACTGGGTGATTATAAAGATGCTCTATAGGTATCTCCGAAGGTGTTTGTTGGGTTGGCATGGATCGAGATTAGGATTGGTCAATCTAAGTATCGAAGACGTATCTCTAGGCCCTCTCGGTAATACACATCATAAGAAGCCTTGCAAGCAAAGTGACGCAGGGCCTCGGTTTGCTGCATGGACTGTCTATACCTAATGATTTAGTTGCAGGGTGATGTATTACGGAATGAGTAAAGAGAGTTGCTGGTAACGAGATTGAACTAGGTATGAAGATACCGACAATCGAATCTCGGGCAAGTAACATACCGATGACAAAGGGAATAATGTATGTTGTCATAACGGTTCGACCGATGAAGATGTTTGTAGAATATGTGGGAGCCAATATGAGCATCCAGGTTCCTCTATTGGTTATTGACCGGAGAGGTGTCTCGGTCATGTCTACATAGTTCTCGAACCCGTAGGGTCCGCACGCTTAACTTTCGAGGACGACATTTTATTATACTAGCAAAAGAGCCCGTGCATTGCAACGTGAGAGAAAACATAACACACACTCTTAACCCAACAACCATCACCCAAGACCACAATAGGTCCATCTCCTTTATTTTTGCGAGGCATCATATTTGTATTGCCACTTATCCTCCTTCTCACCCTCACCGGCGATGGCCTTGGTGTTCACACAAAACAAAACAAAAACATGTTTGAATATGTTTAATCCTAAGGCGTCTCTCTCTCCCTCTCTCGTCCCTCTCCCTCCCTCCCTCCCTCCCTCCCTCCCTCCCTCCCTCCCTCCCTCTCTCTCTCTCTCTCTCGCGAAAACGGATCTTATGCTATAAATTATAAGTTTGCTCCCAAAACGATATTGTAAAAATATTTAACAGGTAAAATTAACATCATATTTAGATTCCACATATTTTTTTAATAAAATTTCATATATAATATGTTAAAATCGAAGTTACGGTTTAAAAGATACGGATAATTTAGAAAATCATTTATTTGACTTAAATATAGTCCAAAATAATATTTAAAAATACTTAACAGGTGAAAATAATCTCATATTCATATTCTACATATTTTTCTAATCAAATTTCATAAATAACATGTTCAAATCGGAGTTACGGTTTAAAAGATATGGATGATTTAAAAAAATATTGTTTGACTTAAATATGACCCGCAGATGAATGACCTAAAACATCAGGGGGGTTTTCGAAAAATGTAAAATAACGGTTCGGGTGTGACATAAATCCGGACTGCGGGTTTATTTCAACAAAACACAGGGACTTTTGTGTGAAATATGAAAAAAACCGATTCGTTTTAACTTAAAACAGGACTGCTGGTTGAATTCTCTGAAATAGAGGGACTTTTCTAAAAAATGCCATGACGGACGAAAGAAACCCAATTTGTTTTATTATTTGGTAAAGATGAGCTATGTGATTTGGTGACCGAATGTTGTTCGGAGTCCCGGATGAGATTACAGACATGATGAGGAGTCTCGAAATGATCAAGAGGTAAAGATTGATATATAGGACGATAGAGTTCGGACACCGGAAGTGTTCCGAAGGGTATCAGGTATGTATCGGGTCACCGGAAGGGGTTTCGGCCACCCACCGTCAAAAGATATGGGCCTATTGGGCCATGAGGGGAAACACATCAGCCACTAGGGGCTGGTGCGCCCCCCATATGGCCCGAACCATAGGAGAAAGGAAGAGGGGAAGGGAGAAAGGAAGGGGGGGATTCGGCCTCCCCCTTCCTTCCCTCCTCCCTCCTCTTTCCTTCCCCCTCCGGCATTTATGGAAGGGGGAGGCCGAATTGGGAAGGACCCCAAGTAGGACTCGTCTCCCCATGACTGCCTCTCCCCCCACACCTATATATATATACATGGGGGCACCTAGAACACACAAAATCAATTATTAGCCGTGTGTGGCGCCCTCTCCATAGTTTACAACCCCGGTGATATTATCGCGGTGCTTAGGCGAAGCCCTGCAAGGACCACTTCACCATCACCTTCACCACACCGTCGTGCTGATGAAACTCATCTACTACGTCGACACCTTGCTAGATAAAGAAGGCGAGGGACGTCACCGAGCTGAACGTGTGCAGAACTCGGAGGTGCCGTACGTTTGGTTTTTGATCGGTCGGAGCTAGAAGAAGTTCGACTACATCAACCGTGTTGTCAAACGCTTCCGCTTACAGTCTACGAGGGTATGTAGACACATTCTACCCCCCGTTGTTTTTATGCATCTCCTAGGTAGATCTTGCATGAGCGTAGGAATTTTTTGAAATTGCACGCTGTGTTCCCCAACAGTGGCATCCGAGCCAGGTCTACGTGTAGATGATATGCACGAGTAGAACACAAAGAGTTGTGGGCGGTGATCGTCATACTGCTTACCACCAATGTCTTACTTTGATTCGGTGATATTGTTGGATGAAGCGGCCTAGACCAACCTTACATGACCACGTTCATGAGACCGGTTCCACCGACAGACATGCAACTAGTTTTGCTAAAGGTGGCTGGCGGGTGTCAGTTTCTCCTACTTTAGTTGAATCGAATTTGACTGTGTCCGGTCCTTATTGAAGGTTAAAACAACAAACTGGATAAATCACCGTTGTGGTTTTGTGATGTAGGTAAGAACGGTTCTTGCTAGAAGCCCGTAACAGCCACGTAAAACTTGCAACAACAAAGTAGAGGATGTCTAACTTGTTTTTGCAGGGCATGTTGTGATGTGATATGGTCAAGACATGATGTGATATACGTTATTGTATTAGATGATCATGTTTTGTAAAAGTTATCGGCAACCGGCAGGAGCCTTATGGTTGTCTCTTTATTGTATGAAATGCAAATGCCATGTAATTGCTTTACTTTATCACTATGCGGTAGCGATAGTTGTAAACAACAACAAGTGTTGGAGTAAGATTCAGTAGGTTTCGGTCTACCCTTGTGAGTGAATTTACTAATATTGACTGGGCTGAAAGTCTTCTTGACAGAAGGTCCATAGGTAACTTTGCCATATTCTTTGGTCCAAATCTTATATATGTGCTAAGAAACAGTCAACTATCTCTAGGTCTAATACAGAGGCTAAATATAAGCAACTAGCAAATGGCACTGCAGAAATTATCTGGCTTCAGTCTATGCTAAGGGAACTTGGGGTGACACAAGTACAAGCTGCTCGTCTTTGGTGTGACAAATCTTGGTGCTACTTATTTTTATGCTAATTTAGTTTTTCATGCCAGAACAAAACACATTGAGATAGATTTTCACTTTGTAAGAGAACGTGTTTGCAACAAACAATTGGATAGTCATTTTATTTATTCAAGAGATCAGATTACAGATGGCTTCACCAAGGAATTGCCCACAAGATATTTTGAATAATTCAAGTGTAATGTCAACTTGATCAAGTTGTAATTCAGGGGCTATTTTGAACATATCCTAGGTGGGCGCATATGTTCTGTTAGAGCTAGTTAGTTGGAGAGATCGATTAGTATCTCATGGTTTAAAGTTTTTTTTATCTCTCTATCATCCCTTGTACTCCAGAAATGTAATATCAACTTGCATACGCATATGGGATAAGCCCCATCATATCAATAAATACACGCGCGGCCCTCCCTCCGTTCCTTTATATAAGGTGTATTTGTTTTTCCAAAAGTTAAACATGTGCAAGTTTGACTGAGTTTTTAGAAAAATATACCAATATCCACAATACCAAATTTATATCATTTGATTGCACATGAAAAGTAGTTTTATATTTTATCTATTAGGTATTGCAGATGTTTCTTTTTATTCTATAATCTTGGTCAAACATTCACATGATTGACTTGCACGAAAATCAATACACCTCATATTCTGGAACAGAGGGGGAATTTAACAAGGCTACCCTAGCCCATCACCTCCGGCGAGATTCCCTTCTCGAAAGGATGGATGTCATCCATGGAGAGTACAGGAGGAATGGATGTCGATTAAGGGAGTGGATGGGGACACCGCGTACTAGTGGGAAGTTGTGGTGGAGTTCAGGCTCCATGGCATCTCTTATCTAGTCACCAATTTTCTGGAACGCGATCCATGGCATCGACTTGAGATAAAAGGATGTACAAACATATCCAATGATTTGCTAAACATGATTAAATTATACTGAATCACCGTGGATCATGGAAGTGCAGTTCTATCAGCAATTATCGTGCAACCGAACTAAATGTCCATATGATTATCACAGCAGGCACTATAAGTTCCATCTTAGAAATAAACTGCAAGTATGAGGGGATATGATCCTAAAAATCATCACTAGTGCCTAATTTTTGGAAAGTCAATATATGATGGATTTCCCAATATCGAATGTCAAGAACGCGATACGGAAGAGACGGAATGGTAGTCTAGCAATATAATGAAGTTGAACAAGGTAACAATAGAATAAAACAGAAGAAATGTGATTCTTACCTTGCATATTGGGCGTAGTGGATCCGTTAAATTAACATGTAAATTGTCACTTTTGAGGTCAAAGTGCACTATGTTTTTGTGATGCAAGTACTCCATTCCAAAAGCTGCATCCATGGCTATAATTAATCTCTTGTGTCGGCCAAGGCTCCTGTGTATGCAGAGAATATTAATCCATTGAACTTCATGTAAGATTACAGATTTCTTTTTATTAAGAAATGGCAGACTTAAAAGAGATATGCTAGAGTGCTAGACATCTAAATAGTGGATGTACTTGGAATTCTTCCACAAAGCCGTCCTAAGTGAGCCATTAACCATGTATTCTGTAACTGTGGCAATGGACCCCTCATGTCCATCTAGAACAATACCATAAAAGGCCACAACATTGGGATGGTGTAGACCTGCATGGTTTGATACTTCGTTCCAAAACTCATTCCGCTGCAAATATTCAGGAGTTATCTGTAAAAGGACAAGTATAAGCAAGTACAAAGAAATCTGAAATATGAGAACTGTACCAGTCTGTCGGAAGAACCTCGCTCTTGCTGATTGGTTCTTTTTATTGCAACATCAGAGCCTCTCCATTTACCATGACATACCATTTTATAATCAATAGAACTGAGCTCTCGGAGCTCTTCGAGATCATCGTCCTTTATAATCTGAAACATGAACATGTTGTTGGTAGAAAATATTAGTTTGTAACTAGACTTGTCCCTATAGTTGAACTTGTCTAAAGTACATTACGGCTGAATCCAACTAAGAAAATTCATGGCCATTAGTATAATATGTTCCGTTGGTGCACTACATATTTTGAGACTCTTGATTCGCACCTGGCACATCAACGACAGGTCATTTCTTGATGCATAAATACACTCTGTTTCCGTGGCATTCAGTTTATCAACAATATCCTGTATAGTTGGCCTTTTGTGTCGGTCCTCCTGCACACAACTTAAACCTATTTCGATGCATATCTTTACTTGTTCGGAATATGCCTTCCTCAGGTTTGATGTTTCAAGTAGCCTATTTGTCCAGATTAACTGCACCTACCGATTCAGAGAACAGAAAAATGGTAATATATTAGTATAACTGAAGTATTACTTATGAAATACGTACAGATGATCTCGATAAAGATAACACGTTCTCTTACAACATTGCTGAATTCCTGGGAAGACATGTTAGCGCTATTGAAGTAGCCCGCATGTCCTGCCATTATCTTTATGATTACAACACCCAAGCTGAATATGTCGAACTTATTTGAGATTAAATTATTGCAAATGTATTCCGGCGGTAAATACCCACTGCATCACACATCATATACATAAATGCTACTAATATTAAACATTTAATGAAAAATAAAGTTAGCTTCTCAAATTCAGTTGACATTAAGAATGCTTACATTGTTCCTAAAGAACTATTTGTAGCTCGTGTTTTTTCATCTCTGAAGAGCCTTGACATCCCAAAATCTGCGATTCTGGCAACCATGTTCTCATCTAGTAATACATTGGCTGGTTTTAAATCCAAATGATAAACAGGAGGTTTTAATTCATTGTGGAGGTATTTCAGACCCTGGCAAATCCCCTTAATTATTCCATAGCCTGTCTGCCAATCATATCTATCACACTCATCTGCAAAACCAAATTAGGAGAATTCTCGAGCTCTAAATTTTTAAAATGGTATATACTAATATGCCAACTAAAACAAGAAAAACATCTTCATTACCAGAAAGATACTTGTCAAGGCTTCCATTAGACATATACTCCAAGCAGAGCGCTCTATGTGTCTTTTCAGCAAGAACCAATTTAGCTTTGTACTCTACTTGTACTTCCTGAATATTGTGGCAATAGCCAACTAATCGCACAATATTTTGTTGTCTGAGCCTTGTAAGATTGTTAAACTCATTCTGAAACTGCTCATCATCAATTCCTGGCATGTCATAGAGTATCTTCACAGCAATCCTTTTGCCATGTTGATGCACTCCCTATCCAACATTTCACATGGTTATTTTTTCTTTACATAGTTACATATACAACGTACGTAAAGCAGAAAATGCTATGTTGGAATGTGACCCAAATTATTTACTGCTATGTGATGGTTAAAAGAGCAATGCAAGATCAATTATGTGAGTTAATCATAATGAGGATCAGTAGAGAATAAATATAGCTTTCCTCTGCTTTCAGGATCTATTCATCTGCAACAGGAAGCACTGCAACATCATGCTAAGGGGAATGGTGGTGGGAAATACCCTTTGGCTCCCGCATGTATATACACCCTATATGTTTTTTAAGATAATTAAACAAAAATTCAAAATATTTCAAAAGTATTTTTAGATTAAACTTGACTTACTTGTGCACTAGTATATAAATTTTCACAATCAAAAAACCCAACGTTTACTTCACAGCGAAAAAGACAAAATTTATTTGCTAGTATAGGTCACTATTCATGCTATTTTGACTGAAAATTTGTCTTTTTTGAAAAGAAATCAAAGAGGAATTTTCTTTTTGTGGAATTTTTCTCACTAGTACAACCCTATGTGCTGTTATAAAAAATTGTTCGTAAAGCCTTTGTGTTCGCCGCTACTTTGCTTTGTTGTTTCTGGCTTCCCAGGCAGCTGAAAGCCTGGGAAACTCCTAGTTATGGTTTTGTTAGCTATTGGTGGCAAAACTCTGCATGCTAAACTGATCTCGTAGTTATGATTTTGTTCAGGAAACCATGTACAGCATTAACCTTACCAGGTAAACCTTTCCATAGGAACCGCTACCAATCCTACGCTCCTCGGAGAAATCATTAGTAATTTCTCGTAATAAATCTAGCGGCATAACTGTTGTCTCTGAACTTGCATAATCCATGCTGTTGTTTTTCCTGGAAGAAGAAGGAACACTTATACCTTTTGTATATAACAACTTGAAAAAGGTAGTAATTTTCTTTGGGGTAGAAAAGGCTAGTATTTAATTGAGAGCAATCAAGGAGTCCTTGCTGACATCTACCAGTAGATAAATATACACTGAACAAATAAGATACAAAATACAATATAAAAACAGACAGTATGGGAAGAATAACTTTCCGGGCTCATACAACAACGATAAATGATGATTTACACGGATGATGTCGAAGATGCATGGAGTTTCCACAAAATCATCGATGGAATTCGTGGAGAGCTACACAATGGGGAAAGCACATACCTGGAAACGGCCAGGGGCGAGAAGAATGCTGCTAGTTGACGGCAGTGGTTGATGCAGGGGAATAAAGGAGAGTGAGCATCCTGGTAGCTTTTTCCTCTTTAGCAAAAGCAGATTGATAGCTACAAGAGGCCGGCGAGTGGGGCCTTCTTGTCGTGCTCGGGGAGGAAAGAGGAGCTCTGTGGAGACGGCGGCGCCTGCTGCTGGCCGGCTGAGTATTGGGGTCCTGGGAGGCGTCGGGGCATGCTGCTGGCCGGAGGAGGTGGCAGTGGCTGGTAAACCGTAACAGAGCATCGCTTCGACGGAGGGATCCACCAGAGTTTCGCGGGTGGACTCGATAGAAAGAGAAGTGGGGAATTCCTCAACGTGGGTACAAAAGGGCAGGCGTCGCACCCTGCTTTTTCGTCGACAGCGCTGCTACATGCACGCGGTGGGTTTTACGGATTCAACGTGCTGTGAGTACGTGGCAGATTTTGAAGGGATACGGGGCCCACCCCCATTAAAATGGGGTGGGGGTGGGGTGGGGGGGGGCTGAGATTACTTAGCAATGAGTACCCCGTGGAAGCCCCGTAATCTTCCGTATTTCTAGGATTTTTGGTTGACGAAGGACAAAACCCCGGTGCCATCAGGACGATGCATGCAATCTCTACCTTAATTTATTTAATAATAAAGAGAATTGGGTTTTTGTCGTCCGTTGCACCATTTTGCAAAAAAAAAAAACCTGTATTTTCTTCAAATCAACCCGCAGTCCGGACTTAAGTTATCCAAACCGTTATTTTACAGTTTTTATATAAAAAAAGCCCTTGTATTTTTTCTAAATCAACCCGCAGTCCGGACTTAAGTCACACGAACTGTTATTTTACATTTTTTCGAAAACTCCCCAGACCTTTTAGGTAATTCATCCCCGGGTCATATTTAACTCAAACAAATGATTTTCTAAATCATTCATATCTTTTAGACCGTAACTCCGATTTAAACATCTTATATATGAAATTTGATTCGGAAAATATGAATATGTGATTATTTTAACCTGTTAAGTATTTTTAAATATTATGTTAGAAGATATTAATGTAAAACAAATGATTTTTTAAATTATTCGTATCTTTTAAACCGTAACTCCAATTTTAACATGTTATATATGCAATTTGATTACAAAAACATGTGAAATCTGAATAAGATGTTAATTTTACTTGTTGATTACTTTGTAAATATTATTTTGGAAGCAAACTTATAATGTATAGTGCACAATCCGTTTTTCTTCCGTACTCGCAGCGATTCGGATTGCAAATAAACACCCACTATAACCATATAGGAAAAAGAAAACATCGATAACTACACATGCATACCTCTAAATTCGTCAGAGGAAAAAACAACAGATTTATCATGGCGAGTGTGAGAGAAAGCGAGAGAGAGAGAAAGAGGGAGAGGGATGAGAGAGGGAGAGAGAGGGAGAGAGCGACGCCTTAGGATTAACCACATTCAAACATGTTTTGGTTTGTGTGAACACAGAGTCCACCACCGGCGAGAGTGAGAAGGAGGATAAGCGGCAACACAAATATGATGCCTCGCTAAAATAAAGGAGATGGACCTATTTGTGGTCTTGAGTGATGGTTGTTGGGTTAAGAGTGTGTGTTGTGCTTTTTTCTCCCGTTGCAACACACGGGCTCTTTTGCTAGTATGTTATTAATGGTGCAAAATCCAACAACAAAACACCAACTACCAGGAAAAAACCCCGAAAACAAACCCTAAGGTCGTATACCTCGCGACAATAACTCTTCCACATAGCCACTAACCCTATGATATAAGACACAACATAAACAAATAAATACACAACACCTAGGCGCGGCGTGCCGAGCGAGGAGGAGGAGCGCGCGTGTAGATCTCCTCTTCTCATGCTCATACAAGTGGTAGAAGAGCTCATCTTATAAAGAGGTGTAAGTCTCACTCAACTTCCGGGAAGGGACTAAACTTTAGTCCCACTCACACCACTCATCAGCTATGAATGAATGAGCCAAGAGAATTTCAGAATTTTAGTTGAGCTTTGGGGCAAAGGCCTACTAGCAAATTCCAGCAAAGGCTATATATATATATGCACACCGTACAGGTGGGAGCTAGAAAGAAATAAATATGATAATAGCTCATTAACATGGTAGATGTTATATACCACTAAAGATGAGTATGACTGCTGGAAATCAAGGAAGAATGCATTCATGTCATGACTTGTGCCCGCCATCCAAGGCACCGAATGTTAGTGCTAATCTTGTTTTAGAGTCTGTCAGATCTTGCATTTGTTTTCAGCTTCATGCATTGGTTAGTTAGGCTAGTTTGATTACGTGCATGTCAGCATGTGTTTGCATCTTGTAGCCTGAAACGTGCCCGTTCACGTTGAGGTTTAGTTTGTCTAGTTTCGTGTTAGGTTTGCATGTAGTTGGCATGGCACATCCAACGTGCTGCATGAGTTAGTTATATGGGCTAACGTGAGAGATCACATTTGGCCGTGTCGTGTGCGTGTGTTGTTAGGCCATAAGCCGAGTCGTGGGATGGCACGATTCACATGGGTTGTGGTGTAACTATAGGATCTTAATCTCAGTAACGGAATAAAAGGAAAGAGAAAGAAGCCAAGGAAGTCACGCGGCACAAAATCATCTTCTTCCTTGTGTCGTTCCGCTCTGTGCGTCTCTCGCCGCTACCGTGATCCCGTGTGTTTCCTCCCTCTGATCTAACAATTGGTATACAGAGCTTTAGGCTTAGGATCTTGGGCGTTTGGCGACGCTGATCGGAGGAGTTTCTGCGGTGGCGATGGGGGATACATCTCCGAAGAGTAGCGACGGGAAGAGCAGCAGCGGCGGCGGAAAGTACATGCCGCCGGCGGCCAGGAAGGCTGCTGCAGCGGACGGCGGCGCTGTCGTGCTCGCTACCCCGTCGAGGGCCATGAGTGTGCCCGTCCAGTATCCGATGCTGACGGACACCAACTACTCGCTGTGGGCTGCGAAGATGAAGGTCCTGATGAAGCCGTTGCGTGTTTGGTCCGCGATTGAAGGCTCTGGTGAGTATGATCAGGCTGCGGATGAAGGGGCGTTCGCCGCGCTCTCTCAATCCGTTCCGGATCACGTGATGCTGCAGGTTGCGGAGTGCGACACCGCGCGTGAGGCGTGGGAGATGATCCGTTGTGCGCGCCTCGGTGAGGATCGCGTGAAGAAGGCGCATGCACGACAACTGAAGAAGCAGTTTGATCGCCTCGACATGGCTGACGGGGAGACGATCCCAGAGTTCGCCAAGAAGCTCATCCCGTTGGTGAGCGAGATCCGCTCTCTCGACGTCACACTTGAAGATGAGGCCGTGGTGGAGCGGCTCTTCAGCGCTGTTCCAGACCGTTTCACGGAAAATCGTCAACACCATTGAGCAGTGGGGTGATGTCTCCGCGATGACGGTGCAAGAGGCGATTGGGCGCCTCACCGCGTTCGAGCAGAACCAGCGCGGTCGTCGTCAGAATGGTGGCGATGAAGGCGAGAAGCTAATGCTTGTTTCACGTGCCCAGCTAGAAGAGTTGATCCTTAAAGAGAAGAAGAAGGGTGTGGGCTCCAGCAGCGGCAACAAGAATGACGACCAGGACGGGCGTGGCGGTGGCCGCGGCCAGGACGGTAAGAAGAAGGAACGTCGTGGCAAGTTTGACAAGTCGAGGATCACTTGCTTCTAGTGTGGCGAGAAGGGCCATTTCGCCTCTGAGTGCGAGGAGCCGAAGAAAGAAAAGGTGCTGCTCGCCGACGCCGGCGACGACGAACCAGCACTGTTGATGGCGATGGCATGTGAGCACGGGCCATTGGTGGAGCACGCCAAGGTCAAGCCCAAAGAGAAGAAGGCTGAGATCACTCTTTTTGGTGCATCCATGGAGGAGTTGGAAGCTGCCAAGGACGAAGCAGAGAGGCTGCGTGGGGAGCTGGCTGCAGCCGAAGCAAAGTAAGCGGGCAGCACATACTCCTTAATGATGTGTATTTTGTTTCCAAACTCACAAGCAGTATACTAAGTCTTGGTCAGCTCAACGAGGAAGGGTGCAAATCAGTTCTACGACATGGGTTTCTGAGTGTGTTTGATCACTCAGGGAAGCTGATAGCCAGAGCCCGGAAAACTAAGAATCGGCTCTATGTGCTGAATTTGAAGAAGAGGCAGTTGTGTTTAATCGAACTTCCATGACAGCAGTAGAAAACAGAGGTCCTGTTCAAGACAGCGCTGACATCAAGCCAGCATGAAGGTGCTCGGTATGCAGAAATAAATTGTGTAACAAGATTAGGTAGGTGATTGTTAGTGCTAATCTTGTTTTAGAGTCTGTCAGATCTTGCATTTGTTTTCAGCTCCATGCATTGGTTAATTAGGCTAGTTTGATTATGTGCATGTCAGCATGTGTTTGCATCTTGTAGCCTGAAACGTGCCCGTTCACCGTTGAGGTTTAGTTTGTCTAGTTTCGTGTTAGGTTTGCATGTAGTTGGCATGGCACATCCAACGTGCTGCATGAGTTAGTTATGGGCTAACGTGAGAGATCACGTTTGGCCGGGTCGTGTGCGTGTGTTGTTAGGCCATAAGCCGAGTCGTGGGATGGCACGATTCACATGGGTTGTGGTGTAACTATAGGATCTTAATCTCAGTAATAACGGAATAAAAGGAAAGAGAAAGAAGCCGAGGAAGTCACGCGGCACAAAATCATCTTCTTCCTTGTGTCGTTCCGCTCTGTGCGTCTCTCACCGCTACCGTGATCCCGTGTGTTTCCTCTGATCTAACACCGAACACGTCTATATAATACGGTCGCCGAAGCAGGCCATAGGTGCCGTCGTTTTACTCCTTTCCTTGCGTCTTTGCCGTTTCCACTCCCTATTTCCCTCCTTGCCCTTCCGACCTTGTCGTCGGCATGGTCCGGTAGGGGATAAGATGCTCATGGTCCGAGCGGAGATCGCTGCTAAATTTTGATCTTCGGATGAGACCTCGGACATCTTCGGATGGATGTCGATGGTCGAAAGTACATATGTGTGGAATGCATGGAAAACGTGGATCCTCTGCATATGTACCATTTGATTCGATTCGAGTTGCCGTCAATGATCAACGCCGATGCAGACCAGACATGGTTATCGATGGAGTAAACACTGTCCCCGTCCACCGGCACACGGGGTGGCATGCCAAGAGGCAAGGCAAGGGGCGGCAGATGAGATTGCCTCAGTGGATTCATCAGCCCATACGTTGTTGACCTCGGTAGATGCTTCTCTGACCCAAGGCCCTCGCCAGGCATCCTTTAATTTCTTGGGGTCCAGATTGGTTAATTTGTGTTCGATCTCGTTATCAGGAATTTCCTAGGGTCCGGATTTCATCCGTGTTCGGCCTCTCCATAAAATCAGCGGGGTTGAGACTTTTGAAGTCGGGCCTCTCCTTTATCATCAGCACGAGGGTATTGAATGAACTTTCCAGTGACCGAAGCAACCTCTTCACAATCTGATAATCAGTAATATCTTGAGCACCAAGACCATTCAGCTCACTAGCGATATCACTCAGACGATCAAAGGTTTATTGACAATTTTCTTTCATGATTCTCTTGAAGTGGTTAAACCTCGACCGAAGAATATCAATTTGTGTCTCTTTCTGTGTTGGCACACCTTCATTGATTTTCTCAAATCTGTCCCAGATTTCTTTCGTTGAAGTCTTCTCTACTGAAGGATCAGTCAAATGCAAAAAACACAGTGGAATCACGCAACACACGTTGCTGGTCTGCTTCCTGCCCACAAGGAAAGAAGAGCGACAAGGTTCAGATTTGACTGTTTGCAGCATGGGAGCTGATTGTGTCCTTGAGAGATGGTTGCAAAACGCATGCTTTGCTTCAGCATCCAGTTATACAAGTCTCTTCTCGTACGCAATGAGATTCAATGAGATAACCGTGAGTCTCAATCATGCCATTTTGCACCACATGCCATATGTCTTCATCGATAGCTTTCATGCAAGTCCACAACTTCTCTTTCTAGAACAGTTAATCTAGCCCATCAAAAATAGGAATCTTGTTCGTGGACTTGAAGTTAACTGCGGAAGACATACTCAACACCAAGGTGGTTAGACCTTAAAAACAAAGAAAAAGAGTACCTTGCTCTGATACCAATTATAGGACTAGAATATATCGACCAGCGAGGGTGAATGGAAGATTTGAAATTTCTTTTCAAACTAGAAATCTCTTAGCACAGCACAACACAACGGGAAATAAACTAAACAAATGTATTTTACTAAAGAAAACAATAGGAAACATGAGAGGACAAATAGAATATCTCTAGCTAGAAATCACAACTAGAAATAAACTACATATATTAAATCTGAAGTTAGATAGAACCAATGGTGCTCAAAGGTGACAAGTTATTTTTTTCGACGAGTTCACTCTTCTACAAAAGAGCTACGTCTGGTTGGAGGGACTTGTGATTGAACACATGAGCAAAACTCTCTCTGTCCTATTCTCCTTGACAAAGTTTGTCAACTAGCATCAATTTACTCTAGGTAGAAACATCAGGCGATGTCCGTAACCTTCATAGAGTTTTCTTCGCAAACTGGAATGACTCTTGGTACTTAATTAAGACTTTGACGCCTAACCATCTAGACAGTTAACATTTCTCAAGAGTACTAGGGAAAGGTTTCTCAACTTAGATCTGCGTGATGCTCAACCACTATCTAAGTTTATACTATGGGGTTTTCTCTCTGTGGATTCACTCAAAACGACTGAAGGCATGGTACTCAGACAGTCTTGTCAAAATATCACGGAGCGGACAACCATAATAGTAGGCGCAGAGTGGCTATTTGTAGCCAGAGCAATCCCAAGGGCGAAGTGACAAATTGGGGCATGTGGACCAACCAATGGCCAACCGACACGTTTACAACGGTTGGATTTGCAACTCAGACGACACCTTTACTTGAGGAACAAGTAAATCAGACTCCTCTACTAGAGTAATTCTCTTGCAGCCTAGAAGAAATTTGTCTCCGGCTAGTGAGTGATTATTTTTTGCATGAAGAGATTTCTCTCAACTCAGTTGGGATATATTTTGGTTAAGTGTCAGCAGGCATAAGTCTCGAAATACTTCAACGCCTCTTAATAGTATGGTGGTCCTACGACTCAAAGAAAGAAAATGAAACTACAAAATAAAAGAGCTACGTCTTCACGTTGTCTTCAGTCTGCTCTACTGCAGTCATTTTCTCTCGAACATCATGCTAACAATTGCTTCGACTCAGCAATAGTTTTAGGGGTCGTCTCCGACACACAATCTTCTCGATAGCAAACTTCTCTGGGGCATTTATAGCAAACTCCTCAATACTCTCGTCACAGATTTTGCAGTTAGGGTTGTGTGAGAGATCACACTCTGCAAGGGTGTCATTGGTTAGCATTCGGCCCTTAATCAGAAGCAAGAAGAAGGACCTGCATTTGGCCTCCACCTTGGCCTTCCACAGCTTGATATTATTTCTTGAAGGAACGCAAAGTAGGCAACGCATGGAATCTATCCATGGAATGATGCTGCAAAAGATGTTGTATAATGTTGTGATACTTAAATCTATTATTTGTGTGAAAGGCCACAACATTGAAAAAGGCAGAGTTGGTCCTCCGACAAAATGATAATGGTGTTCGACCAGATAATTTTAAATACTGACACAGAAGAGTTAAGACGTTCTGCATTTTTCACAAATTAATGTTTTTCTTTTTAATAAAAAATTCAACTATTCTATTAAAAAATGGACGGAAGCGGCAACACGCGCCATCATGATCTAGTATAACATATTTCAGCAGTTTCAACACTGAATTCCTAAATGTAAGAACTTGTCGGCGATGCTCCAGAATTCAGTTACCGTAGGGCTGCGCCTTCTTGGCTGCAGCCATGGAGCGCAATCTAGCAGCAATCTGGGTAAAGCTTGGGCGTTGTAATGGTTCTGCCGCCCAGCATTGCTCCATCAGAGATCTCCACTCTGGGTCACATGAGTCAGGCACCGGCGGCCGCAGAGTGTTCATCACAATACCACCTGACAGTAAAACCACAGTCTTCTATCAAAATTTGAATGCAAATGCAATTTCTAGGAGGGAATCACATATTCACACGATGGCTGATTTTGTACCCACCAAGAATAGCACCGTAATGTAAACCTGCATATGGTTCTTCTCCCGTGAGGATTTCCCACAGAACAATCCCAAAAGAGTAGACATCAACCTGGGGGAAACATGTCAAACAGTAATCCAATGTGCGAGTTGTACGCTAACTTGGCTGGATATAGGTATCTATATGGTACATACAGACAAAGATGGATTAGCAGACCTTTTCAGAGACCAAGCTGGTAGTCCCATTCAGAAGCTCTGGGGCCATCCATGGAAGCATTCCACTCACATCACAAGAGATGAGCGTGTGGCACTTTACTTTGGAAAGTCCAAGACCACCAACCTGCATCATCCAAGAGAATCACTGAAAATTAGATATAAAAAGAAATGGTGTTAGCCTAAATGATACTATGAAAGCCAATTTGTTCGCATGGGTCGATCCAGTTTCTTGACAGTTTGCATACGCAATGTTGCATTTGCATGTGGCAATGAAAAATATTAAACGGAAGCCTTAATCTGGTATGAATGTTGAGTAAATGATCCAGTAATAGATGAAAAAGTTCAGAAGCCAAAATTCAGAAGCAAAGAATGAATTAGTGGCAATGGTATATTAGAAGAAAGAAAATGAAAGTGAAACTAGAATAAAATGTTTTGTTGTGAGAACATAGTACTGACGTTGGGTTAGAACTCAACGCCACTGGCCCACTGCACATCAGTTGTTGCTGGCGGTGCATGGCTATCCAACGCCGCTAAC
This sequence comes from Triticum aestivum, assembly GCF_018294505.1. Classification (NCBI taxonomy): domain Eukaryota; kingdom Viridiplantae; phylum Streptophyta; class Magnoliopsida; order Poales; family Poaceae; genus Triticum; species Triticum aestivum. The sequence continues at coordinate 683,462,226 of NC_057813.1, read as the reverse complement.
GTGGCCCGACCCAAAGACAGAGGGAGGGTATTATCCATCCGGCAGTGGATTGGTCTTATCCACTGCCCCCTCTCCGCACAAACCCTCACTAGCTCAAACCCTCACTCCCTCTTGCACCGCTGGCTTCTCGATAGATGAGTCGCCGGATCCATCACCAACCAGCACTTATATTGACATCCGGGAGTGGGACATCGACATGGTGAGTGAGATGACATAGGCCGAGAATACAAAACAGAAAAGGCGAGTGAGATCTTGACTTTCTATTATCATACAACATAGAAGTATTTGATCAGGGGGAAGCATCTAGCCATGGAGGCGCAAAACAAGGCGCACCGCACCGAGGAGGACCTCATGGCGCACATCAGCGCCGACCAGGACTTCACGCAGGAGTAGATGGCCATCGACCGCTCCTTAGTGTCCCTTCGGGAAGACGAGAAGATGTGCCGGCAGGAGATGTAACCTCCTTAGGCTCCGGCTCCGCCTGCTCCTCCATCCACGGAGGAATTCCGGATGGCAGACGCGCTCGTTAAGAATAGCGACATACTAGTTCGCTTCCTCCTGGCGAGCGGGAGGAGATCTTGCAGGAGCAGAGCCAGCCGCCTCCCGCTCCGGCTACTCCTCCATCGGACATCGTAGAAGGCGCCGTCTGCGGTTGCGGCCATGAGGATGTCATCGACATGTAGGCGGCCCGATAGTGACAGAGGCGGCCGGTGGTGAGGAATCGGGTGCACGAATTAGTTGTAATTAGATGATATTATTTTGTGATTGAATAGTACTGTTCAAATTTTTTGTAATATATAGATGCCAACTAGTTTATTATTAACTAAGATTTAGTTTAGTTAATATTTTCACTAGATTAGTGTAACACGCTTATCTGACAGTCGTGGTTTACTGACGATAGGGACCTGCGGCTCAAAGCCAGTCCGAGCAAAATGAAACTTGAGTAGTACTACCGGTGTATGTTCACCAGGGTGCGGTACTGATTACTAGTATTTCGATGGTGTGTTGATCCCCAACGCAACGTTGACACATATACAAGTGGCATTTATGACGGAAGCCGGTAGTATCAGCTTACCACATGCGTCATACTACTGGGGTCGGGCCTCCGTGTTGATAACAACGTTTTGGAACGCCGCTACTAGGCTTTTTCCAACACTAGGCTTTTTCCAACTAGTGAAAATTGCACTTCCTATAATATGCAATTGAATACATATATAATCACACCTATTGTACAGCATTTGCATGAATATATTTACACTCACCCAACATAAAAAGAAATACCCATAACAAAGTATACTAAAAAGCGAAAGAAACATAAAAATAGAAAAAAAAACAAAGGGAGGGTGTGGAGGGCTGGGTTTTAGATGGGCTGGACAGAGTTTTTTTTTTGAGAATTGGCTGGACAGGGCTAGCCTAGTCGCACAGCTAACGGGCCTTAAGCTAGCCTGGTCACACAGCTAATGGGCCTCAGCCCATTAAGGTATTGACTAATCCAAAGAAAAGGCCAGTCACAAATTCCCAGCGCAAAACAAACACACCACACAACAGGACAAAGGGGGGGGGGGGGCACGAATTTTACAGTACCAGTCATCGGAAAGGAAAACCGACTGATCCAAATTCAAAATCCAGGCAACTTATATATAGCTAAAGTGGTACTCCCTCCGTCCGAAAATACTTGTCATCAAAATGGATAAAAAGGGATGTATCTAGAACTAAAATACATCTAGGTACATCTCTTTTTATCCATTTTAATGACAAGTATTTTTGGACGGAGGGAGTATATATTAGATATAGTAGATATACCTCAATTTTAATAAGGTCTCATGTGGTTATGATTTCTCTTACCTACTAATAAAGCAAATACGTATTTTTAGTCCGCCAGGCATATTTATGTATTTTTTTTAGAAAAAACCCGCCATACATAATTAACCCCCCCCCCCCCCCCCCCAAAAAAAAAGGTATAAAAAGTTCGCTTATGGGCCACCATACACCAAGTGGGCCTCGTAAAATCACAGAGAAGAGTTGTAAGAGTTGTGGGGAACCAAACTTAGAACCTCTAGTATGAGGTAGAGCTGGGCAAACCATGTGCGCTAACATCTATTCATCCCTAAAAAGAAAGCTAACATCTATTTGTGATTAATACCACCTCGATAATTTATATTCAATGTTACCAATTTATTTACGTTTACAACTTATCTGAAATATCAACCAACCTCCTCGGAAAACAAAGAACAGATGGAATTAGAATGAAGACCAGAAAAGAATTAACTCAAGGAATGGGATTGTGTGCGTCTGATACATGATACTTCCATACTGGAATTAACATATCTAAAGACTTGATTAAAAATCGACTGAAAAAAAGAATAAGGTGCCACCTGTGACAATGCATGTGTCCAGAAATTGATGGTGCACTTAATTAACGCTAAAATTGCTTTCTCCTAATTAATGTGAGAGGGAAGCCTGGAACGGGCAGGTGCCCATGAGCCGTCCAGCGTTGCTCCTCCTCCACGGCTTCCCGGAGAGGTGGAGGTCGTGGCGCAGCCAGATGGTCGCGCTTGCCGCGCTCTCGCGACCTCGCCCCCGACTTTCACGGCGGCGACTCCAGAACCCCCTTCCACCCCGCTGTTTATGTTCCTCAACCTGCGATGGGTTCTACATCACACGGGGTACCAGGTGACACGCCAACCCCTGTGTCTTTTTGTTCTTCAATTACAATTAATTGAGTTCTCTGTAATGGAAGTTCACACAACAAATCGACTCTCAATGTCAATGCTGGAGAATGTTGGAGATGACTACAACTACTGCATGCTACGGCGTCGACAGTGGCTGCACCGGACTCTGTGAAAGATAGATGGGTGCAGAAACCATGCATGTGAATGTTGCCATGTAGTGGCGCCAGGGGCGAATCTACTGTATAGGCTTTAACAGGCTTGAGCCTGCCCTCCAATCGGATTAATTAGGCCTTTACTGCTCATGATACAGGGCCCAACCTAGCAAATCGGGTGTTTTTCGGTCCATCTTAGTGCCTCCTCCCTTGTTCGAGCCTACCCTACAATTATGTTGTAGATTCGCTGCTGAGTGGCGCCACGAGAGCTAACTCTTCGAGTTACCTACTCCCTCCGTACAGGTGAATAAGTCATCTTAGTTGTGCACCGCGATCGAGGAGAAGAGGAAAATGAGAGTATTTAATGTTTATTTATTGGTTAATAGTATTGCATGCAATGAACTATCCACTGCATGTCGTGTTTGGTAGTCTCAAGTCATTAAAAGCATGCACGCGACATCTCTTATTGGTTGATATGTCAAGAAACAAGAAACGAGGTGGGAGTTAATGCAGCACGCCTAAGTGTTTTGCGATTATTTGGTATTTGTAAGATGACTTATACACCTAGACGGAGGGACTAGATCTGATTGCACGCATGCTGGAAAAATGGGAAAGTTTATGTGACCCATGCATGTAGGCTTAATTACAGCAATTATCTCAAGCATGCAAACACACCTAATTATTTTCATAGACTAATCCATTAGTGTCTAGTTCACACTGCACCACGACGTCCCCGTTGCAATGCTCGGGCATTTGTGCTAGTAAATACTTAATTATGTTCTTATTATATTATTATTTTCTGAAACAGTAAAACTGAGGCACCTACGGCTGCTAAAGCGATTTAACATCCTTAGGCCTTGTACAATGCAAGATGCTTAGGGGAGATGCTTAGAAAAATAAATCAGGCTTTCCTTAAGCACCGGTGCTTATTTGTACAGGGTAGACATTTAATTAGGCGTCTCTCCTGTAGAAACAGGCACCGGTGCTTCAGAAAAATCCGGTTTATTTTGTTAAGCACCTTCCTAAGCACTTAGCATTATACAAGGCCTTAGACATCCAATCTAGATACTCATGGTCCACATTCTCTGAGCATGCCACTGACTAGCGTTGGTGATGCTTACCATAGCAGGCGCACATAGTGGGACCACGAACGGGTAGCTGCTCCACGGACATAACTGTGTGCACTACGGTTAATTCGGGTTAGGAGTCGATGACATTGTTGGTTTCTCTAACTCCCAGACACCCCTGTGTTCGGCTCCTCTCCTTTTACCCTCCTTTCCCCAGTCGAGTTGCAAGTCTTCACCAACTCCACTGTTTAGTTCAGAAAAACTATCTTTATGAAGGTAAGCTTCTAAAGAAGGAAAATAGCACTCAGTATAGAAGCACGATTGGTGTTCTGCAATATTTAACTCTTGCTAGACCAGATATCTCCTTTGTTGAAAATAAAGTGTGTCAGTTTATGCATATGCACCTACCACCATGTATTGAACTGCTGCTAAACGCATCCTAAGATATGTAAACAACAACAAGTGTTGGAGTAAGATTCAGTAGGTTTCGGTCTACCCTTGTGAGTGAATTTACTAATATTGACTGGGCTGAAAGTCTTCTTGACAGAAGGTCCATAGGTAACTTTGCCATATTCTTTGGTCCAAATCTTATATATGTGCTAAGAAACAGTCAACTATCTCTAGGTCTAATACAGAGGCTAAATATAAGCAACTAGCAAATGGCACTGCAGAAATTATCTGGCTTCAGTCTATGCTAAGGGAACTTGGGGTGACACAAGTACAAGCTGCTCGTCTTTGGTGTGACAAATCTTGGTGCTACTTATTTTTATGCTAATTTAGTTTTTCATGCCAGAACAAAACACATTGAGATAGATTTTCACTTTGTAAGAGAACGTGTTTGCAACAAACAATTGGATATTCATTTTATTTATTCAAGAGATCAGATTACAGATGGCTTCACCAAGGAATTGCCCACAAGATATTTTGAATAATTCAAGTGTAATGTCAACTTGATCAAGTTGTAATTCAGGGGCTATTTTGAACATATCCTAGGTGGGCGCATATGTTCTGTTAGAGCTAGTTAGTTGGAGAGATCGATTAGTATCTCATGGTTTAAAGTTTTTTTTATCTCTCTATCATCCCTTGTACTCCAGAAATGTAATATCAACTTGCATACGCATATGGGATAAGCCCCATCATATCAATAAATACACGCGCGGCCCTCCCTCCGTTCCTTTATATAAGGTGTATTTGTTTTTCCAAAAGTTAAACATGTGCAAGTTTGACTGAGTTTTTAGAAAAATATACCAATATCCACAATACCAAATTTATATCATTTGATTGCACATGAAAAGTAGTTTTATATTTTATCTATTAGGTATTGCAGATGTTTCTTTTTATTCTATAATCTTGGTCAAACATTCACATAATTGACTTGCACGAAAATCAATACACCTCATATTCTGGAACAGAGGGGGAATTTAACAAGGCTACCCTAGCCCATCACCTCCGGCGAGATTCCCTTCTCGAAAGGATGGATGTCATCCATGGAGAGTACAGGAGGAATGGATGTCGATTAAGGGAGTGGATGGGGACACCGCGTCCTAGTGGGAAGTTGTGGTGGAGTTCAGGCTCCATGGCATCTCTTATCTAGTCACCAATTTTCTGGAACGCGATCCATGGCATCGACTTGAGATAAAAGGATGTACAAACATATCCAATGATTTGCTAAACATGATTAAATTATACTGAATCACCGTGGATCATGGAAGTGCAGTTCTATCAGCAATTATCGTGCAACCGAACTAAATGTCCATATGATTATCACAGCAGGCACTATAAGTTCCATCTTAGAAATAAACTGCAAGTATGAGGGGATATGATCCTAAAAATCATCACTAGTGCCTAATTTTTGGAAAGTCAATATATGATGGATTTCCCAATATCGAATGTCAAGAACGCGATACGGAAGAGACGGAATGGTAGTCTAGCAATATAATGAAGTTGAACAAGGTAACAATAGAATAAAACAGAAGAAATGTGATTCTTACCTTGCATATTGGGCGTAGTGGATCCGTTAAATTAACATGTAAATTGTCACTTTTGAGGTCAAAGTGCACTATGTTTTTGTGATGCAAGTACTCCATTCCAAAAGCTGCATCCATGGCTATAATTAATCTCTTGTGTCGGCCAAGGCTCCTGTGTATGCAGAGAATATTAATCCATTGAACTTCATGTAAGATTACAGATTTCTTTTTATTAAGAAATGGCAGACTTAAAAGAGATATGCTAGAGTGCTAGACATCTAAATAGTGGATGTACTTGGAATTCTTCCACAAAGCCGTCCTAAGTGAGCCATTAACCATGTATTCTGTAACTGTGGCAATGGACCCCTCATGTCCATCTAGAACAATACCATAAAAGGCCACAACATTGGGATGGTGTAGACCTGCATGGTTTGATACTTCGTTCCAAAACTCATTCCGCTGCAAATATTCAGGAGTTATCTGTAAAAGGACAAGTATAAGCAAGTACAAAGAAATCTGAAATATGAGAACTGTACCAGTCTGTCGGAAGAACCTCGCTCTTGTTGATTGGTTCTTTTTATTGCAACATCAGAGCCTCTCCATTTACCATGACATACCATTTTATAATCAATAGAACTGAGCTCTCGGAGCTCTTCGAGATCATCGTCCTTTATAATCTGAAACATGAACATGTTGTTGGTAGAAAATATTAGTTTGTAACTAGACTTGTCCCTATAGTTGAACTTGTCTAAAGTACATTACGGCTGAATCCAACTAAGAAAATTCATGGCCATTAGTATAATATGTTCCGTTGGTGCACTACATATTTTGAGACTCTTGATTCGCACCTGGCACATCAACGACAGGTCATTTCTTGATGCATAAATACACTCTGTTTCCGTGGCATTCAGTTTATCAACAATATCCTGTATAGTTGGCCTTTTGTGTCGGTCCTCCTGCACACAACTTAAACCTATTTCGATGCATATCTTTACTTGTTCGGAATATGCCTTCCTCAGGTTTGATGTTTCAAGTAGCCTATTTGTCCAGATTAACTGCACCTACCGATTCAGAGAACAGAAAAATGGTAATATATTAGTATAACTGAAGTATTACTTATGAAATACGTACAGATGATCTCGATAAAGATAACACGTTCTCTTACAACATTGCTGAATTCCTGGGAAGACATGTTAGCGCTATTGAAGTAGCCCGCATGTCCTGCCATTATCTTTATGATTACAACACCCAAGCTGAATATGTCGAACTTATTTGAGATTAAATTATTGCAAATGTATTCCGGCGGTAAATACCCACTGCATCACACATCATATACATAAATGCTACTAATATTAAACATTTAATGAAAAATAAAGTTAGCTTCTCAAATTCAGTTGACATTAAGAATGCTTACATTGTTCCTAAAGAACTATTTGTAGCTCGTGTTTTTTCATCTCTGAAGAGCCTTGACATCCCAAAATCTGCGATTCTGGCAACCATGTTCTCATCTAGTAATACATTGGCTGGTTTTAAATCCAAATGATAAACAGGAGGTTTTAATTCATTGTGGAGGTATTTCAGACCCTGGCAAATCCCCTTAATTATTCCATAGCCTGTCTGCCAATCATATCTATCACACTCATCTGCAAAACCAAATTAGGAGAATTCTCGAGCTCTAAATTTTTAAAATGGTATATACTAATATGCCAACTAAAACAAGAAAAACATCTTCATTACCAGAAAGATACTTGTCAAGGCTTCCATTAGACATATACTCCAAGCAGAGCGCTCTATGTGTCTTTTCAGCAAGAACCAATTTAGCTTTGTACTCTACTTGTACTTCCTGAATATTGTGGCAATAGCCAACTAATCGCACAATATTTTGTTGTCTGAGCCTTGTAAGATTGTTAAACTCATTCTGAAACTGCTCATCATCAATTCCTGGCATGTCATAGAGTATCTTCACAGCAATCCTTTTGCCATGTTGATGCACTCCCTATCCAACATTTCACATGGTTATTTTTTCTTTACATAGTTACATATACAACGTACGTAAAGCAGAAAATGCTATGTTGGAATGTGACCCAAATTATTTACTGCTATGTGATGGTTAAAAGAGCAATGCAAGATCAATTATGTGAGTTAATCATAATGAGGATCAGTAGAGAATAAATATAGCTTTCCTCTGCTTTCAGGATCTATTCATCTGCAACAGGAAGCACTGCAACATCATGCTAAGGGGAATGGTGGTGGGAAATACCCTTTGGCTCCCGCATGTATATACACCCTATATGTTTTTTAAAGATAATTAAACAAAAATTCAAAATATTTCAAAAGTATTTTTAGATTAAACTTGACTTACTTGTGCACTAGTATATAAATTTTCACAATCAAAAAACCCAACGTTTACTTCACAGCGAAAAAGACAAAATTTATTTGCTAGTATAGGTCACTATTCATGCTATTTTGACTGAAAATTTGTCTTTTTTGAAAAGAAATCAAAGAGGAATTTTCTTTTTGTGGAATTTTTCTCACTAGTACAACCCTATGTGCTGTTATAAAAAATTGTTCGTAAAGCCTTTGTGTTCGCCGCTACTTTGCTTTGTTGTTTCTGGCTTCCCAGGCAGCTGAAAGCCTGGGAAACTCCTAGTTATGGTTTTGTTAGCTATTGGTGGCAAAACTCTGCATGCTAAACTGATCTCGTAGTTATGATTTTGTTCAGGAAACCATGTACAGCATTAACCTTACCAGGTAAACCTTTCCATAGGAACCGCTACCAATCCTACGCTCCTCGGAGAAATCATTAGTAATTTCTCGTAATAAATCTAGCGGCATAACTGTTGTCTCTGAACTTGCATAATCCATGCTGTTGTTTTTCCTGGAAGAAGAAGGAACACTTATACCTTTTGTATATAACAACTTGAAAAAGGTAGTAATTTTCTTTGGGGTAGAAAAGGCTAGTATTTAATTGAGAGCAATCAAGGAGTCCTTGCTGACATCTACCAGTAGATAAATATACACTGAACAAATAAGATACAAAATACAATATAAAAACAGACAGTATGGGAAGAATAACTTTCCGGGCTCATACAACAACGATAAATGATGATTTACACGGATGATGTCGAAGATGCATGGAGTTTCCACAAAATCATCGATGGAATTCGTGGAGAGCTACACAATGGGGAAAGCACATACCTGGAAACGGCCAGGGGCGAGAAGAATGCTGCTAGTTGACGGCAGTGGTTGATGCAGGGGAATAAAGGAGAGTGAGCATCCTGGTAGCTTTTTCCTCTTTAGCAAAAGCAGATTGATAGCTACAAGAGGCCGGCGAGTGGGGCCTTCTTGTCGTGCTCGGGGAGGAAAGAGGAGCTCTGTGGAGACGGCGGCGCCTGCTGCTGGCCGGCTGAGTATTGGGGTCCTGGGAGGCGTCGGGGCATGCTGCTGGCCGGAGGAGGTGGCAGTGGCTGGTAAACCGTAACAGAGCATCGCTTCGACGGAGGGATCCACCAGAGTTTCGCGGGTGGACTCGATAGAAAGAGAAGTGGGGAATTCCTCAACGTGGGTACAAAAGGGCAGGCGTCGCACCCTGCTTTTTCGTCGACAGCGCTGCTACATGCACGCGGTGGGTTTTACGGATTCAACGTGCTGTGAGTACGTGGCAGATTTTGAAGGGATACGGGGCCCACCCCCATTAAAATGGGGTGGGGGTGGGGGTGGGGGGGGCTGAGATTACTTAGCAATGAGTACCCCGTGGAAGCCCCGTAATCTTCCGTATTTCTAGGATTTTTGGTTGACGAAGGACAAAACCCCGGTGCCATCAGGACGATGCATGCAATCTCTACCTTAATTTATTTAATAATAAAGAGAATTGGGTTTTTGTCGTCCGTTGCACCATTTTGCAAAAAAAAAAACCCTGTATTTTCTTCAAATCAACCCGCAGTCCGGACTTAAGTTATCCAAACCGTTATTTTACAGTTTTTATATAAAAAAAGCCCTTGTATTTTTTCTAAATCAACCCGCAGTCCGGACTTAAGTCACACGAACTGTTATTTTACATTTTTTCGAAAACTCCCCAGACCTTTTAGGTAATTCATCCCCGGGTCATATTTAACTCAAACAAATGATTTTCTAAATCATTCATATCTTTTAGACCGTAACTCCGATTTAAACATCTTATATATGAAATTTGATTCGGAAAATATGAATATGTGATTATTTTAACCTGTTAAGTATTTTTAAATATTATGTTAGAAGATATTAATGTAAAACAAATGATTTTTTAAATTATTCGTATCTTTTAAACCGTAACTCCAATTTTAACATGTTATATATGCAATTTGATTACAAAAACATGTGAAATCTGAATAAGATGTTAATTTTACTTGTTGATTACTTTGTAAATATTATTTTGGAAGCAAACTTATAATGTATAGTGCACAATCCGTTTTTCTTCCGTACTCGCAGCGATTCGGATTGCAAATAAACACCCACTATAACCATATAGGAAAAAGAAAACATCGATAACTACACATGCATACCTCTAAATTCGTCAGAGGAAAAAACAACAGATTTATCATGGCGAGTGTGAGAGAAAGCGAGAGAGAGAGAAAGAGGGAGAGGGATGAGAGAGGGAGAGAGAGGGAGAGAGCGACGCCTTAGGATTAACCACATTCAAACATGTTTTGGTTTGTGTGAACACAGAGTCCACCACCGGCGAGAGTGAGAAGGAGGATAAGCGGCAACACAAATATGATGCCTCGCTAAAATAAAGGAGATGGACCTATTTGTGGTCTTGAGTGATGGTTGTTGGGTTAAGAGTGTGTGTTGTGCTTTTTTCTCCCGTTGCAACACACGGGCTCTTTTGCTAGTATGTTATTAATGGTGCAAAATCCAACAACAAAACACCAACTACCAGGAAAAAACCCCGAAAACAAACCCTAAGGTCGTATACCTCGCGACAATAACTCTTCCACATAGCCACTAACCCTATGATATAAGACACAACATAAACAAATAAATACACAACACCTAGGCGCGGCGTGCCGAGCGAGGAGGAGGAGCGCGCGTGTAGATCTCCTCTTCTCATGCTCATACAAGTGGTAGAAGAGCTCATCTTATAAAGAGGTGTAAGTCTCACTCAACTTCCGGGAAGGGACTAAACTTTAGTCCCACTCACACCACTCATTAGCTATGAATGAATGAGCCAAGAGAATTTCAGAATTTTAGTTGAGCTTTGGGGCAAAGGCCTACTAGCAAATTCCAGCAAAGGCTATATATATATATGCACACCGTACAGGTGGGAGCTAGAAAGAAATAAATATGATAATAGCTCATTAACATGGTAGATGTTATATACCACTAAAGATGAGTATGACTGCTGGAAATCAAGGAAGAATGCATTCATGTCATGACTTGTGCCCGCCATCCAAGGCACCGAATGTTAGTGCTAATCTTGTTTTAGAGTCTGTCAGATCTTGCATTTGTTTTCAGCTTCATGCATTGGTTAGTTAGGCTAGTTTGATTACGTGCATGTCAGCATGTGTTTGCATCTTGTAGCCTGAAACGTGCCCGTTCACGTTGAGGTTTAGTTTGTCTAGTTTCGTGTTAGGTTTGCATGTAGTTGGCATGGCACATCCAACGTGCTGCATGAGTTAGTTATATGGGCTAACGTGAGAGATCACATTTGGCCGTGTCGTGTGCGTGTGTTGTTAGGCCATAAGCCGAGTCGTGGGATGGCACGATTCACATGGGTTGTGGTGTAACTATAGGATCTTAATCTCAGTAACGGAATAAAAGGAAAGAGAAAGAAGCCAAGGAAGTCACGCGGCACAAAATCATCTTCTTCCTTGTGTCGTTCCGCTCTGTGCGTCTCTCGCCGCTACCGTGATCCCGTGTGTTTCCTCCCTCTGATCTAACAATTGGTATACAGAGCTTTAGGCTTAGGATCTTGGGCGTTTGGCGACGCTGATCGGAGGAGTTTCTGCGGTGGCGATGGGGGATACATCTCCGAAGAGTAGCGACGGGAAGAGCAGCAGCGGCGGCGGAAAGTACATGCCGCCGGCGGCCAGGAAGGCTGCTGCAGCGGACGGCGGCGCTGTCGTGCTCGCTACCCCGTCGAGGGCCATGAGTGTGCCCGTCCAGTATCCGATGCTGACGGACACCAACTACTCGCTGTGGGCTGCGAAGATGAAGGTCCTGATGAAGCCGTTGCGTGTTTGGTCCGCGATTGAAGGCTCTGGTGAGTATGATCAGGCTGCGGATGAAGGGGCGTTCGCCGCGCTCTCTCAATCCGTTCCGGATCACGTGATGCTGCAGGTTGCGGAGTGCGACACCGCGCGTGAGGCGTGGGAGATGATCCGTTGTGCGCGCCTCGGTGAGGATCGCGTGAAGAAGGCGCATGCACGACAACTGAAGAAGCAGTTTGATCGCCTCGACATGGCTGACGGGGAGACGATCCCAGAGTTCGCCAAGAAGCTCATCCCGTTGGTGAGCGAGATCCGCTCTCTCGACGTCACACTTGAAGATGAGGCCGTGGTGGAGCGGCTCTTCAGCGCTGTTCCAGACCGTTTCACGGAAAATCGTCAACACCATTGAGCAGTGGGGTGATGTCTCCGCGATGACGGTGCAAGAGGCGATTGGGCGCCTCACCGCGTTCGAGCAGAACCAGCGCGGTCGTCGTCAGAATGGTGGCGATGAAGGCGAGAAGCTAATGCTTGTTTCACGTGCCCAGCTAGAAGAGTTGATCCTTAAAGAGAAGAAGAAGGGTGTGGGCTCCAGCAGCGGCAACAAGAATGACGACCAGGACGGGCGTGGCGGTGGCCGCGGCCAGGACGGTAAGAAGAAGGAACGTCGTGGCAAGTTTGACAAGTCGAGGATCACTTGCTTCTAGTGTGGCGAGAAGGGCCATTTCGCCTCTGAGTGCGAGGAGCCGAAGAAAGAAAAGGTGCTGCTCGCCGACGCCGGCGACGACGAACCAGCACTGTTGATGGCGATGGCATGTGAGCACGGGCCATTGGTGGAGCACGCCAAGGTCAAGCCCAAAGAGAAGAAGGCTGAGATCACTCTTTTTGGTGCATCCATGGAGGAGTTGGAAGCTGCCAAGGACGAAGCAGAGAGGCTGCGTGGGGAGCTGGCTGCAGCCGAAGCAAAGTAAGCGGGCAGCACATACTCCTTAATGATGTGTATTTTGTTTCCAAACTCACAAGCAGTATACTAAGTCTTGGTCAGCTCAACGAGGAAGGGTGCAAATCAGTTCTACGACATGGGTTTCTGAGTGTGTTTGATCACTCAGGGAAGCTGATAGCCAGAGCCCGGAAAACTAAGAATCGGCTCTATGTGCTGAATTTGAAGAAGAGGCAGTTGTGTTTAATCGAACTTCCATGACAGCAGTAGAAAACAGAGGTCCTGTTCAAGACAGCGCTGACATCAAGCCAGCATGAAGGTGCTCGGTATGCAGAAATAAATTGTGTAACAAGATTAGGTAGGTGATTGTTAGTGCTAATCTTGTTTTAGAGTCTGTCAGATCTTGCATTTGTTTTCAGCTCCATGCATTGGTTAATTAGGCTAGTTTGATTATGTGCATGTCAGCATGTGTTTGCATCTTGTAGCCTGAAACGTGCCCGTTCACCGTTGAGGTTTAGTTTGTCTAGTTTCGTGTTAGGTTTGCATGTAGTTGGCATGGCACATCCAACGTGCTGCATGAGTTAGTTATGGGCTAACGTGAGAGATCACGTTTGGCCGGGTCGTGTGCGTGTGTTGTTAGGCCATAAGCCGAGTCGTGGGATGGCACGATTCACATGGGTTGTGGTGTAACTATAGGATCTTAATCTCAGTAATAACGGAATAAAAGGAAAGAGAAAGAAGCCGAGGAAGTCACGCGGCACAAAATCATCTTCTTCCTTGTGTCGTTCCGCTCTGTGCGTCTCTCACCGCTACCGTGATCCCGTGTGTTTCCTCTGATCTAACACCGAACACGTCTATATAATACGGTCGCCGAAGCAGGCCATAGGTGCCGTCGTTTTACTCCTTTCCTTGCGTCTTTGCCGTTTCCACTCCCTATTTCCCTCCTTGCCCTTCCGACCTTGTCGTCGGCATGGTCCGGTAGGGGATAAGATGCTCATGGTCCGAGCGGAGATCGCTGCTAAATTTTGATCTTCGGATGAGACCTCGGACATCTTCGGATGGATGTCGATGGTCGAAAGTACATATGTGTGGAATGCATGGAAAACGTGGATCCTCTGCATATGTACCATTTGATTCGATTCGAGTTGCCGTCAATGATCAACGCCGATGCAGACCAGACATGGTTATCGATGGAGTAAACACTGTCCCCGACCACCGGCACACGGGGTGGCATGCCAAGAGGCAAGGCAAGGGGCGGCAGATGAGATTGCCTCAGTGGATTCATCAGCCCATACGCTGTTGACCTCGGTAGATGCTTCTCTGACCCAAGGCCCTCGCCAGGCATCCTTTAATTTCTTGGGGTCCAGATTGGTTAATTTGTGTTCGATCTCGTTATCAGGAATTTCCTAGGGTCCGGATTTCATCCGTGTTCGGCCTCTCCATAAAATCAGCGGGGTTGAGACTTTTGAAGTCGGGCCTCTCCTTTATCATCAGCACGAGGGTATTGAATGAACTTTCCAGTGACCGAAGCAACCTCTTCACAATCTGATAATCAGTAATATCTTGAGCACCAAGACCATTCAGCTCACTAGCGATATCACTCAGACGATCAAAGGTTTATTGACAATTTTCTTTCATGATTCTCTTGAAGTGGTTAAACCTCGACCGAAGAATATCAATTTGTGTCTCTTTCTGTGTTGGCACACCTTCATTGATTTTCTCAAATCTGTCCCAGATTTCTTTCGTTGAAGTCTTCTCTACTGAAGGATCAGTCAAATGCAAAAAACACAGTGGAATCACGCAACACACGTTGCTGGTCTGCTTCCTGCCCACAAGGAAAGAAGAGCGACAAGGTTCAGATTTGACTGTTTGCAGCATGGGAGCTGATTGTGTCCTTGAGAGATGGTTGCAAAACGCATGCTTTGCTTCAGCATCCAGTTATACAAGTCTCTTCTCGTACGCAATGAGATTCAATGAGATAACCGTGAGTCTCAATCATGCCATTTTGCACCACATGCCATATGTCTTCATCGATAGCTTTCATGCAAGTCCACAACTTCTCTTTCTAGAACAGTTAATCTAGCCCATCAAAAATAGGAATCTTGTTCGTGGACTTGAAGTTAACTGCGGAAGACATACTCAACACCAAGGTGGTTAGACCTTAAAAACAAAGAAAAAGAGTACCTTGCTCTGATACCAATTATAGGACTAGAATATATCGACCAGCGAGGGTGAATGGAAGATTTGAAATTTCTTTTCAAACTAGAAATCTCTTAGCACAGCACAACACAACGGGAAATAAACTAAACAAATGTATTTTACTAAAGAAAACAATAGGAAACATGAGAGGACAAATAGAATATCTCTAGCTAGAAATCACAACTAGAAATAAACTACATATATTAAATCTGAAGTTAGATAGAACCAATGGTGCTCAAAGGTGACAAGTTATTTTTTTCGACGAGTTCACTCTTCTACAAAAGAGCTACGTCTGGTTGGAGGGACTTGTGATTGAACACATGAGCAAAACTCTCTCTGTCCTATTCTCCTTGACAAAGTTTGTCAACTAGCATCAATTTACTCTAGGTAGAAACATCAGGCGATGTCCGTAACCTTCATAGAGTTTTCTTCGCAAACTGGAATGACTCTTGGTACTTAATTAAGACTTTGACGCCTAACCATCTAGACAGTTAACATTTCTCAAGAGTACTAGGGAAAGGTTTCTCAACTTAGATCTGCGTGATGCTCAACCACTATCTAAGTTTATACTATGGGGTTTTCTCTCTGTGGATTCACTCAAAACGACTGAAGGCATGGTACTCAGACAGTCTTGTCAAAATATCACGGAGCGGACAACCATAATAGTAGGCGCAGAGTGGCTATTTGTAGCCAGAGCAATCCCAAGGGCGAAGTGACAAATTGGGGCATGTGGACCAACCAATGGCCAACCGACACGTTTACAACGGTTGGATTTGCAACTCAGACGACACCTTTACTTGAGGAACAAGTAAATCAGACTCCTCTACTAGAGTAATTCTCTTGCAGCCTAGAAGAAATTTGTCTCCGGCTAGTGAGTGATTATTTTTTGCATGAAGAGATTTCTCTCAACTCAGTTGGGATATATTTTGGTTAAGTGTCAGCAGGCATAAGTCTCGAAATACTTCAACGCCTCTTAATAGTATGGTGGTCCTACGACTCAAAGAAAGAAAATGAAACTACAAAATAAAAGAGCTACGTCTTCACGTTGTCTTCAGTCTGCTCTACTGCAGTCATTTTCTCTCGAACATCATGCTAACAATTGCTTCGACTCAGCAATAGTTTTAGGGGTCGTCTCCGACACACAATCTTCTCGATAGCAAACTTCTCTGGGGCATTTATAGCAAACTCCTCAATACTCTCGTCACAGATTTTGCAGTTAGGGTTGTGTGAGAGATCACACTCTGCAAGGGTGTCATTGGTTAGCATTCGGCCCTTAATCAGAAGCAAGAAGAAGGACCTGCATTTGGCCTCCACCTTGGCCTTCCACAGCTTGATATTATTTCTTGAAGGAACGCAAAGTAGGCAACGCATGGAATCTATCCATGGAATGATGCTGCAAAAGATGTTGTATAATGTTGTGATACTTAAATCTATTATTTGTGTGAAAGGCCACAACATTGAAAAAGGCAGAGTTGGTCCTCCGACAAAATGATAATGGTGTTCGACCAGATAATTTTAAATACTGACACAGAAGAGTTAAGACGTTCTGCATTTTTCACAAATTAATGTTTTTCTTTTTAATAAAAAATTCAACTATTCTATTAAAAAATGGACGGAAGCGGCAACACGCGCCATCATGATCTAGTATAACATATTTCAGCAGTTTCAACACTGAATTCCTAAATGTAAGAACTTGTCGGCGATGCTCCAGAATTCAGTTACCGTAGGGCTGCGCCTTCTTGGCTGCAGCCATGGAGCGCAATCTAGCAGCAATCTGGGTAAAGCTTGGGCGTTGTAATGGTTCTGCCGCCCAGCATTGCTCCATCAGAGATCTCCACTCTGGGTCACATGAGTCAGGCACCGGCGGCCGCAGAGTGTTCATCACAATACCACCTGACAGTAAAACCACAGTCTTCTATCAAAATTTGAATGCAAATGCAATTTCTAGGAGGGAATCACATATTCACACGATGGCTGATTTTGTACCCACCAAGAATAGCACCGTAATGTAAACCTGCATATGGTTCTTCTCCCGTGAGGATTTCCCACAGAACAATCCCAAAAGAGTAGACATCAACCTGGGGGAAACATGTCAAACAGTAATCCAATGTGCGAGTTGTACGCTAACTTGGCTGGATATAGGTATCTATATGGTACATACAGACAAAGATGGATTAGCAGACCTTTTCAGAGACCAAGCTGGTAGTCCCATTCAGAAGCTCTGGGGCCATCCATGGAAGCATTCCACTCACATCACAAGAGATGAGCGTGTGGCACTTTACTTTGGAAAGTCCAAGACCACCAACCTGCATCATCCAAGAGAATCACTGAAAATTAGATATAAAAAGAAATGGTGTTAGCCTAAATGATACTATGAAAGCCAATTTGTTCGCATGGGTCGATCCAGTTTCTTGACAGTTTGCATACGCAATGTTGCATTTGCATGTGGCAATGAAAAATATTAAACGGAAGCCTTAATCTGGTATGAATGTTGAGTAAATGATCCAGTAATAGATGAAAAAGTTCAGAAGCCAAAATTCAGAAGCAAAGAATGAATTAGTGGCAATGGTATATTAGAAGAAAGAAAATGAAAGTGAAACTAGAATAAAATGTTTTGTTGTGAGAACATAGTACTGACGTTGGGTTAGAACTCAACGCCACTGGCCCACTGCACATCAGTTGTTGCTGGCGGTGCATGGCTATCCAACGCCGCTAACGTGGCCCGACCCAAAGACAGAGGGAGGGTATTATCCATCCGGCAGTGGATTGGTCTTATCCACTGCCCCCTCTCCGCACAAACCCTCACTAGCTCAAACCCTCACTCCCTCTTGCACCGCTGGCTTCTCGATAGATGAGTCGCCGGATCCATCACCAACCAGCACTTATATTGACATCCGGGAGTGGGACATCGACATGGTGAGTGAGATGACATAGGCCGAGAATACAAAACAGAAAAGGCGAGTGAGATCTTGACTTTCTATTATCATACAACATAGAAGTATTTGATCAGGGGGAAGCATCTAGCCATGGAGGCGCAAAACAAGGCGCACCGCACCGAGGAGGACCTCATGGCGCACATCAGCGCCGACCAGGACTTCACGCAGGAGTAGATGGCCATCGACCGCTCCTTAGTGTCCCTTCGGGAAGACGAGAAGATGTGCCGGCAGGAGATGTAACCTCCTTAGGCTCCGGCTCCGCCTGCTCCTCCATCCACGGAGGAATTCCGGATGGCAGACGCGCTCGTTAAGAATAGCGACATACTAGTTCGCTTCCTCCTGGCGAGCGGGAGGAGATCTTGCAGGAGCAGAGCCAGCCGCCTCCCGCTCCGGCTACTCCTCCATCGGACATCGTAGAAGGCGCCGTCTGCGGTTGCGGCCATGAGGATGTCATCGACATGTAGGCGGCCCGATAGTGACAGAGGCGGCCGGTGGTGAGGAATCGGGTGCACGAATTAGTTGTAATTAGATGATATTATTTTGTGATTGAATAGTACTGTTCAAATTTTTTGTAATATATAGATGCCAACTAGTTTATTATTAACTAAGATTTAGTTTAGTTAATATTTTCACTAGATTAGTGTAACACGCTTATCTGACAGTCGTGGTTTACTGACGATAGGGACCTGCGGCTCAAAGCCAGTCCGAGCAAAATGAAACTTGAGTAGTACTACCGGTGTATGTTCACCAGGGTGCGGTACTGATTACTAGTATTTCGATGGTGTGTTGATCCCCAACGCAACGTTGACACATATACAAGTGGCATTTATGACGGAAGCCGGTAGTATCAGCTTACCACATGCGTCATACTACTGGGGTCGGGCCTCCGTGTTGATAACAACGTTTTGGAACGCCGCTACTAGGCTTTTTCCAACACTAGGCTTTTTCCAACTAGTGAAAATTGCACTTCCTATAATATGCAATTGAATACATATATAATCACACCTATTGTACAGCATTTGCATGAATATATTTACACTCACCCAACATAAAAAGAAATACCCATAACAAAGTATACTAAAAAGCGAAAGAAACATAAAAATAGAAAAAAAAACAAAGGGAGGGTGTGGAGGGCTGGGTTTTAGATGGGCTGGACAGAGTTTTTTTTTGAGAATTGGCTGGACAGGGCTAGCCTAGTCGCACAGCTAACGGGCCTCAAGCTAGCCTGGTCACACAGCTAATGGGCCTCAGCCCATTAAGGTATTGACTAATCCAAAGAAAAGGCCAGTCACAAATTCCCAGCGCAAAACAAACACACCACACAACAGGACAAAGGGGGGGGGGGGCACGAATTTTACAGTACCAGTCATCGGAAAGGAAAACCGACTGATCCAAATTCAAAATCCAGGCAACTTATATATAGCTAAAGTGGTACTCCCTCCGTCCGAAAATACTTGTCATCAAAATGGATAAAAAGGGATGTATCTAGAACTAAAATACATCTAGGTACATCTCTTTTTATCCATTTTAATGACAAGTATTTTTGGACGGAGGGAGTATATATTAGATATAGTAGATATACCTCAATTTTAATAAGGTCTCATGTGGTTATGATTTCTCTTACCTACTAATAAAGCAAATACGTATTTTTAGTCCGCCAGGCATATTTATGTATTTTTTTTAGAAAAAACCCGCCATACATAATTAACCCCCCCCCCCCCCCCCCCAAAAAAAAGGTATAAAAAGTTCGCTTATGGGCCACCATACACCAAGTGGGCCTCGTAAAATCACAGAGAAGAGTTGTAAGAGTTGTGGGGAACCAAACTTAGAACCTCTAGTATGAGGTAGAGCTGGGCAAACCATGTGCGCTAACATCTATTCATCCCTAAAAAGAAAGCTAACATCTATTTGTGATTAATACCACCTCGATAATTTATATTCAATGTTACCAATTTATTTACGTTTACAACTTATCTGAAATATCAACCAACCTCCTCGGAAAACAAAGAACAGATGGAATTAGAATGAAGACCAGAAAAGAATTAACTCAAGGAATGGGATTGTGTGCGTCTGATACATGATACTTCCATACTGGAATTAACATATCTAAAGACTTGATTAAAAATCGACTGAAAAAAAGAATAAGGTGCCACCTGTGACAATGCATGTGTCCAGAAATTGATGGTGCACTTAATTAACGCTAAAATTGCTTTCTCCTAATTAATGTGAGAGGGAAGCCTGGAACGGGCAGGTGCCCATGAGCCGTCCAGCGTTGCTCCTCCTCCACGGCTTCCCGGAGAGGTGGAGGTCGTGGCGCAGCCAGATGGTCGCGCTTGCCGCGCTCTCGCGACCTCGCCCCCGACTTTCACGGCGGCGACTCCAGAACCCCCTTCCACCCCGCTGTTTATGTTCCTCAACCTGCGATGGGTTCTACATCACACGGGGTACCAGGTGACACGCCAACCCCTGTGTCTTTTTGTTCTTCAATTACAATTAATTGAGTTCTCTGTAATGGAAGTTCACACAACAAATCGACTCTCAATGTCAATGCTGGAGAATGTTGGAGATGACTACAACTACTGCATGCTACGGCGTCGACAGTGGCTGCACCGGACTCTGTGAAAGATAGATGGGTGCAGAAACCATGCATGTGAATGTTGCCATGTAGTGGCGCCAGGGGCGAATCTACTGTATAGGCTTTAACAGGCTTGAGCCTGCCCTCCAATCGGATTAATTAGGCCTTTACTGCTCATGATACAGGGCCCAACCTAGCAAATCGGGTGTTTTTCGGTCCATCTTAGTGCCTCCTCCCTTGTTCGAGCCTACCCTACAATTATGTTGTAGATTCGCTGCTGAGTGGCGCCACGAGAGCTAACTCTTCGAGTTACCTACTCCCTCCGTACAGGTGAATAAGTCATCTTAGTTGTGCACCGCGATCGAGGAGAAGAGGAAAATGAGAGTATTTAATGTTTATTTATTGGTTAATAGTATTGCATGCAATGAACTATCCACTGCATGTCGTGTTTGGTAGTCTCAAGTCATTAAAAGCATGCACGCGACATCTCTTATTGGTTGATATGTCAAGAAACAAGAAACGAGGTGGGAGTTAATGCAGCACGCCTAAGTGTTTTGCGATTATTTGGTATTTGTAAGATGACTTATACACCTAGACGGAGGGACTAGATCTGATTGCACGCATGCTGGAAAAATGGGAAAGTTTATGTGACCCATGCATGTAGGCTTAATTACAGCAATTATCTCAAGCATGCAAACACACCTAATTATTTTCATAGACTAATCCATTAGTGTCTAGTTCACACTGCACCACGACGTCCCCGTTGCAATGCTCGGGCATTTGTGCTAGTAAATACTTAATTATGTTCTTATTATATTATTATTTTCTGAAACAGTAAAACTGAGGCACCTACGGCTGCTAAAGCGATTTAACATCCTTAGGCCTTGTACAATGCAAGATGCTTAGGGGAGATGCTTAGAAAAATAAATCAGGCTTTCCTTAAGCACCGGTGCTTATTTGTACAGGGTAGACATTTAATTAGGCGTCTCTCCTGTAGAAACAGGCACCGGTGCTTCAGAAAAATCCGGTTTATTTTGTTAAGCACCTTCCTAAGCACTTAGCATTATACAAGGCCTTAGACATCCAATCTAGATACTCATGGTCCACATTCTCTGAGCATGCCACTGACTAGCGTTGGTGATGCTTACCATAGCAGGCGCACATAGTGGGACCACGAACGGGTAGCTGCTCCACGGACATAACTGTGTGCACTACGGTTAATTCGGGTTAGGAGTCGATGACATTGTTGGTTTCTCTAACTCCCAGACACCCCTGTGTTCGGCTCCTCTCCTTTTACCCTCCTTTCCCCAGTCGAGTTGCAAGTCTTCACCAACTCCACTGTTTAGTTCAGAAAAACTATCTTTATGAAGGTAAGCTTCTAAAGAAGGAAAATAGCACTCAGTATAGAAGCACGATTGGTGTTCTGCAATATTTAACTCTTGCTAGACCAGATATCTCCTTTGTTGAAAATAAAGTGTGTCAGTTTATGCATATGCACCTACCACCATGTATTGAACTGCTGCTAAACGCATCCTAAGATATGTAAACAACAACAAGTGTTGGAGTAAGATTCAGTAGGTTTCGGTCTACCCTTGTGAGTGAATTTACTAATATTGACTGGGCTGAAAGTCTTCTTGACAGAAGGTCCATAGGTAACTTTGCCATATTCTTTGGTCCAAATCTTATATATGTGCTAAGAAACAGTCAACTATCTCTAGGTCTAATACAGAGGCTAAATATAAGCAACTAGCAAATGGCACTGCAGAAATTATCTGGCTTCAGTCTATGCTAAGGGAACTTGGGGTGACACAAGTACAAGCTGCTCGTCTTTGGTGTGACAAATCTTGGTGCTACTTATTTTTATGCTAATTTAGTTTTTCATGCCAGAACAAAACACATTGAGATAGATTTTCACTTTGTAAGAGAACGTGTTTGCAACAAACAATTGGATATTCATTTTATTTATTCAAGAGATCAGATTACAGATGGCTTCACCAAGGAATTGCCCACAAGATATTTTGAATAATTCAAGTGTAATGTCAACTTGATCAAGTTGTAATTCAGGGGCTATTTTGAACATATCCTAGGTGGGCGCATATGTTCTGTTAGAGCTAGTTAGTTGGAGAGATCGATTAGTATCTCATGGTTTAAAGTTTTTTTTATCTCTCTATCATCCCTTGTACTCCAGAAATGTAATATCAACTTGCATACGCATATGGGATAAGCCCCATCATATCAATAAATACACGCGCGGCCCTCCCTCCGTTCCTTTATATAAGGTGTATTTGTTTTTCCAAAAGTTAAACATGTGCAAGTTTGACTGAGTTTTTAGAAAAATATACCAATATCCACAATACCAAATTTATATCATTTGATTGCACATGAAAAGTAGTTTTATATTTTATCTATTAGGTATTGCAGATGTTTCTTTTTATTCTATAATCTTGGTCAAACATTCACATGATTGACTTGCACGAAAATCAATACACCTCATATTCTGGAACAGAGGGGGAATTTAACAAGGCTACCCTAGCCCATCACCTCCGGCGAGATTCCCTTCTCGAAAGGATGGATGTCATCCATGGAGAGTACAGGAGGAATGGATGTCGATTAAGGGAGTGGATGGGGACACCGCGTCCTAGTGGGAAGTTGTGGTGGAGTTCAGGCTCCATGGCATCTCTTATCTAGTCACCAATTTTCTGGAACGCGATCCATGGCATCGACTTGAGATAAAAGGATGTACAAACATATCCAATGATTTGCTAAACATGATTAAATTATACTGAATCACCGTGGATCATGGAAGTGCAGTTCTATCAGCAATTATCGTGCAACCGAACTAAATGTCCATATGATTATCACAGCAGGCACTATAAGTTCCATCTTAGAAATAAACTGCAAGTATGAGGGGATATGATCCTAAAAATCATCACTAGTGCCTAATTTTTGGAAAGTCAATATATGATGGATTTCCCAATATCGAATGTCAAGAACGCGATACGGAAGAGACGGAATGGTAGTCTAGCAATATAATGAAGTTGAACAAGGTAACAATAGAATAAAACAGAAGAAATGTGATTCTTACCTTGCATATTGGGCGTAGTGGATCCGTTAAATTAACATGTAAATTGTCACTTTTGAGGTCAAAGTGCACTATGTTTTTGTGATGCAAGTACTCCATTCCAAAAGCTGCATCCATGGCTATAATTAATCTCTTGTGTCGGCCAAGGCTCCTGTGTATGCAGAGAATATTAATCCATTGAACTTCATGTAAGATTACAGATTTCTTTTTATTAAGAAATGGCAGACTTAAAAGAGATATGCTAGAGTGCTAGACATCTAAATAGTGGATGTACTTGGAATTCTTCCACAAAGCCGTCCTAAGTGAGCCATTAACCATGTATTCTGTAACTGTGGCAATGGACCCCTCATGTCCATCTAGAACAATACCATAAAAGGCCACAACATTGGGATGGTGTAGACCTGCATGGTTTGATACTTCGTTCCAAAACTCATTCCGCTGCAAATATTCAGGAGTTATCTGTAAAAGGACAAGTATAAGCAAGTACAAAGAAATCTGAAATATGAGAACTGTACCAGTCTGTCGGAAGAACCTCGCTCTTGCTGATTGGTTCTTTTTATTGCAACATCAGAGCCTCTCCATTTACCATGACATACCATTTTATAATCAATAGAACTGAGCTCTCGGAGCTCTTCGAGATCATCGTCCTTTATAATCTGAAACATGAACATGTTGTTGGTAGAAAATATTAGTTTGTAACTAGACTTGTCCCTATAGTTGAACTTGTCTAAAGTACATTACGGCTGAATCCAACTAAGAAAATTCATGGCCATTAGTATAATATGTTCCGTTGGTGCACTACATATTTTGAGACTCTTGATTCGCACCTGGCACATCAACGACAGGTCATTTCTTGATGCATAAATACACTCTGTTTCCGTGGCATTCAGTTTATCAACAATATCCTGTATAGTTGGCCTTTTGTGTCGGTCCTCCTGCACACAACTTAAACCTATTTCGATGCATATCTTTACTTGTTCGGAATATGCCTTCCTCAGGTTTGATGTTTCAAGTAGCCTATTTGTCCAGATTAACTGCACCTACCGATTCAGAGAACAGAAAAATGGTAATATATTAGTATAACTGAAGTATTACTTATGAAATACGTACAGATGATCTCGATAAAGATAACACGTTCTCTTACAACATTGCTGAATTCCTGGGAAGACATGTTAGCGCTATTGAAGTAGCCCGCATGTCCTGCCATTATCTTTATGATTACAACACCCAAGCTGAATATGTCGAACTTATTTGAGATTAAATTATTGCAAATGTATTCCGGCGGTAAATACCCACTGCATCACACATCATATACATAAATGCTACTAATATTAAACATTTAATGAAAAATAAAGTTAGCTTCTCAAATTCAGTTGACATTAAGAATGCTTACATTGTTCCTAAAGAACTATTTGTAGCTCGTGTTTTTTCATCTCTGAAGAGCCTTGACATCCCAAAATCTGCGATTCTGGCAACCATGTTCTCATCTAGTATACATTGGCTGGTTTTAAATCCAAATGATAAACAGGAGGTTTTAATTCATTGTGGAGGTATTTCAGACCCTGGCAAATCCCCTTAATTATTCCATAGCCTGTCTGCCAATCATATCTATCACACTCATCTGCAAAACCAAATTAGGAGAATTCTCGAGCTCTAAATTTTTAAAATGGTATATACTAATATGCCAACTAAAACAAGAAAAACATCTTCATTACCAGAAAGATACTTGTCAAGGCTTCCATTAGACATATACTCCAAGCAGAGCGCTCTATGTGTCTTTTCAGCAAGAACCAATTTAGCTTTGTACTCTACTTGTACTTCCTGAATATTGTGGCAATAGCCAACTAATCGCACAATATTTTGTTGTCTGAGCCTTGTAAGATTGTTAAACTCATTCTGAAACTGCTCATCATCAATTCCTGGCATGTCATAGAGTATCTTCACAGCAATCCTTTTGCCATGTTGATGCACTCCCTATCCAACATTTCACATGGTTATTTTTTCTTTACATAGTTACATATACAACGTACGTAAAGCAGAAAATGCTATGTTGGAATGTGACCCAAATTATTTACTGCTATGTGATGGTTAAAAGAGCAATGCAAGATCAATTATGTGAGTTAATCATAATGAGGATCAGTAGAGAATAAATATAGCTTTCCTCTGCTTTCAGGATCTATTCATCTGCAACAGGAAGCACTGCAACATCATGCTAAGGGGAATGGTGGTGGGAAATACCCTTTGGCTCCCGCATGTATATACACCCTATATGTTTTTTAAAGATAATTAAACAAAAATTCAAAATATTTCAAAAGTATTTTTAGATTAAACTTGACTTACTTGTGCACTAGTATATAAATTTTCACAATCAAAAAACCCAACGTTTACTTCACAGCGAAAAAGACAAAATTTATTTGCTAGTATAGGTCACTATTCATGCTATTTTGACTGAAAATTTGTCTTTTTTGAAAAGAAATCAAAGAGGAATTTTCTTTTTGTGGAATTTTTCTCACTAGTACAACCCTATGTGCTGTTATAAAAAATTGTTCGTAAAGCCTTTGTGTTCGCCGCTACTTTGCTTTGTTGTTTCTGGCTTCCCAGGCAGCTGAAAGCCTGGGAAACTCCTAGTTATGGTTTTGTTAGCTATTGGTGGCAAAACTCTGCATGCTAAACTGATCTCGTAGTTATGATTTTGTTCAGGAAACCATGTACAGCATTAACCTTACCAGGTAAACCTTTCCATAGGAACCGCTACCAATCCTACGCTCCTCGGAGAAATCATTAGTAATTTCTCGTAATAAATCTAGCGGCATAACTGTTGTCTCTGAACTTGCATAATCCATGCTGTTGTTTTTCCTGGAAGAAGAAGGAACACTTATACCTTTTGTATATAACAACTTGAAAAAGGTAGTAATTTTCTTTGGGGTAGAAAAGGCTAGTATTTAATTGAGAGCAATCAAGGAGTCCTTGCTGACATCTACCAGTAGATAAATATACACTGAACAAATAAGATACAAAATACAATATAAAAACAGACAGTATGGGAAGAATAACTTTCCGGGCTCATACAACAACGATAAATGATGATTTACACGGATGATGTCGAAGATGCATGGAGTTTCCACAAAATCATCGATGGAATTCGTGGAGAGCTACACAATGGGGAAAGCACATACCTGGAAACGGCCAGGGGCGAGAAGAATGCTGCTAGTTGACGGCAGTGGTTGATGCAGGGGAATAAAGGAGAGTGAGCATCCTGGTAGCTTTTTCCTCTTTAGCAAAAGCAGATTGATAGCTACAAGAGGCCGGCGAGTGGGGCCTTCTTGTCGTGCTCGGGGAGGAAAGAGGAGCTCTGTGGAGACGGCGGCGCCTGCTGCTGGCCGGCTGAGTATTGGGGTCCTGGGAGGCGTCGGGGCATGCTGCTGGCCGGAGGAGGTGGCAGTGGCTGGTAAACCGTAACAGAGCATCGCTTCGACGGAGGGATCCACCAGAGTTTCGCGGGTGGACTCGATAGAAAGAGAAGTGGGGAATTCCTCAACGTGGGTACAAAAGGGCAGGCGTCGCACCCTGCTTTTTCGTCGACAGCGCTGCTACATGCACGCGGTGGGTTTTACGGATTCAACGTGCTGTGAGTACGTGGCAGATTTTGAAGGGATACGGGGCCCACCCCCATTAAAATGGGGTGGGGGTGGGGGTGGGGGGGGCTGAGATTACTTAGCAATGAGTACCCCGTGGAAGCCCCGTAATCTTCCGTATTTCTAGGATTTTTGGTTGACGAAGGACAAAACCCCGGTGCCATCAGGACGATGCATGCAATCTCTACCTTAATTTATTTAATAATAAAGAGAATTGGGTTTTTGTCGTCCGTTGCACCATTTTGCAAAAAAAAAAACCTGTATTTTCTTCAAATCAACCCGCAGTCCGGACTTAAGTTATCCAAACCGTTATTTTACAGTTTTTATATAAAAAAAGCCCTTGTATTTTTTCTAAATCAACCCGCAGTCCGGACTTAAGTCACACGAACTGTTATTTTACATTTTTTCGAAAACTCCCCAGACCTTTTAGGTAATTCATCCCCGGGTCATATTTAACTCAAACAAATGATTTTCTAAATCATTCATATCTTTTAGACCGTAACTCCGATTTAAACATCTTATATATGAAATTTGATTCGGAAAATATGAATATGTGATTATTTTAACCTGTTAAGTATTTTTAAATATTATGTTAGAAGATATTAATGTAAAACAAATGATTTTTTAAATTATTCGTATCTTTTAAACCGTAACTCCAATTTTAACATGTTATATATGCAATTTGATTACAAAAACATGTGAAATCTGAATAAGATGTTAATTTTACTTGTTGATTACTTTGTAAATATTATTTTGGAAGCAAACTTATAATGTATAGTGCACAATCCGTTTTTCTTCCGTACTCGCAGCGATTCGGATTGCAAATAAACACCCACTATAACCATATAGGAAAAAGAAAACATCGATAACTACACATGCATACCTCTAAATTCGTCAGAGGAAAAAACAACAGATTTATCATGGCGAGTGTGAGAGAAAGCGAGAGAGAGAGAAAGAGGGAGAGGGATGAGAGAGGGAGAGAGAGGGAGAGAGCGACGCCTTAGGATTAACCACATTCAAACATGTTTTGGTTTGTGTGAACACAGAGTCCACCACCGGCGAGAGTGAGAAGGAGGATAAGCGGCAACACAAATATGATGCCTCGCTAAAATAAAGGAGATGGACCTATTTGTGGTCTTGAGTGATGGTTGTTGGGTTAAGAGTGTGTGTTGTGCTTTTTTCTCCCGTTGCAACACACGGGCTCTTTTGCTAGTATGTTATTAATGGTGCAAAATCCAACAACAAAACACCAACTACCAGGAAAAAACCCCGAAAACAAACCCTAAGGTCGTATACCTCGCGACAATAACTCTTCCACATAGCCACTAACCCTATGATATAAGACACAACATAAACAAATAAATACACAACACCTAGGCGCGGCGTGCCGAGCGAGGAGGAGGAGCGCGCGTGTAGATCTCCTCTTCTCATGCTCATACAAGTGGTAGAAGAGCTCATCTTATAAAGAGGTGTAAGTCTCACTCAACTTCCGGGAAGGGACTAAACTTTAGTCCCACTCACACCACTCATTAGCTATGAATGAATGAGCCAAGAGAATTTCAGAATTTTAGTTGAGCTTTGGGGCAAAGGCCTACTAGCAAATTCCAGCAAAGGCTATATATATATATGCACACCGTACAGGTGGGAGCTAGAAAGAAATAAATATGATAATAGCTCATTAACATGGTAGATGTTATATACCACTAAAGATGAGTATGACTGCTGGAAATCAAGGAAGAATGCATTCATGTCATGACTTGTGCCCGCCATCCAAGGCACCGAATGTTAGTGCTAATCTTGTTTTAGAGTCTGTCAGATCTTGCATTTGTTTTCAGCTTCATGCATTGGTTAGTTAGGCTAGTTTGATTACGTGCATGTCAGCATGTGTTTGCATCTTGTAGCCTGAAACGTGCCCGTTCACGTTGAGGTTTAGTTTGTCTAGTTTCGTGTTAGGTTTGCATGTAGTTGGCATGGCACATCCAACGTGCTGCATGAGTTAGTTATATGGGCTAACGTGAGAGATCACATTTGGCCGTGTCGTGTGCGTGTGTTGTTAGGCCATAAGCCGAGTCGTGGGATGGCACGATTCACATGGGTTGTGGTGTAACTATAGGATCTTAATCTCAGTAACGGAATAAAAGGAAAGAGAAAGAAGCCAAGGAAGTCACGCGGCACAAAATCATCTTCTTCCTTGTGTCGTTCCGCTCTGTGCGTCTCTCGCCGCTACCGTGATCCCGTGTGTTTCCTCCCTCTGATCTAACAATTGGTATACAGAGCTTTAGGCTTAGGATCTTGGGCGTTTGGCGACGCTGATCGGAGGAGTTTCTGCGGTGGCGATGGGGGATACATCTCCGAAGAGTAGCGACGGGAAGAGCAGCAGCGGCGGCGGAAAGTACATGCCGCCGGCGGCCAGGAAGGCTGCTGCAGCGGACGGCGGCGCTGTCGTGCTCGCTACCCCGTCGAGGGCCATGAGTGTGCCCGTCCAGTATCCGATGCTGACGGACACCAACTACTCGCTGTGGGCTGCGAAGATGAAGGTCCTGATGAAGCCGTTGCGTGTTTGGTCCGCGATTGAAGGCTCTGGTGAGTATGATCAGGCTGCGGATGAAGGGGCGTTCGCCGCGCTCTCTCAATCCGTTCCGGATCACGTGATGCTGCAGGTTGCGGAGTGCGACACCGCGCGTGAGGCGTGGGAGATGATCCGTTGTGCGCGCCTCGGTGAGGATCGCGTGAAGAAGGCGCATGCACGACAACTGAAGAAGCAGTTTGATCGCCTCGACATGGCTGACGGGGAGACGATCCCAGAGTTCGCCAAGAAGCTCATCCCGTTGGTGAGCGAGATCCGCTCTCTCGACGTCACACTTGAAGATGAGGCCGTGGTGGAGCGGCTCTTCAGCGCTGTTCCAGACCGTTTCACGGAAAATCGTCAACACCATTGAGCAGTGGGGTGATGTCTCCGCGATGACGGTGCAAGAGGCGATTGGGCGCCTCACCGCGTTCGAGCAGAACCAGCGCGGTCGTCGTCAGAATGGTGGCGATGAAGGCGAGAAGCTAATGCTTGTTTCACGTGCCCAGCTAGAAGAGTTGATCCTTAAAGAGAAGAAGAAGGGTGTGGGCTCCAGCAGCGGCAACAAGAATGACGACCAGGACGGGCGTGGCGGTGGCCGCGGCCAGGACGGTAAGAAGAAGGAACGTCGTGGCAAGTTTGACAAGTCGAGGATCACTTGCTTCTAGTGTGGCGAGAAGGGCCATTTCGCCTCTGAGTGCGAGGAGCCGAAGAAAGAAAAGGTGCTGCTCGCCGACGCCGGCGACGACGAACCAGCACTGTTGATGGCGATGGCATGTGAGCACGGGCCATTGGTGGAGCACGCCAAGGTCAAGCCCAAAGAGAAGAAGGCTGAGATCACTCTTTTTGGTGCATCCATGGAGGAGTTGGAAGCTGCCAAGGACGAAGCAGAGAGGCTGCGTGGGGAGCTGGCTGCAGCCGAAGCAAAGTAAGCGGGCAGCACATACTCCTTAATGATGTGTATTTTGTTTCCAAACTCACAAGCAGTATACTAAGTCTTGGTCAGCTCAACGAGGAAGGGTGCAAATCAGTTCTACGACATGGGTTTCTGAGTGTGTTTGATCACTCAGGGAAGCTGATAGCCAGAGCCCGGAAAAACTAAGAATCGGCTCTATGTGCTGAATTTGAAGAAGAGGCAGTTGTGTTTAATCGAACTTCCATGACAGCAGTAGAAAACAGAGGTCCTGTTCAAGACAGCGCTGACATCAAGCCAGCATGAAGGTGCTCGGTATGCAGAAATAAATTGTGTAACAAGATTAGGTAGGTGATTGTTAGTGCTAATCTTGTTTTAGAGTCTGTCAGATCTTGCATTTGTTTTCAGCTCCATGCATTGGTTAATTAGGCTAGTTTGATTATGTGCATGTCAGCATGTGTTTGCATCTTGTAGCCTGAAACGTGCCCGTTCACCGTTGAGGTTTAGTTTGTCTAGTTTCGTGTTAGGTTTGCATGTAGTTGGCATGGCACATCCAACGTGCTGCATGAGTTAGTTATGGGCTAACGTGAGAGATCACGTTTGGCCGGGTCGTGTGCGTGTGTTGTTAGGCCATAAGCCGAGTCGTGGGATGGCACGATTCACATGGGTTGTGGTGTAACTATAGGATCTTAATCTCAGTAATAACGGAATAAAAGGAAAGAGAAAGAAGCCGAGGAAGTCACGCGGCACAAAATCATCTTCTTCCTTGTGTCGTTCCGCTCTGTGCGTCTCTCACCGCTACCGTGATCCCGTGTGTTTCCTCTGATCTAACACCGAACACGTCTATATAATACGGTCGCCGAAGCAGGCCATAGGTGCCGTCGTTTTACTCCTTTCCTTGCGTCTTTGCCGTTTCCACTCCCTATTTCCCTCCTTGCCCTTCCGACCTTGTCGTCGGCATGGTCCGGTAGGGGATAAGATGCTCATGGTCCGAGCGGAGATCGCTGCTAAATTTTGATCTTCGGATGAGACCTCGGACATCTTCGGATGGATGTCGATGGTCGAAAGTACATATGTGTGGAATGCATGGAAAACGTGGATCCTCTGCATATGTACCATTTGATTCGATTCGAGTTGCCGTCAATGATCAACGCCGATGCAGACCAGACATGGTTATCGATGGAGTAAACACTGTCCCCGTCCACCGGCACACGGGGTGGCATGCCAAGAGGCAAGGCAAGGGGCGGCAGATGAGATTGCCTCAGTGGATTCATCAGCCCATACGTTGTTGACCTCGGTAGATGCTTCTCTGACCCAAGGCCCTCGCCAGGCATCCTTTAATTTCTTGGGGTCCAGATTGGTTAATTTGTGTTCGATCTCGTTATCAGGAATTTCCTAGGGTCCGGATTTCATCCGTGTTCGGCCTCTCCATAAAATCAGCGGGGTTGAGACTTTTGAAGTCGGGCCTCTCCTTTATCATCAGCACGAGGGTATTGAATGAACTTTCCAGTGACCGAAGCAACCTCTTCACAATCTGATAATCAGTAATATCTTGAGCACCAAGACCATTCAGCTCACTAGCGATATCACTCAGACGATCAAAGGTTTATTGACAATTTTCTTTCATGATTCTCTTGAAGTGGTTAAACCTCGACCGAAGAATATCAATTTGTGTCTCTTTCTGTGTTGGCACACCTTCATTGATTTTCTCAAATCTGTCCCAGATTTCTTTCGTTGAAGTCTTCTCTACTGAAGGATCAGTCAAATGCAAAAAACACAGTGGAATCACGCAACACACGTTGCTGGTCTGCTTCCTGCCCACAAGGAAAGAAGAGCGACAAGGTTCAGATTTGACTGTTTGCAGCATGGGAGCTGATTGTGTCCTTGAGAGATGGTTGCAAAACGCATGCTTTGCTTCAGCATCCAGTTATACAAGTCTCTTCTCGTACGCAATGAGATTCAATGAGATAACCGTGAGTCTCAATCATGCCATTTTGCACCACATGCCATATGTCTTCATCGATAGCTTTCATGCAAGTCCACAACTTCTCTTTCTAGAACAGTTAATCTAGCCCATCAAAAATAGGAATCTTGTTCGTGGACTTGAAGTTAACTGCGGAAGACATACTCAACACCAAGGTGGTTAGACCTTAAAAACAAAGAAAAAGAGTATCTTGCTCTGATACCAATTATAGGACTAGAATATATCGACCAGCGAGGGTGAATGGAAGATTTGAAATTTCTTTTCAAACTAGAAATCTCTTAGCACAGCACAACACAACGGGAAATAAACTAAACAAATGTATTTTACTAAAGAAAACAATAGGAAACATGAGAGGACAAATAGAATATCTCTAGCTAGAAATCACAACTAGAAATAAACTACATATATTAAATCTGAAGTTAGATAGAACCAATGGTGCTCAAAGGTGACAAGTTATTTTTTTCGACGAGTTCACTCTTCTACAAAAGAGCTACGTCTGGTTGGAGGGACTTGTGATTGAACACATGAGCAAAACTCTCTCTGTCCTATTCTCCTTGACAAAGTTTGTCAACTAGCATCAATTTACTCTAGGTAGAAACATCAGGCGATGTCCGTAACCTTCATAGAGTTTTCTTCGCAAACTGGAATGACTCTTGGTACTTAATTAAGACTTTGACGCCTAACCATCTAGACAGTTAACATTTCTCAAGAGTACTAGGGAAAGGTTTCTCAACTTAGATCTGCGTGATGCTCAACCACTATCTAAGTTTATACTATGGGGTTTTCTCTCTGTGGATTCACTCAAAACGACTGAAGGCATGGTACTCAGACAGTCTTGTCAAAATATCACGGAGCGGACAACCATAATAGTAGGCGCAGAGTGGCTATTTGTAGCCAGAGCAATCCCAAGGGCGAAGTGACAAATTGGGGCATGTGGACCAACCAATGGCCAACCGACACGTTTACAACGGTTGGATTTGCAACTCAGACGACACCTTTACTTGAGGAACAAGTAAATCAGACTCCTCTACTAGAGTAATTCTCTTGCAGCCTAGAAGAAATTTGTCTCCGGCTAGTGAGTGATTATTTTTTGCATGAAGAGATTTCTCTCAACTCAGTTGGGATATATTTTGGTTAAGTGTCAGCAGGCATAAGTCTCGAAATACTTCAACGCCTCTTAATAGTATGGTGGTCCTACGACTCAAAGAAAGAAAATGAAACTACAAAATAAAAGAGCTACGTCTTCACGTTGTCTTCAGTCTGCTCTACTGCAGTCATTTTCTCTCGAACATCATGCTAACAATTGCTTCGACTCAGCAATAGTTTTAGGGGTCGTCTCCGACACACAATCTTCTCGATAGCAAACTTCTCTGGGGCATTTATAGCAAACTCCTCAATACTCTCGTCACAGATTTTGCAGTTAGGGTTGTGTGAGAGATCACACTCTGCAAGGGTGTCATTGGTTAGCATTCGGCCCTTAATCAGAAGCAAGAAGAAGGACCTGCATTTGGCCTCCACCTTGGCCTTCCACAGCTTGATATTATTTCTTGAAGGAACGCAAAGTAGGCAACGCATGGAATCTATCCATGGAATGATGCTGCAAAAGATGTTGTATAATGTTGTGATACTTAAATCTATTATTTGTGTGAAAGGCCACAACATTGAAAAAGGCAGAGTTGGTCCTCCGACAAAATGATAATGGTGTTCGACCAGATAATTTTAAATACTGACACAGAAGAGTTAAGACGTTCTGCATTTTTCACAAATTAATGTTTTTCTTTTTAATAAAAAATTCAACTATTCTATTAAAAAATGGACGGAAGCGGCAACACGCGCCATCATGATCTAGTATAACATATTTCAGCAGTTTCAACACTGAATTCCTAAATGTAAGAACTTGTCGGCGATGCTCCAGAATTCAGTTACCGTAGGGCTGCGCCTTCTTGGCTGCAGCCATGGAGCGCAATCTAGCAGCAATCTGGGTAAAGCTTGGGCGTTGTAATGGTTCTGCCGCCCAGCATTGCTCCATCAGAGATCTCCACTCTGGGTCACATGAGTCAGGCACCGGCGGCCGCAGAGTGTTCATCACAATACCACCTGACAGTAAAACCACAGTCTTCTATCAAAATTTGAATGCAAATGCAATTTCTAGGAGGGAATCACATATTCACACGATGGCTGATTTTGTACCCACCAAGAATAGCACCGTAATGTAAAC
This sequence comes from Triticum aestivum, assembly GCF_018294505.1. Lineage (NCBI taxonomy): Eukaryota > Viridiplantae > Streptophyta > Magnoliopsida > Poales > Poaceae > Triticum > Triticum aestivum. The sequence continues at coordinate 683,427,135 of NC_057813.1, read as the reverse complement.
CTGCATATGGTTCTTCTCCCGTGAGGATTTCCCACAGAACAATCCCAAAAGAGTAGACATCAACCTGGGGGAAACATGTCAAACAGTAATCCAATGTGCGAGTTGTACGCTAACTTGGCTGGATATAGGTATCTATATGGTACATACAGACAAAGATGGATTAGCAGACCTTTTCAGAGACCAAGCTGGTAGTCCCATTCAGAAGCTCTGGGGCCATCCATGGAAGCATTCCACTCACATCACAAGAGATGAGCGTGTGGCACTTTACTTTGGAAAGTCCAAGACCACCAACCTGCATCATCCAAGAGAATCACTGAAAATTAGATATAAAAAGAAATGGTGTTAGCCTAAATGATACTATGAAAGCCAATTTGTTCGCATGGGTCGATCCAGTTTCTTGACAGTTTGCATACGCAATGTTGCATTTGCATGTGGCAATGAAAAATATTAAACGGAAGCCTTAATCTGGTATGAATGTTGAGTAAATGATCCAGTAATAGATGAAAAAGTTCAGAAGCCAAAATTCAGAAGCAAAGAATGAATTAGTGGCAATGGTATATTAGAAGAAAGAAAATGAAAGTGAAACTAGAATAAAATGTTTTGTTGTGAGAACATAGTACCGACGTTGGGTTAGAACTCAACGCCACTGGCCCACTGCACATCAGTTGTTGCTGGCGGTGCATGGCTATCCAACGCCGCTAACGTGGCCCGACCCAAAGACAGAGGGAGGGTATTATCCATCCGGCAGTGGATTGGTCTTATCCACTGCCCCCTCTCCGCACAAACCCTCACTAGCTCAAACCCTCACTCCCTCTTGCACCGCTGGCTTCTCGATAGATGAGTCGCCGGATCCATCACCAACCAGCACTTATATTGACATCCGGGAGTGGGACATCGACATGGTGAGTGAGATGACATAGGCCGAGAATACAAAACAGAAAAGGCGAGTGAGATCTTGACTTTCTATTATCATACAACATAGAAGTATTTGATCAGGGGGAAGCATCTAGCCATGGAGGCGCAAAACAAGGCGCACCGCACCGAGGAGGACCTCATGGCGCACATCAGCGCCGACCAGGACTTCACGCAGGAGTAGATGGCCATCGACCGCTCCTTAGTGTCCCTTCGGGAAGACGAGAAGATGTGCCGGCAGGAGATGTAACCTCCTTAGGCTCCGGCTCCGCCTGCTCCTCCATCCACGGAGGAATTCCGGATGGCAGACGCGCTCGTTAAGAATAGCGACATACTAGTTCGCTTCCTCCTGGCGAGCGGGAGGAGATCTTGCAGGAGCAGAGCCAGCCGCCTCCCGCTCCGGCTACTCCTCCATCGGACATCGTAGAAGGCGCCGTCTGCGGTTGCGGCCATGAGGATGTCATCGACATGTAGGCGGCCCGATAGTGACAGAGGCGGCCGGTGGTGAGGAATCGGGTGCACGAATTAGTTGTAATTAGATGATATTATTTTGTGATTGAATAGTACTGTTCAAATTTTTTTGTAATATATAGATGCCAACTAGTTTATTATTAACTAAGATTTAGTTTAGTTAATATTTTCACTAGATTAGTGTAACACGCTTATCTGACAGTCGTGGTTTACTGACGATAGGGACCTGCGGCTCAAAGCCAGTCCGAGCAAAATGAAACTTGAGTAGTACTACCGGTGTATGTTCACCAGGGTGCGGTACTGATTACTAGTATTTCGATGGTGTGTTGATCCCCAACGCAACGTTGACACATATACAAGTGGCATTTATGACGGAAGCCGGTAGTATCAGCTTACCACATGCGTCATACTACTGGGGTCGGGCCTCCGTGTTGATAACAACGTTTTGGAACGCCGCTACTAGGCTTTTTCCAACACTAGGCTTTTTCCAACTAGTGAAAATTGCACTTCCTATAATATGCAATTGAATACATATATAATCACACCTATTGTACAGCATTTGCATGAATATATTTACACTCACCCAACATAAAAAGAAATACCCATAACAAAGTATACTAAAAAGCGAAAGAAACATAAAAATAGAAAAAAAAACAAAGGGAGGGTGTGGAGGGCTGGGTTTTAGATGGGCTGGACAGAGTTTTTTTTTTGAGAATTGGCTGGACAGGGCTAGCCTAGTCGCACAGCTAACGGGCCTCAAGCTAGCCTGGTCACACAGCTAATGGGCCTCAGCCCATTAAGGTATTGACTAATCCAAAGAAAAGGCCAGTCACAAATTCCCAGCGCAAAACAAACACACCACACAACAGGACAAAGGGGGGGGGGGGGGGGCACGAATTTTACAGTACCAGTCATCGGAAAGGAAAACCGACTGATCCAAATTCAAAATCCAGGCAACTTATATATAGCTAAAGTGGTACTCCCTCCGTCCGAAAATACTTGTCATCAAAATGGATAAAAAGGGATGTATCTAGAACTAAAATACATCTAGGTACATCTCTTTTTATCCATTTTAATGACAAGTATTTTTGGACGGAGGGAGTATATATTAGATATAGTAGATATACCTCAATTTTAATAAGGTCTCATGTGGTTATGATTTCTCTTACCTACTAATAAAGCAAATACGTATTTTTAGTCCGCCAGGCATATTTATGTATTTTTTTTAGAAAAAAACCCGCCATACATAATTAACCCCCCCCCCCCCCCAAAAAAAAGGTATAAAAAGTTCGCTTATGGGCCACCATACACCAAGTGGGCCTCGTAAAATCACAGAGAAGAGTTGTAAGAGTTGTGGGGAACCAAACTTAGAACCTCTAGTATGAGGTAGAGCTGGGCAAACCATGTGCGCTAACATCTATTCATCCCTAAAAAGAAAGCTAACATCTATTTGTGATTAATACCACCTCGATAATTTATATTCAATGTTACCAATTTATTTACGTTTACAACTTATCTGAAATATCAACCAACCTCCTCGGAAAACAAAGAACAGATGGAATTAGAATGAAGACCAGAAAAGAATTAACTCAAGGAATGGGATTGTGTGCGTCTGATACATGATACTTCCATACTGGAATTAACATATCTAAAGACTTGATTAAAAATCGACTGAAAAAAAGAATAAGGTGCCACCTGTGACAATGCATGTGTCCAGAAATTGATGGTGCACTTAATTAACGCTAAAATTGCTTTCTCCTAATTAATGTGAGAGGGAAGCCTGGAACGGGCAGGTGCCCATGAGCCGTCCAGCGTTGCTCCTCCTCCACGGCTTCCCGGAGAGGTGGAGGTCGTGGCGCAGCCAGATGGTCGCGCTTGCCGCGCTCTCGCGACCTCGCCCCCGACTTTCACGGCGGCGACTCCAGAACCCCCTTCCACCCCGCTGTTTATGTTCCTCAACCTGCGATGGGTTCTACATCACACGGGGTACCAGGTGACACGCCAACCCCTGTGTCTTTTTGTTCTTCAATTACAATTAATTGAGTTCTCTGTAATGGAAGTTCACACAACAAATCGACTCTCAATGTCAATGCTGGAGAATGTTGGAGATGACTACAACTACTGCATGCTACGGCGTCGACAGTGGCTGCACCGGACTCTGTGAAAGATAGATGGGTGCAGAAACCATGCATGTGAATGTTGCCATGTAGTGGCGCCAGGGGCGAATCTACTGTATAGGCTTTAACAGGCTTGAGCCTGCCCTCCAATCGGATTAATTAGGCCTTTACTGCTCATGATACAGGGCCCAACCTAGCAAATCGGGTGTTTTTCGGTCCATCTTAGTGCCTCCTCCCTTGTTCGAGCCTACCCTACAATTATGTTGTAGATTCGCTGCTGAGTGGCGCCACGAGAGCTAACTCTTCGAGTTACCTACTCCCTCCGTACAGGTGAATAAGTCATCTTAGTTGTGCACCGCGATCGAGGAGAAGAGGAAAATGAGAGTATTTAATGTTTATTTATTGGTTAATAGTATTGCATGCAATGAACTATCCACTGCATGTCGTGTTTGGTAGTCTCAAGTCATTAAAAGCATGCACGCGACATCTCTTATTGGTTGATATGTCAAGAAACAAGAAACGAGGTGGGAGTTAATGCAGCACGCCTAAGTGTTTTGCGATTATTTGGTATTTGTAAGATGACTTATACACCTAGACGGAGGGACTAGATCTGATTGCACGCATGCTGGAAAAATGGGAAAGTTTATGTGACCCATGCATGTAGGCTTAATTACAGCAATTATCTCAAGCATGCAAACACACCTAATTATTTTCATAGACTAATCCATTAGTGTCTAGTTCACACTGCACCACGACGTCCCCGTTGCAATGCTCGGGCATTTGTGCTAGTAAATACTTAATTATGTTCTTATTATATTATTATTTTCTGAAACAGTAAAACTGAGGCACCTACGGCTGCTAAAGCGATTTAACATCCTTAGGCCTTGTACAATGCAAGATGCTTAGGGGAGATGCTTAGAAAAATAAATCAGGCTTTCCTTAAGCACCGGTGCTTATTTGTACAGGGTAGACATTTAATTAGGCGTCTCTCCTGTAGAAACAGGCACCGGTGCTTCAGAAAAATCCGGTTTATTTTGTTAAGCACCTTCCTAAGCACTTAGCATTATACAAGGCCTTAGACATCCAATCTAGATACTCATGGTCCACATTCTCTGAGCATGCCACTGACTAGCGTTGGTGATGCTTACCATAGCAGGCGCACATAGTGGGACCACGAACGGGTAGCTGCTCCACGGACATAACTGTGTGCACTACGGTTAATTCGGGTTAGGAGTCGATGACATTGTTGGTTTCTCTAACTCCCAGACACCCCTGTGTTCGGCTCCTCTCCTTTTACCCTCCTTTCCCCAGTCGAGTTGCAAGTCTTCACCAACTCCACTGTTTAGTTCAGAAAAACTATCTTTATGAAGGTAAGCTTCTAAAGAAGGAAAATAGCACTCAGTATAGAAGCACGATTGGTGTTCTGCAATATTTAACTCTTGCTAGACCAGATATCTCCTTTGTTGAAAATAAAGTGTGTCAGTTTATGCATATGCACCTACCACCATGTATTGAACTGCTGCTAAACGCATCCTAAGATATGTAAACAACAACAAGTGTTGGAGTAAGATTCAGTAGGTTTCGGTCTACCCTTGTGAGTGAATTTACTAATATTGACTGGGCTGAAAGTCTTCTTGACAGAAGGTCCATAGGTAACTTTGCCATATTCTTTGGTCCAAATCTTATATATGTGCTAAGAAACAGTCAACTATCTCTAGGTCTAATACAGAGGCTAAATATAAGCAACTAGCAAATGGCACTGCAGAAATTATCTGGCTTCAGTCTATGCTAAGGGAACTTGGGGTGACACAAGTACAAGCTGCTCGTCTTTGGTGTGACAAATCTTGGTGCTACTTATTTTTATGCTAATTTAGTTTTTCATGCCAGAACAAAACACATTGAGATAGATTTTCACTTTGTAAGAGAACGTGTTTGCAACAAACAATTGGATATTCATTTTATTTATTCAAGAGATCAGATTACAGATGGCTTCACCAAGGAATTGCCCACAAGATATTTTGAATAATTCAAGTGTAATGTCAACTTGATCAAGTTGTAATTCAGGGGCTATTTTGAACATATCCTAGGTGGGCGCATATGTTCTGTTAGAGCTAGTTAGTTGGAGAGATCGATTAGTATCTCATGGTTTAAAGTTTTTTTTATCTCTCTATCATCCCTTGTACTCCAGAAATGTAATATCAACTTGCATACGCATATGGGATAAGCCCCATCATATCAATAAATACACGCGCGGCCCTCCCTCCGTTCCTTTATATAAGGTGTATTTGTTTTTCCAAAAGTTAAACATGTGCAAGTTTGACTGAGTTTTTAGAAAAATATACCAATATCCACAATACCAAATTTATATCATTTGATTGCACATGAAAAGTAGTTTTATATTTTATCTATTAGGTATTGCAGATGTTTCTTTTTATTCTATAATCTTGGTCAAACATTCACATGATTGACTTGCACGAAAATCAATACACCTCATATTCTGGAACAGAGGGGGAATTTAACAAGGCTACCCTAGCCCATCACCTCCGGCGAGATTCCCTTCTCGAAAGGATGGATGTCATCCATGGAGAGTACAGGAGGAATGGATGTCGATTAAGGGAGTGGATGGGGACACCGCGTCCTAGTGGGAAGTTGTGGTGGAGTTCAGGCTCCATGGCATCTCTTATCTAGTCACCAATTTTCTGGAACGCGATCCATGGCATCGACTTGAGATAAAAGGATGTACAAACATATCCAATGATTTGCTAAACATGATTAAATTATACTGAATCACCGTGGATCATGGAAGTGCAGTTCTATCAGCAATTATCGTGCAACCGAACTAAATGTCCATATGATTATCACAGCAGGCACTATAAGTTCCATCTTAGAAATAAACTGCAAGTATGAGGGGATATGATCCTAAAAATCATCACTAGTGCCTAATTTTTGGAAAGTCAATATATGATGGATTTCCCAATATCGAATGTCAAGAACGCGATACGGAAGAGACGGAATGGTAGTCTAGCAATATAATGAAGTTGAACAAGGTAACAATAGAATAAAACAGAAGAAATGTGATTCTTACCTTGCATATTGGGCGTAGTGGATCCGTTAAATTAACATGTAAATTGTCACTTTTGAGGTCAAAGTGCACTATGTTTTTGTGATGCAAGTACTCCATTCCAAAAGCTGCATCCATGGCTATAATTAATCTCTTGTGTCGGCCAAGGCTCCTGTGTATGCAGAGAATATTAATCCATTGAACTTCATGTAAGATTACAGATTTCTTTTTATTAAGAAATGGCAGACTTAAAAGAGATATGCTAGAGTGCTAGACATCTAAATAGTGGATGTACTTGGAATTCTTCCACAAAGCCGTCCTAAGTGAGCCATTAACCATGTATTCTGTAACTGTGGCAATGGACCCCTCATGTCCATCTAGAACAATACCATAAAAGGCCACAACATTGGGATGGTGTAGACCTGCATGGTTTGATACTTCGTTCCAAAACTCATTCCGCTGCAAATATTCAGGAGTTATCTGTAAAAGGACAAGTATAAGCAAGTACAAAGAAATCTGAAATATGAGAACTGTACCAGTCTGTCGGAAGAACCTCGCTCTTGCTGATTGGTTCTTTTTATTGCAACATCAGAGCCTCTCCATTTACCATGACATACCATTTTATAATCAATAGAACTGAGCTCTCGGAGCTCTTCGAGATCATCGTCCTTTATAATCTGAAACATGAACATGTTGTTGGTAGAAAATATTAGTTTGTAACTAGACTTGTCCCTATAGTTGAACTTGTCTAAAGTACATTACGGCTGAATCCAACTAAGAAAATTCATGGCCATTAGTATAATATGTTCCGTTGGTGCACTACATATTTTGAGACTCTTGATTCGCACCTGGCACATCAACGACAGGTCATTTCTTGATGCATAAATACACTCTGTTTCCGTGGCATTCAGTTTATCAACAATATCCTGTATAGTTGGCCTTTTGTGTCGGTCCTCCTGCACACAACTTAAACCTATTTCGATGCATATCTTTACTTGTTCGGAATATGCCTTCCTCAGGTTTGATGTTTCAAGTAGCCTATTTGTCCAGATTAACTGCACCTACCGATTCAGAGAACAGAAAAATGGTAATATATTAGTATAACTGAAGTATTACTTATGAAATACGTACAGATGATCTCGATAAAGATAACACGTTCTCTTACAACATTGCTGAATTCCTGGGAAGACATGTTAGCGCTATTGAAGTAGCCCGCATGTCCTGCCATTATCTTTATGATTACAACACCCAAGCTGAATATGTCGAACTTATTTGAGATTAAATTATTGCAAATGTATTCCGGCGGTAAATACCCACTGCATCACACATCATATACATAAATGCTACTAATATTAAACATTTAATGAAAAATAAAGTTAGCTTCTCAAATTCAGTTGACATTAAGAATGCTTACATTGTTCCTAAAGAACTATTTGTAGCTCGTGTTTTTTCATCTCTGAAGAGCCTTGACATCCCAAAATCTGCGATTCTGGCAACCATGTTCTCATCTAGTAATACATTGGCTAGTTTTAAATCCAAATGATAAACAGGAGGTTTTAATTCATTGTGGAGGTATTTCAGACCCTGGCAAATCCCCTTAATTATTCCATAGCCTGTCTGCCAATCATATCTATCACACTCATCTGCAAAACCAAATTAGGAGAATTCTCGAGCTCTAAATTTTTAAAATGGTATATACTAATATGCCAACTAAAACAAGAAAAACATCTTCATTACCAGAAAGATACTTGTCAAGGCTTCCATTAGACATATACTCCAAGCAGAGCGCTCTATGTGTCTTTTCAGCAAGAACCAATTTAGCTTTGTACTCTACTTGTACTTCCTGAATATTGTGGCAATAGCCAACTAATCGCACAATATTTTGTTGTCTGAGCCTTGTAAGATTGTTAAACTCATTCTGAAACTGCTCATCATCAATTCCTGGCATGTCATAGAGTATCTTCACAGCAATCCTTTTGCCATGTTGATGCACTCCCTATCCAACATTTCACATGGTTATTTTTTCTTTACATAGTTACATATACAACGTACGTAAAGCAGAAAATGCTATGTTGGAATGTGACCCAAATTATTTACTGCTATGTGATGGTTAAAAGAGCAATGCAAGATCAATTATGTGAGTTAATCATAATGAGGATCAGTAGAGAATAAATATAGCTTTCCTCTGCTTTCAGGATCTATTCATCTGCAACAGGAAGCACTGCAACATCATGCTAAGGGGAATGGTGGTGGGAAATACCCTTTGGCTCCCGCATGTATATACACCCTATATGTTTTTTTAAGATAATTAAACAAAAAATTCAAAATATTTCAAAAGTATTTTTAGATTAAACTTGACTTACTTGTGCACTAGTATATAAATTTTCACAATCAAAAAACCCAACGTTTACTTCACAGCGAAAAAGACAAAATTTATTTGCTAGTATAGGTCACTATTCATGCTATTTTGACTGAAAATTTGTCTTTTTTGAAAAGAAATCAAAGAGGAATTTTCTTTTTGTGGAATTTTTCTCACTAGTACAACCCTATGTGCTGTTATAAAAAATTGTTCGTAAAGCCTTTGTGTTCGCCGCTACTTTGCTTTGTTGTTTCTGGCTTCCCAGGCAGCTGAAAGCCTGGGAAACTCCTAGTTATGGTTTTGTTAGCTATTGGTGGCAAAACTCTGCATGCTAAACTGATCTCGTAGTTATGATTTTGTTCAGGAAACCATGTACAGCATTAACCTTACCAGGTAAACCTTTCCATAGGAACCGCTACCAATCCTACGCTCCTCGGAGAAATCATTAGTAATTTCTCGTAATAAATCTAGCGGCATAACTGTTGTCTCTGAACTTGCATAATCCATGCTGTTGTTTTTCCTGGAAGAAGAAGGAACACTTATACCTTTTGTATATAACAACTTGAAAAAGGTAGTAATTTTCTTTGGGGTAGAAAAGGCTAGTATTTAATTGAGAGCAATCAAGGAGTCCTTGCTGACATCTACCAGTAGATAAATATACACTGAACAAATAAGATACAAAATACAATATAAAAACAGACAGTATGGGAAGAATAACTTTCCGGGCTCATACAACAACGATAAATGATGATTTACACGGATGATGTCGAAGATGCATGGAGTTTCCACAAAATCATCGATGGAATTCGTGGAGAGCTACACAATGGGGAAAGCACATACCTGGAAACGGCCAGGGGCGAGAAGAATGCTGCTAGTTGACGGCAGTGGTTGATGCAGGGGAATAAAGGAGAGTGAGCATCCTGGTAGCTTTTTCCTCTTTAGCAAAAGCAGATTGATAGCTACAAGAGGCCGGCGAGTGGGGCCTTCTTGTCGTGCTCGGGGAGGAAAGAGGAGCTCTGTGGAGACGGCGGCGCCTGCTGCTGGCCGGCTGAGTATTGGGGTCCTGGGAGGCGTCGGGGCATGCTGCTGGCCGGAGGAGGTGGCAGTGGCTGGTAAACCGTAACAGAGCATCGCTTCGACGGAGGGATCCACCAGAGTTTCGCGGGTGGACTCGATAGAAAGAGAAGTGGGGAATTCCTCAACGTGGGTACAAAAGGGCAGGCGTCGCACCCTGCTTTTTCGTCGACAGCGCTGCTACATGCACGCGGTGGGTTTTACGGATTCAACGTGCTGTGAGTACGTGGCAGATTTTGAAGGGATACGGGGCCCACCCCCATTAAAATGGGGTGGGGGTGGGGGTGGGGGGGGCTGAGATTACTTAGCAATGAGTACCCCGTGGAAGCCCCGTAATCTTCCGTATTTCTAGGATTTTTGGTTGACGAAGGACAAAACCCCGGTGCCATCAGGACGATGCATGCAATCTCTACCTTAATTTATTTAATAATAAAGAGAATTGGGTTTTTGTCGTCCGTTGCACCATTTTGCAAAAAAAAAAACCCTGTATTTTCTTCAAATCAACCCGCAGTCCGGACTTAAGTTATCCAAACCGTTATTTTACAGTTTTTATATAAAAAAAGCCCTTGTATTTTTTCTAAATCAACCCGCAGTCCGGACTTAAGTCACACGAACTCTTATTTTACATTTTTTCGAAAACTCCCCAGACCTTTTAGGTAATTCATCCCCGGGTCATATTTAACTCAAACAAATGATTTTCTAAATCATTCATATCTTTTAGACCGTAACTCCGATTTAAACATCTTATATATGAAATTTGATTCGGAAAATATGAATATGTGATTATTTTAACCTGTTAAGTATTTTTAAATATTATGTTAGAAGATATTAATGTAAAACAAATGATTTTTTAAATTATTCATATCTTTTAAACCGTAACTCCAATTTTAACATGTTATATATGCAATTTGATTACAAAAACATGTGAAATCTGAATAAGATGTTAATTTTACTTGTTGATTACTTTGTAAATATTATTTTGGAAGCAAACTTATAATGTATAGTGCACAATCCGTTTTTCTTCCGTACTCGCAGCGATTCGGATTGCAAATAAACACCCACTATAACCATATAGGAAAAAGAAAACATCGATAACTACACATGCATACCTCTAAATTCGTCAGAGGAAAAAACAACAGATTTATCATGGCGAGTGTGAGAGAAAGCGAGAGAGAGAGAAAGAGGGAGAGGGATGAGAGAGGGAGAGAGAGGGAGAGAGCGACGCCTTAGGATTAACCACATTCAAACATGTTTTGGTTTGTGTGAACACAGAGTCCACCACCGGCGAGAGTGAGAAGGAGGATAAGCGGCAACACAAATATGATGCCTCGCTAAAATAAAGGAGATGGACCTATTTGTGGTCTTGAGTGATGGTTGTTGGGTTAAGAGTGTGTGTTGTGCTTTTTTCTCCCGTTGCAACACACGGGCTCTTTTGCTAGTATGTTATTAATGGTGCAAAATCCAACAACAAAACACCAACTACCAGGAAAAAACCCCGAAAACAAACCCTAAGGTCGTATACCTCGCGACAATAACTCTTCCACATAGCCACTAACCCTATGATATAAGACACAACATAAACAAATAAATACACAACACCTAGGCTATGCCTTCGAGAAGAAATCTCCGCACGTGCGCCGATGATGACGAGTCCACCACAAGGTTGAACTTTGGATTGTCATCCTCAAAGCAAAGGTTTAATCCACCACCTTCAGCAATGACACGACGCAGGTGCGCGACGACATAGCCCGTTGAGAGATCCTGTGTTTTCACCGGAGTGCATAACCTCGTCGTTGAAGCCGTCTGTACTATCCGCCCATATCTATCTACTGCCGCCTCGATAGTTGGATACCTCTGGAAGAGACAACGGAAGGCAAAGACGTCCCATACCACCTGCCTCCCGCTACTGTCGCACCACCTTCGATCCAACAATAACAGGCTAAACTTGACACCTCCGCCAGAGCCATCGTGCATCGATCACCTGCTGGTAGACGACATGACTTGATGTCTCCCTATAATACGTCATGTGTATCATCCGCCGGTAGCACATCCACTGGTGACTTCACCTGCTGATGACAGACACCGCCCAACAACTCCGAAAGAGGCACATGTGTCACCTGCCAAGCCACATCGAACCAGACCTATTGACATAAGGGACATCCCATACTGCCACAACTTTAGAAGGCCGTCACCATCCCAAGATCCGGACTCCGAGTCGCCTACACAACCCCGGAGTCCGCCACCATTGATGAAGAGCCCTCCCTGAAGGAAATATGCCCTAGAGGCAATAATAAAGTTGTTATTTTATATTTCCTTATTTCATGATAAATGTTTATTATTCATGCTAGAATTGTATTAACCGGAAACTTGATACATGTGTGGATACATAGACAAAATACCATGTCCCTAGTAAGCCTCTACTAGACTAGCTCGTTGATCAAAGATGGTTAAGTTTGCTAACCATTGACATGTGTTGTCATTTGATAAACGAGATCACATCATCAGGAGAATGATGTGATGGACAAGACCATTCGTTAGCTTAGCATTCTGATCGTTCAATTTTATTTCTATTGCTTTCTTCATATCAAATACATATTCCTTCGACTATGAGATTATGCAACTCTTGGATATCGGAGGAATGCCTTGTGTGCAATCAAACATCACAACGTAACTGGGTGATTATAAAGATGCTCTATAGGTATCTCCGAAGGTGTTTGTTGGGTTGGCATGGATCGAGATTAGGATTGGTCAATCTAAGTATCGAAGACGTATCTCTAGGCCCTCTCGGTAATACACATCATAAGAAGCCTTGCAAGCAAAGTGACGCAGGGCCTCGGTTTGCTGCATGGACTGTCTATACCTAATGATTTAGTTGCAGGGTGATGTATTACGGAATGAGTAAAGAGAGTTGCTGGTAACGAGATTGAACTAGGTATGAAGATACCGACAATCGAATCTCGGGCAAGTAACATACCGATGACAAAGGGAATAACGTATGTTGTCATAACGGTTCGACCGATGAAGATGTTTGTAGAATATGTGGGAGCCAATATGAGCATCCAGGTTCCTCTATTGGTTATTGACCGGAGAGGTGTCTCGGTCATGTCTACATAGTTCTCGAACCCGTAGGGTCCGCACGCTTAACTTTCGAGGACGACATTTTATTATACTAGCAAAAGAGCCCGTGCATTGCAACGTGAGAGAAAACATAACACACACTCTTAACCCAACAACCATCACCCAAGACCACAATAGGTCCATCTCCTTTATTTTTGCGAGGCATCATATTTGTATTGCCACTTATCCTCCTTCTCACCCTCACCGGCGATGGCCTTGGTGTTCACACAAAACAAAACAAAAACATGTTTGAATATGTTTAATCCTAAGGCGTCTCTCTCTCCCTCTCTCGTCCCTCTCCCTCCCTCCCTCCCTCCCTCCCTCCCTCCCTCTCTCTCTCTCTCTCGCGAAAACGGATCTTATGCTATAAATTATAAGTTTGCTCCCAAAACGATATTGTAAAAATATTTAACAGGTAAAATTAACATCATATTTAGATTCCACATATTTTTTTAATAAAATTTCATATATAATATGTTAAAATCGAAGTTACGGTTTAAAAGATACGGATAATTTAGAAAATCATTTATTTGACTTAAATATAGTCCAAAATAATATTTAAAAATACTTAACAGGTGAAAATAATCTCATATTCATATTCTACATATTTTTCTAATCAAATTTCATAAATAACATGTTCAAATCGGAGTTACGGTTTAAAAGATATGGATGATTTAAAAAAATATTGTTTGACTTAAATATGACCCGCAGATGAATGACCTAAAACATCAGGGGGGTTTTCGAAAAATGTAAAATAACGGTTCGGGTGTGACATAAATCCGGACTGCGGGTTTATTTCAACAAAACACAGGGACTTTTGTGTGAAATATGAAAAAAACCGATTCGTTTTAACTTAAAACAGGACTGCTGGTTGAATTCTCTGAAATAGAGGGACTTTTCTAAAAAATGCCATGACGGACGAAAGAAACCCAATTTGTTTTATTATTTGGTAAAGATGAGCTATGTGATTTGGTGACCGAATGTTGTTCGGAGTCCCGGATGAGATTACAGACATGATGAGGAGTCTCGAAATGATCAAGAGGTAAAGATTGATATATAGGACGATAGAGTTCGGACACCGGAAGTGTTCCGAAGGGTATCAGGTATGTATCGGGTCACCGGAAGGGGTTTCGGCCACCCACCGTCAAAAGATATGGGCCTATTGGGCCATGAGGGGAAACACATCAGCCACTAGGGGCTGGTGCGCCCCCCATATGGCCCGAACCATAGGAGAAAGGAAGAGGGGAAGGGAGAAAGGAAGGGGGGGATTCGGCCTCCCCCTTCCTTCCCTCCTCCCTCCTCTTTCCTTCCCCCTCCGGCATTTATGGAAGGGGGAGGCCGAATTGGGAAGGACCCCAAGTAGGACTCGTCTCCCCATGACTGCCTCTCCCCCCACACCTATATATATATACATGGGGGCACCTAGAACACACAAAATCAATTATTAGCCGTGTGTGGCGCCCTCTCCATAGTTTACAACCCCGGTGATATTATCGCGGTGCTTAGGCGAAGCCCTGCAAGGACCACTTCACCATCACCTTCACCACACCGTCGTGCTGATGAAACTCATCTACTACGTCGACACCTTGCTAGATAAAGAAGGCGAGGGACGTCACCGAGCTGAACGTGTGCAGAACTCGGAGGTGCCGTACGTTTGGTTTTTGATCGGTCGGAGCTAGAAGAAGTTCGACTACATCAACCGTGTTGTCAAACGCTTCCGCTTACAGTCTACGAGGGTATGTAGACACATTCTACCCCCCGTTGTTTTTATGCATCTCCTAGGTAGATCTTGCATGAGCGTAGGAATTTTTTGAAATTGCACGCTGTGTTCCCCAACAGTGGCATCCGAGCCAGGTCTACGTGTAGATGATATGCACGAGTAGAACACAAAGAGTTGTGGGCGGTGATCGTCATACTGCTTACCACCAATGTCTTACTTTGATTCGGTGATATTGTTGGATGAAGCGGCCTAGACCAACCTTACATGACCACGTTCATGAGACCGGTTCCACCGACAGACATGCAACTAGTTTTGCTAAAGGTGGCTGGCGGGTGTCAGTTTCTCCTACTTTAGTTGAATCGAATTTGACTGTGTCCGGTCCTTATTGAAGGTTAAAACAACAAACTGGATAAATCACCGTTGTGGTTTTGTGATGTAGGTAAGAACGGTTCTTGCTAGAAGCCCGTAACAGCCACGTAAAACTTGCAACAACAAAGTAGAGGATGTCTAACTTGTTTTTGCAGGGCATGTTGTGATGTGATATGGTCAAGACATGATGTGATATACGTTATTGTATTAGATGATCATGTTTTGTAAAAGTTATCGGCAACCGGCAGGAGCCTTATGGTTGTCTCTTTATTGTATGAAATGCAAATGCCATGTAATTGCTTTACTTTATCACTATGCGGTAGCGATAGTTGTAGAAGCAATAGTTGGTGAGATGACAACGACGCAACGACGGAGATCAAGGTGTCGATGTTGGAGATCGTTGCAGAAAATAAAAAAAATTCTACACATCACCAAGATCAATCTATGGAGTCATCTAGCAACGAGAGAGAGAGAGATGCGTCTACATACCCTTGTAGACCGCGAGCGGAAGCGTTCAAGAGAACGGGGTTGAAGGAGTCGTACTCGTCGTGATCCAAATCACCGATGATCCTAGCGCCGAACGGACGGCACCTCCGCGTTCAACACACGTACGGAGCGGAGACGTCTCCCGCGCCTTGATCCAGCAAGGAGGAGGGAGAGGTTGAGGAAGAGATCTCCAACAGCAGCACGACGGCGTGGTGGTGATGGAGAGGCAGTACTCCGGCAGGGCTTCGCCAAGCTTCTACGGAGGAGGAGAGGTGTTGGGGAGGGTAGGGGCTGCGCCTTGGAGGTGTGTATGCAGCCCTCCCCTCGCCCCTCTATTTATAGGGGGAGGAGGAAGGGTGCCGGCCCCCTCTAGAAGAGATCTAGAGGGGGGGCAAGGGGGGGGGGACTTGCCCCCCAAGCAAAGGAGGGCGCCCCCCTTAGGGTTTCCCCCCCAACCCTAGGCGCATGGGCCCAAGGAGGGGATGTGCCCAGCCCTCTAAGGGCTGGTTCCCTTCCCTCTACGGCCCATGAGGCCCTCTGGGAGAGGTGGCCCCTCCCGGTGGCCCCGGTACAATACCGGTATGCCCCCAAACTATTCTGGTGACCGTATTACAACTTCCCATATGTAAATCTTCACCTCCGGACCATTCAAGAACTCCTCGTGACGTCCGGGATCTCATCTGGGACTCCGAACAACATTCGGTAATCACATACAAGTCTTCCTAATAACTCTAGCGTCACCGAACCTTAAGTGTGTAGACCCTATGGGTTCGTGAATCATGCTGACATGACCGAGACATCTCTCTGGTCAATAACCAACAACGGGATCTGGATACCCATGTTGGCTCCCACATGTTCCACGATGATCTCATCGGATGAACCACAATGTCGGGGATTAAATCAATCCCGTATACAATTCCCTTTGTCAATCGGTACGTTACTTGCCCGAGATTCGATCGTCGATATCCCAATACCTCGTTCAATCTCGTTACCGGCAAGTCACTTTACTCGTTCCATAATGCATGATCCCGTGACTAACTAGTTAGTCACATTGAGCTCATTATGATGATGCATTACCGAGTGGGCCCAGAGATACCTCTCCGTCATACGGAGTGACAAATCCCAGTCTTGATTCGTGCCAACCCAACACACACTTTCGGAGATACCTGTAGTGCACCTTTATAGTCACCCAGTTACGCTGTGAAGTTTGGTACACCCAAAGCACCCCTACAGTATCCAGGAGTTACACAATCTCATGGTCTAAGAAACTGATACTTGACATTAGAAAAGCTTTAGCAAACGAACTACACGATCTTGTGCTATGCTTAGGATTGGGTCTTGTCCATCAGATCATTCTCCTAATGATGTGATCCTGTTATAAATGACATCCAATGTCCATAGTCAGGAAACCATGACTATCTCTTGATCAACGAGCTAGTCAACTAGAGGCTCACTAGGGACATGTTGCGGTCTATGTATTCACACATGTATCACTGTTTCTGGTTAATATAATTATAGCATGAACAATAGACAATTATCATGAACACGGAAATATAATAATAATAATTTTATTATTGCCTCTAGGGCATATTTCAAACAGTCTCCCACTTGCACTAGAGTCAATAATCTAGTTACACTGTGATGAATCGAACACCCATAGAGTTCTGGTGTTGATCATGTTTTGCTCGTGGAAGAGGTTTAGTCAACGGATCTACGACATTCAGATCCGTATGCAAATATCTATGTCTCCATCTTGAACATTTTCACGAATAGAGTTGAAGCGACGCTTGATGTGCCTGGTCTTCTTGTGAAACCTGGGCTCCTTGGCAAGGGCAATAGCTCCAGTGTTGTCACAGAAGAGAGTGATCGGCCCTGACGCATTGGGAATAACTCCTAGGTTGGTGATGAACTCCTTCATCCATATTGCTTCATGCGCTGCCTCCGAGTCTGCCATGTACTCCGCTTCACATGTAGATCCCGCCACGACGCTCTGCTTGCTGCTGCACCAGCTTACTGCCCCACCATTCAAAATATACACATATCCGGTTTGTGAATTGGAGTCATCCAGATCTGTGTCGAAGCTAGCATCGATGTAATCCTTTACGACGAGCTCTTCATCACCTCCATAAACGAGAAACATGTCCTTAGTCCTTTTCAAGTACTTCATGATATTCTTGACCATTGTCCAGTGTTCCATGCCGGGATTACTTTGGTGTCTTGCAACCGAACTTACGACAAGGTTTACACCAGGTCTGGTACACAGCATGGCATACATAATAGACCCTATGTCCGAGGCAAAGGGGATGACACTCATCTTTTCTTTATCTTCTTCCGTGGTCAGGGATTGAGCCGAGCTCAATTTCACACCTTGCAACACAGGCAAGAACCCCTTCTTGG
Organism: Triticum aestivum; assembly: GCF_018294505.1. Classification (NCBI taxonomy): domain Eukaryota; kingdom Viridiplantae; phylum Streptophyta; class Magnoliopsida; order Poales; family Poaceae; genus Triticum; species Triticum aestivum. The sequence goes on along the minus strand of NC_057813.1, from coordinate 683,409,052 downwards.
ACTAATCCATATTGAACTTCTTTAATATCTTGTCAAGGTATGTGCTTTGTGAAAGACCTATGAGGCGTCTCGATCTATCTCTATAGATCTTGATGCCTAATATATAGGCAACTTCTCCAAGGTCCTTCATTGAAAAACACTTATTCAAGTAGACCTTTATGCTGTCCAAAAGTTCTATATCATTTCCCATCAAAAGTATGTCGTCCACATATAATATGAGAAATCCTACAGAGCTCCCACTCACTTTCTTGTAAACGCAGGTTCTCCACAAGTCTGCATAAACCCAAACGCTTTGATCATCTCATCAAAGCGAATGTTCCAACTCCGAGATACTTGCACCAGCCCATAAATGGATCGCTGGAGCTTGCATACCTTGTTAGCATTCTTAGGATCGACAAAACCTTCCGGCTGCATGATATACAATTCTTCCTTAAGATAGCCGTTAAGGAATGCCGTTTTGACGTCCATTTGCCATATCTCATAATCATAGTATGCGACAATTGCTAACATGATTCGGATGGACTTCAGCTTCGCTACGGGAGAGAAAGTCTCATCGTAGTCAACCCCTTGAACCTATCGATAACCCTTAGCGACAAGTCGAGCCTTATAGATGGTAACATTACCATCCGCGTCCGTCTTCTTCTTAAAGATCCATTTGTTTTTATCGCTCGCCGATCATTGGGCAAGTTTGTCAAAGTCCATACTTTGTTTTCAAAGATGGATCCTATCTCGGATTTCATGGCTTCTAGCCATTTAATCTGGGCCCGCCATCGCTTCTTCATAGTTCGAAGGTTCACTGTTATCTAACAACATGATTTCCAGGACAAGGTTGCCATACCACTCCGGTGTGGAATGTGTCCTTGTGGACCTATGAAGTTTAGTGGTAACTTGATCCGAAGTACCTTGATCATCATCATTAACTGCCTCTCCGGTCAGTGTAGGCACCACGGGAACATCTTCCTGAGTTGCGCTACCTACCGGTTCAAGAGGTAGTACTTCATCAAGTTCCACCTCCCTCCCACTTACTTCTTTCGAGAGAAACTCTTTCCCCAGAAAGGACCCATTCTTGGCAACGAAAATCTTGCCTTCGGATGTTAGGTAGAAGGTATACCCAATGGTTTCCTTAGGGTATCCTATGAAGACACATTTTTTCGACTTGGGTTCGAGCTTTTCAGGTTGAAGTTTCTTAACATAAGCATCACATCCCCAAACTTTTAGAAACGACAGCTTAGGTTTCTTTCCAAACCATAATTCATACGGTGTCGTCTCAACGGATTTAGACGGTGCCCTATTTAAAGTGAATGTAGATGTCTCTAAAGCGTATCCCCAAAATGATAGCGGTAAATCGGTAAGAGACATCATAGACCGCACCATATCCAATAGAGTGCGATTACGACATTCGGACACACCGTTACGCTGACGTGTTCCAGGCGGCGTGAGTTGTGAAACAATTCCACATTCCTTAAGTGCGTACCAAACTCGTGACTTAAATATTCTCCCCCACGATCTGATCATAAGAACTTTATTTTTCTGTCACGTTGATTTTCTACCTCATTTTGAAATTCCTTGAACTTTTCAAAGGTCTCAGACATGTGTTTCATCAAGTAAACATACCCATATCTACTCAAGTCATCAGTGAGGGTGAGAACATAACGATAGCCTCCGCGAGCCTCAACGCTCATTGGACCGCACACATCAGTATGTATGATTTCCAATAAGCTGGTTGCTCGCTCCATTGTTTCGGAGAACGGAGTCTTGGTCATTTTACCCATGAGGCATGGTTCGCACGTGTCAAATGATTCGAAATCAAGAGACTCCAAAAGTCCATCTGTATGGAGCTTCTTCATGCGTTTGACACCAATGTGACCAAGGCGGCAGTGCCACAAGTATGTGGGACTATCGTTATCAATCTTACATCTTTTGGTATTCACACTATGAATGTGTGTAACATCACGTTCGAGATTCATTAAGAATAAACCATTGACCAGTGGGGCATGACCATAAAACATATCTCTCATATAAATAGAACAACCATTATTCTCGGATTTAAATGAGTAGCCATCTCGTATTAAACGAGATCCAGATACAATGTTCATGCTCAAAGCTGGCACTAAATAAAAATTATTGAGGTTTAAAACTAATCCTGTAGGTAAATGTAGAGGTAGCGTGCCGACGGCGATTACATCGACCTTGGAACCATTGCTGACGCGCATCGTCACCTCGTCCTTCGCCAGTCTCCGCTTATTCCACAGCTCTTGTTTTGAGTTACAAATATGAGCAACCGCACCGGTATCAAATACCCAGGAGCTACTACGAGTACTGGTAAGGTACACATCGATTACATGTATATCACATATACCTTTGGTGTTGCCGGCCTTCTTGTTCGCTAAGTACTTGGGGCAGTTCCGCTTCCAGTGTCCGCTTCCCTTGCAATAAAAGCACTCAGTCTCAGGTTTGGGTCCATGCTTTGGCTTCTTCTCGGCAACTGGCTTACCGGGAGCGGCAACTCCCTTGCCGTCCTTCTTGAAGTTCTTCTTACCCTTGCCTTTCTTGAAACTAGTGGTTTTATTGACCGTCAACACTTGATGTTGCTTTTTGATTTCTACCTCCGCTGATTTCAGCATTGAAAATACCTCAGGAATAGTTTTCACCATTCCCTGCATATTGTAGTTCATCACAAAGCTCTTGTAGCTAGGTGGGAGCGACTGAAGGATTCTGTCAATGATCGCGTCCTCCGGGAGGTTAACTCCCAGTGGAGACAACGGTTGTGCAACCCAGACATTTTGAGTATGTGCTCGTTGATAGAACTATTCTCCTCCATCTTACAACTGTAGAACTTGTCGGAGACTTCATATCTCTCGACCCGGGCATATGCTCCGTGCTTCTCAAAACACTTTTGGAGCCCCGGTTCTAAGCTGTAAAGCATGCCGCACTGAAGCAGGGAGTAATCATCACTACGCGACTGCCAGGCGTTCATAACGTCTTGAGTTGCTGGGAAAACGGGTGCTTCACCTAGCGGTGCATCTAGGACATATGCTCTTTTGGCAGCTATGAGGATGATCCTCAAGTTCCGTACCCAGTCCGTATAGTTGCTGCCATCGTCTTTCAGGTTGGTTTTCTCTAGGAACGCGTTGAAGTTGAGGGCAACATTAGCATGGGCCATTTGATCGACAAGACATATTGCAAAAGTTTTAGACTAAGTTCATGATAATTAAGTTCATCTAATCAAATTATTTAATGAAATCCCACTCAGATAGACATCTCTCTAGTCATCTAAGTGATCCATGATCCGATTCAACTAGGTCGTGTCCGATCATCACGTGAGACGGACTAGTCATCATCGGTGAACATCTTCATGTTGATCGTATCTTCTATATGACTCATGTTCGACCTTTCGGTCTCTTGTGTTCCGAGGCCGTGTCTGTACATGCTAGGCTTGTCAAGTCAACCTAAGTGTTTTTGCATGTGTAAATTTGTCTTGCACCCGTTGTATGTGAACGTTAGAATCTATCACACCCGATCATCACGTGGTGCTTCGAAACAATGAACTTTCACAACGGCGCACAGTTAGGGGGAACACTTTCCTGAAATTATTATGAGGGATCATCTTATTTACTACCGTTGTTCTAAGCAAATAAGATGCAAAAACATGATAAACATCACATGCAATCAAATACTGACATGATATGGCCAATATCATTTTGCTCCTTTTCATATCCATCTTCGGGGTGCCATGATCATCATCATCACTGGCATGACACCATGATCTCCATCATCATGATCTCCATCATCGTGTCTTCATGAAGTTTTCACGCCAACGATTACTTCTACCAATATGGCTAACGGTTTAGCAATAAAGTAAAGTAATTACATGACGTTATTCAATGACACGCAGGTCATACAATAATTAAGACAACTCCTATGGCTCCTGCCGGTTGTCATACTCATCGACATGCAAGTCGTGATTCCTATTACAAGAACATGATGAATCTCATACATCACATATATTTCATTCATCACATCCTTTTGGCCATATCACATCACAATGCATATGCTGCAAAAACAAGTTAGACGTCCTCTAATTGTTATTACAAGTTTTTTTTACGTGGCTGCTATAGGGTTCTAGCAAGAACGTTTCTTACCTACGCCAAAACCACAACGTGATATGCCAATTTCTATTTACCCTTCATAAGGACCCTTTTCATCAAATCCGATCCGACTAAAGTGGGACAGACAGACACCCGGTAGCCACCTTATGCAACTAGTGCATGTCAGTCGGTGGAACCTGTCTCACGTAAGCGTACGTGTAAGGTCGGTCCAGGCCGCTTCATCGCACGATGCCGCCGAAATAAGATAAGACTAGTAGTGGCAATTAAATTGACAAAATCTACGCCCACAACAAAATTGTGTACTACTCATGCATAGAAACTACGCATATACCTAGCTCTGATGCCACTGTTGGAGATCGTTGCAGAAAATAAAAAATTTCTACGCATCACCAAGATCAATCTATGGAGTCATCTAGCAACGAGGCAGAGAGAGAAGCATCTACATACCCTTGTAGATCGTGAGCGGAAGCATTCAAGAGAACGGGTTGAAGGAGTCATACTCGTCGTGATCCAAATCACCGATGATCGTAGCGCCGAACGTACGGCACCTCCGCGTTCAACGCACGTATAGAGTGGAGACGTCTCCTGCGCCTTGATCCAGCAAGGAGGAGGGAGGGGTTGAGGAAGAGATCTCCAGCAGCAACACGACGGCGTGGTGGTGATGGAGAGGCAGTACTCCGGCAGGGCTTCGCCAAGCTTCTACGGAGGAGGAGAGGTGTTCGGGAGGGGAGGGGCTACACCTTGGAGGTGTGTATGCAGCCTCCCCTCGCCCCTCTATTTATAGGGGGAGGAGGAAGGGGGCCGGCCCCCTCTAGATGAGATCTAGAGGGGGGCAGGGGGAGGGGGACTTGCCCCCCAAGCAAAGGGGGCGCCCCCCTTAGGGTTTCCCACCCAACCCTAGGTGCATGGGCCCAAGGGGGGATGCTCCCAGTCCTCTAAGGGCTGGTTCCCTTCCCTGTATGGACTATGAGGCCCTCCGGGAGAGGTGGCCCCTCTCGGTGGACCCCCGGAACCCTTCCGGTGGCCCCGGTACAATACCGGTATGCCCCTGAACTATTTCGGTGACCGTATTACAACTTCCCATATATAAATCTTCACCACCGGACCATTCCGGAACTGCTCGTGACGTCCGGGATCTCATCCGGGACTCCGAAAAACATTCGGTAATCACATACAAGTCTTCCTAATAACTCTAGCGTCACCGAACCTTAAGTGTGTAGACCCTACGGGTTCAGGAATCATGCAGACATGACCGAGACATCTCTCTGGTCAACAACCAACAGCGGGATCTGGATACCCATGTTGGCTCCCACATGTTCCACGATGATCTCACCGGACGAACCACGATGTCGTGGATTCAATCAATCCCGTATACAATTCCCTTTGTCAATCGGTACGTTACTTGCCCGAGATTCGATCATCGGTATCCCAATACCTCGTTCAATCTTGTTACTGGCAAGTCACTTTACTCGTTCCATAATGCATGATCCCACGACTAACTACTTAGTCACATTGAGCTCATTATGATGATGCATTACCGAGTGGGCCCAGAGATACCTCTCCGTCATACGGAGTGACAAATCCTAGTCTCGATTCATGCCAACCCAACAGACACTTTCGGGGATACCTGTAGTGTACCTTTATAGTCACCCAGTTACGTTGTGACGTTTGGTACACCTAAAGCACTCCTACGGTATCCGGGAGTTACACAATCTCATGGTCTAAGAAACTGATAATTGACATTATAAAAGCTTTAGCAAACGAACTACACGATATTGTGCTATGCTTAGGATTGGGTCGTGTCCATCACATCATTCTCCTAATGATGTGATTCCGTTATCAATGACATCCAATGTCCATAGTCAGGAAACCATGACTATCTATTGATCAACGAGCTAGTCAACTAGAGGCTCACTAGGGACATGTTGTGGTCTATGTATTCACACATGTATTACTATTTCCGGTTAATACAATTATAGCATGAACAATAGACAATTATCATGAACAAAGAAATATAATAATAATCATTTTATTATTGCCTCTAGGGCATATTTCCAACAGTCGAGCCGGTGACAATGGAGATCATGATGATGCTTTGGAGATGGAGATCAAAAGCACAAGATAATGATGGCCATATCATGTCACATATTTTGATTGCATGTGATGTTTATCTTTTGTGTATCTTATTTTCCTCAGCACGATAGTAGCATTATAAGATGATCCCTTAACTAAATTTCAAGGTATAAGTGTCCTCCCTGAGTATGCACCGTTGTGACAGTTCGTCGTGCTAATACGCCACGTGATGATCGGGTGTGATAGGCTCTACGTTCACATACAATGGGTGCAAGACAATTTTGCACATGTGGAATACTCAGGTTAAATTTGACGAGCCTAGCATGTACAAACATGACCTCGGAACACTTGAGACCAAAAGGTCGAACGTGAATCATATAGTAGATATGATCAACATAGAGATGTTCACCATTGATGACTACTCCATCTCACATGATGATCAGACATGGTTTAGTTGATTTGGATCACGTATCATTTAGATGACTTGAGGGATGTCTATCTAAGTGGAAGTTTTTAAGTAATTTGATTAATTGAACTTAATTATTATGAACTTAGTCCTGATAGTATTTGCATATCTATGTTGTAGATCAATGGCCCGTGCTACTGTTACCCTGTATTTTAATGCGTTCCTAGAGAAAGCTAAATTAAAAGATGATGGTAGCAACTACACCACTGGGTCCGTAACTTGAGGATTATCCTCATTGTTGCACGGAAGAATTACGTCCTTGATGCACAGCTAGGTGAAAGGCCTGCTGCAGGAGCAGATGCTGATGTTCTGAATGTCTGGCAAGCTCGATATGATGACTACTCGATAGTTTAGTGTGCCATGCTTTACGGCTTAGAATCGAGACTTCAAAGATGTTTTGAATGTCATGAAGCATATGAGATGTTCCAAGAGTTGAATTTAATATTTCAAGCAAATGCCCGAGTTGAGAGATATGAAGTCTCCAACAAGTTCTATAACTGCAAGATGGAGAAGAACAGTTATGTCACTGAACACATACTCAGAATGTCTGGATATCATAATCACTTGACTCAGCTGGGAGTTAATCTTCCAGATGATAGTGTTATTGACAGAGTTCTCGAATCACTGCCACCAAGCTACAAAGGCTTCGCGATGAACTATAATATGCAAGGGATGGAGAAGACAATTCCCGATCTCTTCACAATGCTCAAAGCCACGGAGGTAGAAATCAAGAAGGAGCATCAAGTGTTGATGGTGAACAAGACCACTAGTTTCAAGCAAAAGGGTAAGGGAAACAAAGGGAACTTCAAGAAGAATGGCAAGCAAGTTGCCACTCCCGGGAAGAAGCCCAAAGATGAACCTAAGCCTGAAACTGAGTGTTTCTACTGCAAAGGGACTGGACACTCGAAGCAGAACTGTCCCAAGTATTTGGCGGATCAGAAGGATGGCAAAGTGAACAAAGATATATTTGATATACATGTTACTGATGTGTACCTTACTAATGCTCGTAATAGCGCCTGGGTATTTGATACTGGTTCGGTTGCTCATATTTATAACTCGAAACAAGAGCTACGGATTAAATGAAGATTCACTAAGGATGAGGTGATGATGCGCGTCAGGAATGGTTCCAAGATCGATGTGATCACCGTCGGCACGCTACCTCTACATCTACCTCCAGGATTAGTTTTAGACCTGAATAACTGTTATTTGGTGCAAGTGTTGAGTATGAACATTATATCTGGATCTTTGCAAGCGTTGAGTATGAACATTATATCTGGATCTTGTTTAGTGTGAGACGGCTATTCATTTAAATCAGCGAATAATGGTTGTTCTCACTACCAGGGAAAACCCTACCAGTAGTGCGGGTATTTTGCCTATCAGTAGCGCGGGACGTCGTGCTACTGATAAGGCACTACAGCTGACGTGTAGCAGTACCGCCTGTTATCCCACGCTACTGCTATACATGGATAGCAGTAGCGCGCTTTATGTAAGAGCATTGCTGCTAATATCTGCAATGCCTTTTATAAGTAAGCGCTACTGGTAAGGGAGCGCTACTGCTAACTTTGTTCCCCTCGCTACTACTAGTTTTATTAGTTTGTGTTTTTTATGCATATTTGTTTTGTATGAATAGGCTTTATACAATAATCTTTAGCATATCATACACATACAAATGTAATCATAGCATATACATACAAATAGTCTCATCAAATCATGTCATCATAATCATTATCCAACACAAAGTGGTCTCTCGTCATCATCTCGAAAATAGCGATACAAGTCTCGATTACTTGCAACTACATCGTGTGAGTGCATCTAGTGCCCCTTAGTGATTTTGGTGTATTGAAGACTGATAGGTTAAGGGACTAATATGTTTGTGAGTGTACACAAGCTCTATAAGTCAATGAGGAGCTTGATATTTACAGTGAAAGTCGACCCCTAAAAATGAATGTCTTCGTCTGAAGACTTTGGTTCTCCTGAAGACTTTGAAAGTGAAGAAATTGGTGTGACCTTGAAGACTTCGATATTCATGCGAGGAATATGAAGCGTGAAGACATTTGTTCTCGTAGTTTCATTTTATTCTTCTTGAGTCATAGGAAACACCATACTGTTAAAGGGTGTTGAGGTAATACTAAGGAAACAGATTTCCAAGTGATGCTCATCTCAAAATCCTACACCTACCCAATCCTTCGAGTGAAGCCATTGGAAGTCTCATATCAGTTCAATCAATTTCTTCAGTGACAGAGATGAAGATCTTCTGGTCTCTGAGGAATTTGTTCTGACTGAGGAGTTAGGAATTGGCCAGTGCAAATTGCCTACACAGTGAGGAACATGATAGCCCTGAGGAATTTGAACCTCAAATCCGATCGTTGTTGTGCTACGCGCCAGCTGTCCAAAATATCCTACCACCTAACGGTCATATCAAACAAGGGCATTTATGTCTTAGCATGTCGGGGTGCTCCCTAGGCTATAAATAGCCGCCCCCCTACAACCACTAGCTGGTTGGCTGCTCCGAGAGAAACTGACACTTGTCATTTGAGAGCATCCCATCCTCCGAGGACTTTGAGCGAAAATCATCGAGCGAGGAAATACCCAAATCCCAAACCCAAACCTACAAACTCCAAAGTGATTGAGCATCACTGAAGAGATTGTTTCTGTGTGGAACCGATGCTTGTTACCTTTAAGGACTGTGTATCCTCCAGACGGTTAGGCGTCATGGTCTGAGCATCCAAGAGGAATTGTGGATTGCCGAGTGACCAAGTCTATGCAGGTTTCACTACTAGGAAAATGCTTATACATAGAATTTTAGCAGTAGCGCCTGTTTGGGCGCCCACGCTACTAGTATGTACCAGTAGCGCCGGCCAAAACGGGCCGCGCTACTCCTTAGCGGGCCGCCGGGGCCAAAAGGGCAGGCCACTTAGCTGTAGTGTGTGATGTGCGCCGGTGCTACAGTTAGTGGGCTTAGCAGTAGCGCTGGCCCGTTACCCGCGCAGCTGTTAAGCCCACTCCCTCCCCCGCACGCCACTGGCCCGTTACCCTGCTCACGCCCCGGCCAGCCTCATCAGCTCACTCACACACTCCACTCCTCCCTCAATCCCCCCCCCCCGCGCGCCGCCATCGACCCCCCGCACGCTGCCGTACCCCGCACCGGCCCTCCTCCCTGCGTCGGCCGCCCACGCCCGCGCCGACCCTCCTTCCTGCCGGCCGCCCTCCCCCGCGTCGGCCTCCTCCCCCATGTCGGCCTCCTCCCTCGCCGACCCTCCTCCACCGAGAGGTACATCCTCCTCCCTCCTTCCTCCTCCTCCCTAGTTTCTTTTGAACCCTAGCAAGTTGAAAAATTTACGTTTTTAGTCTTAGTTGTTTAATCATAGGAAAATGTATATAGTATGAAACCTAGCTGCTATAATCTTAGGATAATGTAGTATGAATCTTAGGATAATGTAGGTTTTTTTATCTTAGTTGTTTAATCTTAGGTGTTTAATCTTAGTTGTTTAATCTTAGGATAATGTCGTATAAACCCTAGCTAGTTAATCTTAGGATAACATAGTATGAATCTTAGGATAATGTAGTATGAACCCTAGCTAGTTAATCTTAGGATCATATTTTGAACTATCACATTTGTTGTAATTTTTTTAGTAAAATCAATTATTCTTGTTATATGCAAATTTGAAGTGGATATATGTCATATTTTGAAGATGTCACAATCTTAGTCATTTAACCGAGTGGCCTATGTTTTGCCAGAAATGTCGATTCGTTTACGTTCTGGCAAATTTCAGGCGCTCGATATGTCCTGCTTTTAGCAAAGGTCATGCCGAATTTTGCTATGTGTTTATTAATTTTGTTTTCATAATTAAGCATTTTGTTATAACGTCGACGATGCCTATCCCGCATCCTCGTCGTGGACTCGACGGAGGACTCCTACTTGATCCGAGGGGCCATGTCCGAGACTGGGCTCCGCCGGGCTGGTACCGGGTTGTGCTACCTTCTGGTGAGCGCAGCTTAGTGAGGAGCCAGCCCGTCATTGACCCGGAGCTTCTTTTGTGGCGGTCACGTGGGCCTGAATCGGTGCAGAGGCTTGAGTTCCCCACGCAGGTGGTACAGCATCGTGTCATGGAGGAGAACGCGCACGTCCACCGCTACTTGGTTTCGTTGACGAACGATAGGTTCTCCAATACCTGGCAGATTCTTTGGGGATCATACCAGAGCCACGCTCCTGTGATCATTCCTTCTCTTTGGGTGTCCACCGCGGCCAACTGAACCTAGAGGAGCTATTATTCGAGATGTATTAGTGATATTATATGATGATCTTTGCTACAAACTACTATATATGTATTCGATGATGGATTATTAATTACCTATGAGTTATTTGCTTATTGAATGCAAAAGATGAGCGTGGTTTTTGCTACAAACTACTATATATGTATTCGATGATGGATTATATGATGATCTTTGCTACAAACTAGGTTCGATGATGATCTTTGCTACAAACTACTACAAACTACAAATTTTAGGTGTTCTAGTTGTTATATGATGATCTTTGCTACAAACTACTATATATGTATTCGATGATGGATTATTAATTACCTATTAGGAAATGTCTGACGATGAAAGGGAATTCTCTATGTGCGATTACTGTGAAGATGAGCGCGGTCTGTGCGACAGGCCTCACCTGGTAGAAGGTCGACGCTTCAGCATCAAGCTTCAAGAGACCTTTGGTGTTGATACGGTACGCAACGATGACAAGTATTTTTTTTTATTTTTGCATGACTTCTCTGCTTCTTCAATGTGTAATTTCCGTCTTTTACAATTCGACTAGCTTATCCCATGCCATGCAAGACGCTATGTCTTGGAGAAGATGGGTTTTGAAGATCATGAAAGCATGGAGACAAAGATATTTCAACTAAGGACCCATCATGGTTATGATTTTGCTGTAAAACTATACAATTCTGTGAACTCATCCAATTTTGGTTGCCTAAATTGGGAAACCCTTTGCAAGGCGTATGATTTTCATGAGGGTATGCTTCTCACCTTCGATCTTGGTGATCCTGATATCAATGAAAAGAATATGACCATTTGGGTCCTTGTTGACACGCTTCCAGTTCTACCACTGTGTGAGTTTCTCAAACATATTTATTAAGTAATTTATATTATTTATTTCAAAATATTTGACAGCTTATTTCCATTGACAGCTTATTTTCATTCTTAAAAAAATGTACGGAAGATGGTAGACATAACCTACTACTACAATGATGAAGCACAATTAACTTATAAGGAGAAAGATGGTCTTATCACATTTTTTACTGATCTTGAGAATTACAATATCAAATTCCTCAAAATTATGGTCAATATGTGGCACTAGTGCACGCGGTGTGCTACGGTAACATCAATGGAGATAGCATGGTAGGATTTTATACTATTACGACATCCGTGCATCTTTTGCATAAATACTTCTAAAACTAAACTACATTGCTAACTACAAAGTTATTACTATGTTTTTGAACAGAAAATCCTGATGGATTGTGTGCCTCATCTGATGTTGCCAAGAGGTCCCATTGATGTTATGAGCTTACGGCCACCACAGCCAGTTCAGCCGCAGTATCCACATCACTCCTGTCCATACCGGATTTCTAAAAGCGAGGAAGCCATGATAATAAATGATTGGAAAAAATGTTTCGACCATCATAGAGAGCTACTTGGAAGCAACATTGTGCGTAGGACAAGACTTGGAGACAAGATGATCTCCGTTCTTCATTATGGAGAGTCTACTTTCCTTAATGAAGAGTCAATGTCTATCTTGTTTTATGATATTTTAACTAACAGAGGGTAGAGTAGGTCCTGTGAGAGGAGTAGGTCCTAGGTAGAATATGTTATTATGTGCTACAATGTGTTAGAGTTGATGAGGAGGATGAGGAGTTTTGATTATAACTAGTGACCTACATGACCAACTTGTTATAGATATGATGTCTCATTGACGAACATTGTTTGGTGGTGATGACTAGTGGTAATGAATATGCTATTTAAACAGACTAGTTCATGATGAGTTGTTATTGTATAAAAGATATATCTGTTTAAACATGTACATCGCCAAAATATGAAAAAAAAATAAACTTTAGCAGTGGTGCGGGCCAAAATATTACAAGTGGCGCTCATTTACCAGTAGCGCGGGCCAAAACAAGCGCTACTGCTAGAAAATAGTTGTAGCGCCATAGCAGTAGTGCGCCTGCCCGCGCTACTAATAGCAAAAAGACAAGCACTACTGTTAAGGATTTTCCTAGTAGTGTGGAAGTCACTTGTGAAGACTTACCACTACTGTTGGGCGTGATTTGTGTGATCTTATCTCAATGAGAATACGGTGAGGATTGTGTATCCGGGACTGTGTGTCCTCGAGTTTAAATATTCAGCCGCTCCAACCAGACGTATAACTGTCACAGTAGTTGGAACTGGTCGATCAAATCATTTTCTTCACCAAGCCTATTGGTTCTATTTCCTCAACCCTTTCATTTCCTCAGATATGTGTTGATGAACCTGATCATTACTGTTTGAAGACTTTGACTGAAGACTTTCTCTAATTCCTCAATCCTATTTCTTTAGTTTGTTTTGTCTTCATCCTGCTTATCATGTGTTCACGCTTTCTGTACTCTGTGTTTGTCTTTCATTTCATCATGATGACTATGCTATTGGTCGGTTATGCTTATACCGGAGTACTTATTCCACTGCAAGTGGTTCTTCATTTAGGAATTTCCTCACCCTGAATTCCTCAGTGAAGAGATCATAAAAATCACCTATTCACCCCCCTCTAGTCGACGTAACGCACTTTCAATTGGTATCAGAGCAAGGTACTCCCTTGTTCTTTGTGATTTTGGTTTAACCACCTGGAGTTTTAGTTATGTCGACTGCAGGAATGAGGAGTGTGTCCTGCCCCATCTTTGACGTTCATGAGTATCCCAAGTGGAAGGCCATGATGAAGAAGCGACTCATGGCGATGAACAGCAAACTGTGGACCGTCACTGAGATTGGTCTTACCGATCTATGCAGGATGGCGGAGACTGATGACATTCGCAAGTACACTCTACTCAACCTCACAGTGAAGGATGTCATCTACTCCTGTTGTCCCAAAATCAGTTCAGGAACGTCATGCATCTCAACCATGTGAAGCTAATCTGGGACCGACTCTCTTAGGTCTACGAAGGCCATCGTACTCGTCATGATCCTTAGTTTGAGGATTTCAAGGAATCACCCAAGGAGATGACTTTCGCACCTGAATCATCATCTTCCTCACCATGCCTTATGGAAAAGGATGCCAAGGTAACATAATGCTACCTTTCCGAATCTAGTGATGATGAATTTGGCCCAGCTATGTCAAACTGGCTTCCCATGCCACTAAACAACAAAGGGCTCTCGAGAAAGTTCAAAACATGCTAGAGGAAAGCGATGATATGTTGGGTGAGGAATTGGATCGAACTAAGGCTTTGACTGATAGTCTTCAAAAGCTTCAGTCAAAGTTTGACAACCCTCAAAATCATCATAACACTCTTTTATCTGATCATGAGAAACTTTCTTATGAATTTCTTCAGAGAAAGCAAGATCTTGAGAAGTTAAAAGCGAGTTATGAAGATCTTCAGAAGGAAAACGATTCATTGCTTGCTCAACAGATCAGTTCCGCTCAGGAAGAATTTGTTCCACCATGTCTTAAATGCATTGAGCGTGAATCTGCTAATTCATCACCTGAATGTTCAAATGCTACTATTGCTGCAAATTCTTCAAATCTCTCTGTGGTTACAAATTCCTCATCTGAGGATACCACATGTATCACTAACGATAATATAGGGTTGAAGGAATTGTATGTGACAGGCATTTACAAAAACATCAAAGGGCATCAGACTTTATGTGATCTGCTCAAAAAGAAGATCTTGAACAGGAACCCTAGGAAAGAGGGTATTGCCTTTGACAGGAAACTCAATGCTGATGGAACCTACTAGAAACCTGAGCAGTACCCCAAAACCTCATGGGTTGCTGCTAAAGGACCTCTTGTAGATCCATGCAATTTATCTGGATTTACCTCTGATTCTTCATATTCCTCTAATGAGTTATTTGACTCCAACTATAAACTGTTCAAGAATCGGAACGGTGAAGTATTTGCTCGATATGTTGGAACTAACTGCAGGAACGGTCCCCCTATGAAGAAAATATGGGTTCCTAAAAGTTGCCTTGAAAACCTTCAGGTGAATGTCATCATGACACCACCCATGAAGAATAGGAACCCCATATGAAATTCTTCATATGGACCAAATTCTTCATATGGATCCAAGTCCTCATATGGACCAAATTCCTCTCATGGATCAAATTCCTCACGCGGATTAAAATCCTCATATGGACATCATCATGCTAACACTTCTATTTCGCAGGGAAAGTCTAAGTGCCATGAATATGTGCATTATTCTTCAACCCATTATGTTCATAAGTCCTCGAAGAATTTCTCTGCTTATTCATATGCTTATCCTAACCTTCTTCTATGAAACAAAGTGCACTGGCTTCTATGCCATCATTTTCTTATGGAGCTCGCGGAATGATGAACTCTTTGCCACCCCTTCAGATGTGGGTAGTGAAGAAAAAGAACTAATCTCTTATGCAGGGTCAGGTCTCCAGATGAACTTGATCGTCTGAAGAATTTGCTGGAGACCTGAATGTGCTTGAAAGGACGGAAGCTAATCACGAAGAAACGAATCATTCATTTCTCATGTCCTCATATTGCTATATCTGTTACTGTTGATGAAATTGATATCATATTCTTCACTGATGAAGTATATGGGTTCGTAAGTTGCACTAATTCATCTACATGATGAACAACCCAAAGCTACTGAGTGGGTCCTCGACAGTGGATGCACAAATCACATGACTGGTGACATGAGCTTGTTGTTGGACACTGATTTGTCACCATCTCATCTGAAGCATATCACCTATGTCGAAAAAGGCAAAAGAAAGGTATTGGGTCTGGGTAAGGTTGCAATTTCAAAGGATAAACACATGGACAAGGTCATGCTTGTTGAGTCCTTAGAATTCAATCTTATGTCTGTCTCAATGCTTTGTGATCTTGATATGGTTGTTGTCTTTGGCAAATTTCGCTATCTTGTGCTAATGGAATCTCTTCAAAGGCTTTAGGAAAGGAGACTTGTATATTGTTGATTTCTCTGCAGGACCACAACCTGCCACATGTCTACTTGCAAAAGCTTCAGAATGCTGGTTATGGCATCAACGACTTGGTCATGCTGGGATGAGGAACTTGCATACACTCGCAAAGAAGAAGCGCATCATTGACATCGAGGGTGTCAAATTCCTCAAAGATCATCTTTGTGGGGCTTGCGAGGCTGGAAATATCACCAGATCCAAGCATCCTGTGAAGACTATCATGACCACTTCTCATCCCTTTGAATTACTTCATATGGATCTATTTGGCCCTACTCATTATGCCACGTTCACTAGTTCTGCATCTTTATATGGCTTTGTCATAGTTGATGACTACTACTCTCATTACACATGGGTGCATATCATCACTTACAAAAATGAAGTGCATGAATTCTTCAGACGATTTTCCTCAAGGGCTTCCACTAACTTCAGTGTGAAGATCAAGCATATCGGGAGCGATAATGGAACCAAGTTCAAGAACACCGGCCTCGATGAATATCTCGATATGCTTGGTATCACTCACAAATTGTCTGCTCCTTATACTCCTCAGCAAAATGGCGTCGTGGAGCGCAAGAACAAGACTCTTTGTGATATGGCCTGCACTATGCTTGATGAATACAAGACATCTGGCGCTTCTGGCCTAAAGCAATTGATACTGCCTGCCACATCATCAACAAGGTATATCTTCACAAATTCTTCAAAAAGACCTCATACGAACTCCTCACTAACAAGAAACCAAATGTAAGTTATTTCAAAGTCTTCGGTGCTAAATACTGGATTAGAGATCCTCACCATCACTCTAAATTTGCACCAAAAGCACATGAGGGTTTTATGCTTGGTTACGGAAAGGACTCGCACACCTACAGAGTCTTCAACATCAATAATCACAAGGTTGTTGAAACTGTAGATGTGCGGTTCGATGAAACTAATGGCTCACAAAGAGAGCACCTACCTCCTGTGCTAGATGAAATGTCACCTGAGGAATCCATCAAGTTCAAAGCTACTGAAGATGTCATCCCTACCAAAGAATCTGCTGAAGAAGTCATTCCTGATCGTGAAGAAAATCATGCTGGTGCTGCTGAAGAAACTGGTCCTGAAGAAACTGCTGGGCCTAAGCAAAGTCGTCAAACCGCACACCCTCGCATTGCAAACAAAGTGCAAGTCGAGAAGATCATCGATGACATTCGTGCACCAAGTCCCCTCACATGCTCAAAAGCTTCACATTTATCTAAGTTTCATGGGCATTTTGCTTTTGTCTATATCATAGAGCCCACTAATGTAGATGAAGCATTCATGGAATATGAGTGGATTCAAGCCATGCAAGATGAATTGCATCAATTCGAGCTCAACAAGGTGTGGGAGCTTGTCAAGCGACCAGATCCACGCAAGCACAACATCATAGGTACCAAATGGATCTACCGCAACAAACAAGACGAAAATGGCCTCGTGGTGAGGAATAATGCTCGTCCTGTAGCTCAAGGCTACACACGGGTTGAAGGAATTGACTTTGATGAAACTTTTGTGCCTATTGCTATACTTGAGGCTATTCGCATATTACTTGCTTATGCTAACCATCATAATATCATCTTACAACAAATGGATGTGAAAAGTGCATTCCTCAATGGTAAGCTTGAGGAAGAAGTATATGTTACTCAACCACCAGGTTTTGAGGATCCAAAATTTCCAGATCACGTCTACAGACTCAACAAGGCCCTCTATGGCCTCAAGCAAGCACCTAGGGCGTGGTATGACACACTGAAGGAATTCCTCATGAGGAAAGGCTTCAAACCCAGTTCACTTGACCCAACTCTTTTCACCAAATCATATGATGATGAACTATTCGTGTGCCAAACATATGTTGATGATATTATCTTTGGCTGTACTAACCAACGATACAGTGATGAATTTGCCTATATGATGAGTGAATAATATCAAATGTCTATGATGGGAGAATTGATATTCTTCTTAGGTCTTCAGATTCGTCAACAATACAATGGCATATTCATATCTCAGGAGAAATACCTCAAGGATGTGTTGAGGAAATTCGGCATGCAAGACTGCAAAGGCGTCAATCTTCCTATGCCCACAAATGGCCATCTCTGCACTGATGAAAATGCTAAAGACTTCGATCAAAAGGTATACCCCTCCATGATTGGCTCTTTATTGTACTTATGTGCATCTAGGCCGGATATTATGCTTAGTGTTTGCATGTGTGCCGGATTTTAAGCTACACCGAAGGAATCACACCATAAGGCTGTGAAGCATATTCTTCGATATCTAGCTCACACACCAACACTTGGATTATGGTATCCCAAGGTCTCCTCCTTTGATATCATTGGATATTCAAACTCTGACTATGCTGGCGATCGGGTGGACCACAAGTCAACATTAGGCACATGTCATTTCCTCGGACGATCCTTAGTATGTTGGTCCTCGAAGAAGCAGAACTGCGTATCACTCTCCACTGCAGAAGCTGACTACATTGCCGCTGGGTCTTGCTGTGCTCAATTACTATGGATGAGGCAAACACTCAAGGACTACGGCATCAATGTGAAGAATGTGCCTCTCTACTGCGACAATGAGAGTGCTATCTAGATTTCTCACAACCCAGTTCAGCACTCGAAGACAAAGTACATCCAGATTCGTCATCATTTTCTTCATGACCATGTGTTGAAGGGCGACATCTCCATCGACCATGCAAGTACTGAAGACCAGCTGGCCGATATCTTCACAAAGACATCGGATGAGAAGAGATTTAGCAAGTTGAGGTGTGAGCTAAATATCCTAGAATCTTCGAATGTTCTCTGAAAAGGACACACATCCTAACACTTATGCTGACTTGATGACTTAGATGTGCAACACACAAAGTAACGTTTTTCTTCAATCAATGAAGACTAACTCTCTAAGTGTGAAGAAATTAATGAAGAAATTGATTCTCAGAACCCTACGAGAATTGTACGCGGTGTCTGAAATCAGCTTTCTTATACCGTGGATTATACCACCAACCAAAAGTTGAAAATCTTCAATTTGAGTTTTCCCTCATTTTTTCGAAATTCCTCAGTTTTTCAAATTCTTCAACTTTGCATTGTCTTCACTCTTTCCGTTGTTGTTCTTCATTTGATTATGTATATATATAAGTTTATGTCCTCTACAACATTCACTTATTGCTAATTCTTCTGGTTGATTTTTTTGCTAAGTGAATGTGATCGGACCCTACCCCCTCGATGCTAAACTGAACTCAGTCTATTCACAAATTCTTTATGTGCGTTCTATTTGAAACTCGTTCAAATTCATCATTGTGTCCTTGACAACTGAAGAAATTGCAAACGACACTTCAATATATTCTTATCTAAAATTTTTGGCTTTTGCCGCTCAAACCATTACGCATTCCACGATATACTTATCTATTCACCCATGATCTCACATGATCTCCACTTCTCAATACGTGGGTGACACATGTTGCGCGAATGAGAAGGGTCTGGGGCACGTTCGTCCAAATTCTTTGGGCGAACAGTTATTCACCTCCGCAATAAATACCCCTTCCCTTCCTCATTTCACTTTTACTCTGCTCGACCTCACTCCCTCGCTCGAGCTTCTCAAATCCTAGCGCCGCCGCTAACTCCATCGTTGCTGGTGAGGAAGAGATTCACTGCCTCGACCTCGTCGCCGTCGTACTCGCGCCGGCCGCGGAAACATTTCCTCCGCCGCCGCCGTAGACGTCTTCCTCCGCCAAGTTAGGGCGTGGAAGATCCGAGCCAACAAACTTCCAAATCTACTCTTACAGTTTGTCGTGTTCTTCATAAAGGGTAATTAATAGTTACTTTTACGGCAATTATTCTTCTGATGATTTTCATCAAATCCTCAAAAGGTGTTTATTCTTCAACCTCCACACTTTAAACACAGAGCACACATCTTCAGTTCTTGATCTGTTTCTCTAAGTGATGTTTTTCTTCATGATTCCTCAATTGTGTGAATCTCACGATCCGCACAACTCTGGAACGAAAGACAAAGAACTCTTAGTGAAATTCTTCTAGACATATCGGGTCAATTTCCTAAAACTTGTTCAATTTACAAAACCTTCTGAGAACGCATATGACCTCTCCAAATTCTTCGCACCTATACTCTGTTCACGGGTACACATGTTAGCTGCTGAATCACTAGGTTCTTATCAACTTAACTCATTTGCAGCATTCGTCGAAGAAAAGATGCATATTTCATCAGAGAACTCAATTGTGCAAATTCCTCAGCTGAAGAAATTGGCTGACGGTAAACGTCCTCAGAAAGGAGGAAAGAAGATTGAGGTCAATACTGCTTTTGAGATCCCTGCTGATATATATGCAGGGTACTACACGCCTGATGAGGCAAAACAATGCAAGGAAACGAAGAATGAGCACAAAGTGCGCATTCAGAGGATAGAAAGAAGATGGGCAAGAGAGTGGAGGGAGTACAGATATGTCACTCCCAAATACATGAAGAAATTCGCTCTCAACCTTCCATGCCCAAGACCTCCTCTGGCACCTCGCCAATTAGCTGATCCAACAAGCCTTAAACGTGGTGAGGATTATGCTGATGAATGGGCCAGGTGGCAAGCTAAGCTGGCCAAGCAGGCCAAAGAAGCAGTCAAGAAATTCAATGAGGATTCTGCTGCTGCCGCTGCCGCTGCTGAGGCTTCTTCAAGCAAGAAGGCTATGCCAAAGAAGCCAGGCAAGAAACCACCTTCCTCAGCAATGCCCTCACGGCCAAGTTCTTCTTCGATGCCCTCACGGCCAACTTCCTCAGTGCCACCAAGGAAATTTCCTCAAGCTGCCCCAATTCCTCAGGCTGGTCAAATTCCTCGGGTTTCAAGACCCTCAGCTCCTCCAGCAAAGTCCTCAGCACCTTTGCATCTCGCCACGTGCCAAAGGACCACTGGTATATCAATTGCCTCAGGATCCTCAGCAAGTTCTTAAGCTCACCCTTCATCAACCGGTCCCACTCCGCCGAAGACCAAGGCCACTGCTGGACGAGGCACTAGACCTAGTCATCACAAGAAGCAGGTGGTCTTTCAAACACCTTCTGATGATGAAGCTGATGATAATGAATTAGCTGATATCATCATGGACAGACAGCAGCAGGCCGCTAGAGCCAAAGGGAGTGTTTTGCCCCTTCTAATCGATTCGAAGAAAATGCTCGATTTCATCGACCTATGGCACAAGGATCCAAATGCTCCAATGCCAGAGTTGGGCCTCACTCTGGACCAAGTCACATTGTGATGGCATTCATAGCTAAAGAAAAGTGGAAGTATGACCAAGCCCGAGTGGCTAAGAAAGCGCAGTACAAGAAGCAGCTCTACCTCAACGAGAATGTCCTCAGTCTTTCGCCTGAATAGCTGATTGCACTGCAAGCTGACATTAAGAAGCTTAGAAAAGAATTTGACGCCTACAAGGCTGAATGGCAGGGTGCCAAAGTCAGATTTGTTCAGCTGACGAAGAAATTCACCTCAAGTGTTGCTGCTCCTGTGCACATTGACGTTACTCAGGCTGAAGTATCTGCTCAAGACACTAAAGGAATTGCCAGCACCGCTGATGAAAATCAGGCTGCTGATGAAACTGCAAGCACCAGGGCTGCTAAAGAAATTCCAGCCAATGAAGAAACTCCCAGGGCAACCACTAGTGTTGCGCCTGAAGAACCTGCTAGGCCAGCTAAAGATTCAGTTGCTGCGCCTGAAGAAACTGCTCAGAACAGGCCAACTGCATCAGTTGGGCCTGATGAAATTGATCCAACCCTCACTGCTCCGCCTGCACCAACACCAAGCCCAGTTCTTACTTCTGCTCTGGAAGTGAAGAAAACCAAAGCTGCAGAGCGTGCTGCTTTGAAGAAGAGGAAAGCATCAGCTGCCACAGAATCTTCTACCTCCAAGAAGGCGAAGATTTTGACAAGTTCAATGGACAATCCAATTGATGTTGTTTCCCTTACAAGCATACCATCAAAGGAACTTGTTCCTTATGGTGAAGACTATCAGATTCCTGAAGAATCTGCTGAAGAAGATCCCTCTGCTGCTTCCACAGAGTAGATGGATGAGGAAATTGAAGTTGAGGCTTTCACTTCAACTCCTCAGGTATCATTGCCAACGCCTCAGTTTACTGCTGAAGAGGCCGGCATTGAAGAAATGGAAGTGGATGAGGATGCGGACATTGGCTGCACCACTCCATTGATGAACGATGATTTTTGGGATAGCCAACGCCCCAACTCTCCTCTGTTCACACCAATCCAACAAAAAAATCCTCAGTCCCCAGCTCCAACTGAAGTTCAAATGGGTTCTGAAGAAATTCATGCCACCCGTTCCATTCCTGAAGAGATTCCAGCCACTAGTGCTGATGAAAATGCTGAAGAAATGGAGGCCCAGGCTACTATTGAAGCAGAAGATATTCCTCGGCCTGCAGCTCCTGAAATTGATATTCCAGAAGTTAATCTTCAGATCACTGATACTCCTCAGCCTCAGCCTAAGAATCCATTCTCCAAAACTCCGAAGTTCAAGGCTGATTTCTTCTTCAACGAGCATGTGTTCTTCACTGAATAAAATCCCTATGACTCTGCTCGTATGCTAAAGAAGCGATTTTGGACAGCTAGCCAAGCCAACTTCTATTCTTCAGTGCTGTTCGACAAGGACAAAGTTTTCGACCATGAGCATATTCCTCACTTGGATATGGAATCACTGCCTTGCTTTGCACCAGTCCTTGCTACCTTTCATGATGCTAGCCTGCTCAATTTCTGCACTAACATTTATGATTGGAATGAAGAACTCATTCTTCAATTTTATGCGACGCTGCACATCACATGCAATGCTGAAGATGTGAACTCTTGGGTGTTGGACTGGATGACAGAGAACACTCACTATAAGGCACCAGCAACTGAATTGCTTCGTGCCATGCCTGCCAGTCCTCTCCCAGAAGGTGCGTGTCTAATCTACTCTGAAACTGAGCTGTCAGATCATTTCATGCAAGTGCTGGAGAAGCCATTAAAGCCTGGACAAGACTCAAGGACCAAATTCTCATGAAGGAATTGCAATATGTGCCAAGGATAGTCTATCGCATTCTGACGAAGAAATTGAGTCCAATCAAAGGCCATGACTCGAATGATGAAGAAGTCGTTGGCATCATGAAGAATCTGCTTTTCAACATCATGCACGGTATTCCCATGAACTATCATGATTTCTTCATGAGGACTTTGGCAAACATTGCAATGTCCCTGTTTGAGCTGAAGCCTTACGCTCCCTGGATTATGAGATTCCTCCTATCAAGGTCTTCATTCAACTACAAAGCTGATACACTCAACCATGGCAGCTACTTGTCCAAATTAAAGTCCTCAAACGGACATTTTCCTTAGCTGATCAAAAGGGCAAGGCCACTGCTATTACTGATGAGGGCATTCGACCATTGCACTACAGCAATCGGCTACTTTGCCGTCTGCCACGGCGGACGGCAAAGGTCTTTGCTGTCTGCCGCGAACGGCAACAGGCTCCGGCAACGTAAGATCCGGCATATAGCTACTTTGTCATCTGCTTTTGTCGGCTGACGGCAAAGGAGCCTTTGCCATTAGCAGCGGACGGCAAAGAAAGCAGACGGCAAAATTTGCGCTGTTAGTCCATTAGGTGGCTAACGGTAGGCCTTTGCCATCCGTGGCTGACGGCAAAATTTGTCCTGCCTTTGCCATCTGCCGTATGATGTCACCTAGACGTCACTACACGGCAGGCCTTTGCCGTCTGCCGCTGAAGGCAAAATTGTTTACTCTTTGCCGTCTGCCACTGTAGGCAAACTGACCAAAAGGGTCAGCTCCCAGGAAGCACAGTTGGCTGCCACGTGGCTTCTTTGCCGTCCGCGCTGACGGCAAAGAGCCTGTTGCCGTCGGTTGCTGACGGCAAAGAGCCTTTATATTGGCTCTTTTTCTGTTTTTTTAAATCCAACAATTTTCACAGCAAATATATATGACATATATAGATATATTTCACAGGGCTATTTAACAGCAAACATATCACATATCCAGCACATAAGTTTCATCGTACATACATATATAGTTCCATCCATTCATACATAGCAAGTTGCACATACACATAAGTTGCAATCATTAGGAAGTTGCACATACATATTACAATGCAAAGTTTCATCAAGATAGCAAGTTCCATCGTAGCAAGCTAGAAGAATACTAGAAGAGAATGAAATAAAAAACAAGCACTCCATCATAGCAAGCTAGCTTCCGAGAAGTGAATGAAATCTGCAAAATGGCAAATAAGAAAGTTAGGAAAAGGTGACTAGAAGAAGAAGACTAGAAGAATAAGCACGCCATCGTTTGTGAGGTAACTTAGGTGAAATGGATCATTTATGAGCTAACTTAGGTAAAATGCATCATTTTAGAGCTAACGTAGGTAAGATGGGTCATTTTGGAGCTAACGTAGGTAAAATGGATCATTTTGGAGCTAACGTAGGTAAAATGGGTCATGTTGGAGCTAACGTAGGTAAAATGGGTCATGTTGGAGCTAACGTAGGTAAAATGGGTCATTTTAGAGCTAACGTAGGTAAAATGGATCATTTTGGAGATAATCTAGGTAAAATGGATCATTTTGGAGATAATCTAGGTAAAATGGATCATTTTTGGAGATAAGCTAGGTAAAATGGGCCATTTTAGAGCTAACTTGGGTAAAATGGATCATTTATGAGCTAACTAAGGTAAAATGGGTCATTTTAGAGCTAACTTACGTAAAATGGATCATTTATGAGCTAACTAACAGTACTAGGGAAAAGCCTATACACAGAAAGTTACTAGTAGCGAGGGTTAAAAACCCTCGCTACTGCTACTTACCAGTAGCGCAGGTTTTTAAACCTCGCTACTACTAAGTTGATAGCAGCAGCGCGGGTTTTAACCCTCACTACTACTAAGCGGTCTCTACCGTGCCCCCCGGGACATGCCATAGTAGTAGCGAGGGTTTTTAAAACCTCGCTACTACTAAGTTTGATAGAAGTAGCGTTGGTTTTTAGCCCTCGGTACTACTAAGTGGTTCCATAGTAGTAGCGAGGGGGTAAAAAACCGCGCTACTACTAAAGGTCCCATTTTCAAACTCTACCCCCCTCGATCGCCTTTTCAGTTAAAAAAAATAAAAGAAAATGATGAAAATGTCAAAAAAATAAAAGAAAATAAGTTTCCCATGTGATATGTGGTGTAGTTGTTGGGAAAATTTGCAAATATGAATTTCAACTTTATTTGCAAAATCTCTCGAGAATTTGTAAAAATGGGCATAACTTTTGCATACTAACTCGGATGAAAAAGTTTTTTATATGAAAAATCATCTATTCGAAAAGTTACATCCAAATTTAATCGAGGGAACCCCGTTAAACATTTTCAAAATCCTCAAAAACCCAACAGGAAAAAAGTTACGGGGCTTTTAAGATCTAGAGTGGAAAAAATCGAAAAAATTTCAAACTGTGTGGACAAACTGTGGTCAAACAATGGTCAAACTAATTATTCAAGAAATATTAGTGTTACTAATTTTTTTGAACAATAGTTTCAAACTCAAATAGTGAAATGTGTGACTCCATGCTCAAGCTAAATTCCTGAGGTTAATAGGATTGACATCTTACTATTGTCAGGAAAACAACAAGTGCAGACTTGGAAACGAGGGAGAATAGAACCCGGAAGTTAAGCGTGCTCAGGCTGGAGTAGTGAGAGGATGGGTGACCGTCCGGGAAGTTAGATGATTTGGAATGATGAGGGGTGATTAGAGATTAAATTGAGCAGCGATGAGGGGTGATTAGAGATATGAGGTTAAAATAATTCAGAAACTTGAAAAATAGGAAAAAAAATCGAAATATTTTTTCGAAAAAATTCAAAAAAAAACCCGCGCTAGCGCGGGTTTTTACCCACGCTACTACTAAAGGACGTAGTAGTAGCGCGGGTGGCACCCGCGCTACTGCTATAAGTTAGCTATAGCGCCTTATTAGTAGCACCGGCCCCCGCGCTGCTTATAGGCCCAAAACTCGCACTGCTGCTAGGCTTTTCCCTAGTAGTGTAAGATAATTATGCCGTTTTTTACATAAGTAAGCTAAGTACATGTCATTATTGAGCAAACCTAGTTAACTAAGCATATTATGCCATTTTTTACATAAGTAAACCTAATTATGCCGTTTTTACATAAGTAAGCTAAGTACATGTTATTTTGGAGGAAAAGAAGCTAACTCTAAGTCATTAAGGTAAGCATATTGGAGGAAATAAAGCTAAGTCTAGGTCTTTATGCATTTGTTAAGCAAAAAACTAGAGAAACTTACCGTGATCATGGAGGTGTAGGAGCGGGCTGGCTCGTGCCAGTAGCTGGAGAAGGATCGTGTGATGCTTGTCTGGAGTTACGCTGCCCCAAAGATCATTTCCAATGTTTCGTTAGCATGATGACACTCAAATGTTAAGACTAACATCAATTCAAATTAAACTCACCGTGGTCTCAGGAGCAATCTCTGGATCAATGGCTATGGAGCCACGGGACCTCCTGCCACCATATATCATCACTTGCTATGGATCAATGGGAATCTGGCTCGGGTTAAAGTCCTCCCCTTTCCTCGCCTTCCCCTTGACTTTTTTGTAAGAGGCAGTGTGGGCCATGGCATACAGGTCGTACCCCACTGGCACTATGCCTGAAAGAGAGAAACAAAGTAAATTAGTAATTAAAGGGCTCAAGATAGCATGATGAATGAATTGCATTAATCATGAAGCAAACCACATACCCAGTTCCGCCCGAACTGATATAAGCTGGAGCTACCTTGATGGTGTGGCACACCTTCAATTTGGGCACGTTTGTCCTTGGCCTCAGTCGGCTCCCCTTCCATCTTTCAACACCTGCCATGACAAAGAGTAAACGAAATTAGTACAACATAAAAAAAATACAGACATGAATAATAATATGTATATCACTTAAGTGTATCATCATCAAGTACAACATAAAAAAATTGATTACCTGACACTACTAATAATCTCGATCAGTATCATCAATAAATGCATAATCATCATCATCACTATACTCAATGATGGGCTCATAGGGTTCAGTGGCATCAACATGTGGAAGGCCACCTCAACGTAATCGGTCAAGCATTGATAGGTCATCCGCAACAGTAACCTCTTCTTGTTCCGGCTCCTCTTGTTCCTCCTCTGGGGTGATGTCGGATTCACTGTCGTTGTCTACTTCAATGTTTTGGGGTGAAGTATAGCGGTTCTTGAAACGCTTTTTGGAAAGACGTGTCTCTTGGAAGAATACTCCTTCATATGTGTATGGGTTAATGTGAGGTTCATAATCCTCTTCCTTTGGGGGAGAAAGTCTAGCACATGGCGGCACTTCATAAATGACATCCCAACCTTTCAGATTTGGATTAGTTTGGCAGGCCCACGGTAGATAGAATACTTGGGTCGCTTGTTGAGCCGTAATATAGACATCAGGAACATATAAATGGGTGCTTTGGTTGATTTCAACTAGCCCTACATGTTCATTAGTCCTTCTAGTCTCCTTCGGCTGAAACCAATAACATTTGAAGACTACGACATTTGGTGGGTTTTCACCATAGAATAGAAGTTCATAAATTGCTTCAACTCTCCCATAATACTCGATACCTCCTTCGCCGATAGCAGATACACAATAATTTGTGGACTTTCGGTCGGCCATAGATAGCTCTTTGCCACAGGTACGAAAGCGATACCATCGATGTCGTATTTGTCAAATGAACTGACCTTATAGTCAAAACCATTAGCGATTTGTCTCAATTCGGCGTCCATAGACTCTAAATTAGCCTACAAGTTTAATATGAAAGGATTGTTGCATTACGCACAAATTAGTGAATGAAATGAAATTGTCTAATAGAAATTACCGTTTGTTTGAACCAAGAGATGAAACCAGGATAGCCGCCTCCTTGCTTTGCGAGAAGCTCATACTCTTTGACGGAATCCTTTTGGATCACCGCTCCATACGAGAATATGGCGATGTATCGACTGTATGAAATATCCAGGAATAAGAGCAGTTCAAAGGAAATAGAAGTTGCGAAACAATGTACCAAGAACTTACTCGATGTACGGCCGCACTTCTATCAGGTTGTTGAAGATATACAACGAAATGGTCCGCCATTCTTCGTTATCCAAAGATACTGGATTTGAAACACTGGCTGGTGCGAGATTCCCTTTGAATAGGCTGAGGTTGGATCCGCCCTTTTTAGGGTCGTCAGCATTGTACCGAGGCTTCGGATTATGCAAATGACGATTTTTGGCTTCGTAGTGTGCTGTCACGAAGTTTGCCGCCTCCTCAGTGATGAATGCCTCAACCATCGATTCTTCAATTCTACGTTTATTTTTACATTTTTCTCGAAGCGTCTTCTGCATCCTCTCAGTTGGGTAGCACCAACGATTTTGCACGCCCCCCCCCCCAATCTTGCCTCGGTTGGGAGATGCAAAATCAAATGCTGCATTGGATTAAGGAAGCCCGATGGAAAGATCTTCTCTAACTTGCAGATAAACTCCGGTGCCAACTGTTCCATTTCTTCTAGCACGCCAGGCGATAGTTCTTTCGCACAAAGAAAACGGAAGAAATAGCTGAGTTCTGCCAGTACTAGCCATTCATCCTCAGGGATGAAGCCACGCAACATCACCGTCATTACCCGCTCAATCCATATGTGCCAATCATGACTCTTGGGACCAAATATATTCAATTTATCAAGACTCACTCCCCTCTTTAGATTTGCTGCATATCCATCAAGGAACATCAAATGCAGTTTCACCCACAAGATAATTTCGCTCATAGCTGGCCTTCCAAGATTGAACCATGCCTTTGGCTTTGTCCAGTTCTGCTTTCCTTTCGGTTCTTTCATGTTTTGTAACGGCCTATCACATAGCACCTCCAGATCGACTCTAGCCTTAGTATTATCCTTTGACTTCCCATCTATGCCGAACAATGTACCAAAAAGTGCCTCGGCGATATTCTTCTCAGTGTGCATCATGTCGATGTTGTGTGGGCAAAGGAGGTCTTTGAAGTAAGGCAGATCCCATTAGCATGTTTTGTGAGTGCAAGCGTGCTTAGAATTATACCCCTTGAAGTACCCTGGACGCTCTGGATCTGGCTCGAGAGCGTTTAACTGATCCAGTGTCTGTTGGCCTGTCAACGCAGGTGGTGCAGAGTTTTTGACAACTCTACCCCTGATGAAGTTCTTCTTTCCTGAACTTATGGCGAGGATCCAGGAACTCTCTATGCATGTCGAAGCAAGAAAACTTGCGACCGGCCTAAAGCCAACGAAACTCAAGAGCTCCCTTGCATGTGGGGCATGGGAACCTTCCATGCACACACCAGCCAACGAATAGCGCATACGCCGGCAAGTCATGCGTCGAGTACATGTACTAGACACGCATTATGAAGTTCCGTTTGCTATAGGTGTCGTACGTCTTGAACCCATTATCCCATGCTTCTTGCAATTCGTCCTTAAGCGGCTGCATGTACACATTCATATTTTCCCCCGGATAGTTGGGCCCTGGAATTATCAACGTCAAGAAAATGTTCTTTCTTTGCATAATCTGTCCGGGGGGGGGGGGGAGATTGAGTGGAAAGACAAATACGGGCCAACAACTGTATTGGGCTGTCGTCATACCAAACACACTGAACCCATCCATGCTGATGCCGACTCGAGGATGCCTCAGATCTGCCGCTTTGTCAGCATGTAATTCATCAAACTTTTTCCACGCAACACCATCCGATCTGTGTACCATCATCAGATTTCCATCTGCATCTAGTTCGGTTCTTTTGCCTGTTTTGTGCCATGTCATCTGTCTGGCCGTCTCTTCGACCATGAAAAGACGTTGAAGTCTTGGTACGATTGGTATATACCGAAGAACACTAACGGGGATTTTGGTCTGTGTCTTCTCACCCATACCATTGTCTACCACAATATACCTGGAAGACTTGCAAATGGGACAATAGTTCAAGTCCGCATAGTCAAGCCTAAATAATGCACATCCTTTCTCACAGGCATGTATCTTCTCATAGGGCATCTTCAGTGCACGGAGGATTTTGTTCAACTGGTACAGGTTTGCAGGCATTACATGGCCTTTGGGTAGAAAGCGTCCAAATACTATCATAATTGCGTTGTAGCATTCTCTGCCCAAGTTGAACTGAGCCTTCAGAGCCATTACTTGTGAGATGGCATCCAACTGACAAAGCTCACTGTGCTCGTGGAGCGGACGTTATGAAGACTCCAACATTTCATTGAAGGCCTTTGCAGATTCCTCCATCTCCTCATCTGAATCCCGAGCATCATCATAGTCTTGCACCATGTTTTCCATCCCGGTACCATGCTCGTCGGTGCGACGACGATCCACCTCAGCTCGGTCACGTTGGGCAGACTCACCATGAAATGTCCACACCGTATAATCGGGCGTAAAACCACTCTTCTGTAGGTGTTTGCCCATTTCAGCCTCTATCTTCTTTTCCCAATTGCCGCACCGGAAACAGGGGCACCAGGTTTTCCTCTGGAAATTTGCAAATGCGGCTTGCACAACCCCCTTGGTTTTTGTGAACCATTCAACGCTCCATTTGTTCTGACCAGTGTGACCGGTATACATCCACGCACGATCACTCATCTTGACTTTCAGAGCTACTGGACACACAACAATTATATATATAATTCACCATGTATATATTCATCAGTTGATCTACTTTGTCGATTTTATTACGTTCATGCAACCTACACTCTAATAGGTAATGATAGGTCCTAATCCCACCCGAGTATGTGTAGATTGGGTTCATTTTCCCATGCTATGCTCCGGATCCGACGCAAAATTTCGGCAGCACCTCCCTGTTGTTCTCCTGATACACGTCTCTGCAATAAACAGAGAGGATGTGTACCTGGAGAACAACAAGGGAGGTGAGGGAGTCCTGGATTAGGGGGTGTCCGGATGGCCGGACTATGACCTTTGGCCGGACTCCCGGACTATGAAGATACAAGATTGAAGACTTCGTCCCGTGTCCGGATAGGACTTTCCTTGGCGTGGAAGGCAAGCTTTGCGATATGATATGAAGATCTCCTCCCATTGTAACCGACTCTGTGTAACCCTAGCCCTCTCCGGTGTCTATATAAACCGGAGAGTTTTAGTCCGTAGGAAGAACAACAATCATACCATAGGCTAGCTTCTAGGGTTTAGCCTCTCTGATATCATGGTAGATCAACTCTTGTACTACCCATATCATCAATATTAATCAAGCAGGAGTAGGGTTTTACCTCCATCGAGAGGGCCCGAACCTGGGTAAAAACATTGTGTCCCTTGTCTCCTGTTACCATCCGCCTAGACGCACAGTTCGGGACCCCCTACCCGAGATCCGCCGGTTTTCACACCGACATTGGTGCTTTCATTGAGAGTTCCTCTGTGTCATCACCCTTAGGCCCGATGGCTTCTTCGATCTTCAACCATGACACGGTCCAGGGCGAGACTTTTCTCCCCGGATAGATCTGCATATTCGGCGGCTTCGCACTGCGGGCCAATTCGCTTGGCCATCTGGAGCAGATCAAAAGCTACGCCCCTGGCCATCAGGTCAGGTTTGGAAGCTTAAACTACACGGCCGACATCCGCAGGGACTTGATCTTCGACGGATTCGAGCCACGGGCGAGCGCGCCACACTGTCACGTTGGGCATGATCTAGCTCTACCGCCGGACAGCGCCCAGAGCGCCGCTCAGGTGTCTGCTCCGACCATCAGCTTGGAGCCGTCTGCGCCAGTCGGGGACGGTCGGTTGGACGCCGCCCCAGGAGCCGCAATCTCTACGGCGATAGAGCCGAATACCAGCCTAGTCCTTTGCAAGGCCCGTGACTCCAAGGTGCCGGACTCCGTTCCGGACTCCGAATCTTCCGCGCCCCTTCCGATCGAACCCGACTGGGCTTCGATCATGGAGTTCACCGCCGCGGACGTCTTTCTACACTCGCCCTTTGGCGATATCCTGAATTCACTAAAGTCTCTCTCTTTGTCAGGAGAGCCCTGGCCGGACTATGGCCAGCATGGTTGGGATGCGGACGATGAAGAAATTCGAAACCCACCCAGCACCCACTTTGTAGCCACTGTCGACGATCTAACCGACATGCTCGACTTCGACTCCGAAGACATCGACGGTATGGATGCCGATGAAGGAGACGACCAAGAACCAGCACCTATAGGGCACTAGAAGGCCACCTCGTCATATGACATATACATGGTGGACACCCCCAAAGCAGGGGATGGTGATGAAAAAACGGAGGATGACCCCTCCAAGAAGCAACCCAAGCACCGATGTCAGCGGCACCGCTCTAAATCCCGCCAAAGCAAGAACGGCGAATCCGGCACCGGGGACATCAACACCCCGGACAATGCCGAAGACAACCCCCTCCATCAGGATTCAGCGCAGGAGGACGAAGGAGCCAGCCCTCATGAGAGAGCGGCGGACAGAGAGGTCGAGGACAAAAATTATATGCCTCCCTCCGAAGACGAGGCAAGCCTCGACGACGACGAATTCGTCGTGCCAGAGGATCCTGTCGAACAAGAGCGTTTCAAACGCAGGCTTATGGCCACGACGAGCAGCCTCAAGAAAGAACAACAACATCTTAGAGCTGACCAAGACTTGCTAGCCGACAGATGGACTGAAGTCCTGGCGGCCGAAGAGTATAAACTCGAACGCCCCTCCAAGAGTTACCCAAACCGCGGGCTGCTACCCCAACTAGAGGAGGAAGCAACTAAACCTACATCACCAGCGTACGATGCGCCGGATCGGCCACCCAGTGGCCGCAACAGAAAGGCCTTTCGGCCCTCAATACAAGCCGCACCCCGGCGCCGCTCTAAGATTACCAGAGCACGGGGAAACGCAACAGACCTGCAAGACATATTGGAGGATAAGGCCAGGCAAACAAGATCGATCTACGGATCGCGTGGGCACCCCACATCACGTGACGATAACCGTCACGCCGGATATGATAAATACGGCCAAGCCGAATACAACAGACAAAGCTCATCCGAGCTGCGTCGCGATATAGCCCAGTACAGGGGCGCCGCACACCCACTATGCTTCACAGACAAAGTAATGGATCATCAAATCCCTGAGGGTTTTAAAACCATAAAGATCGAATTATACGATGGCACAACTGATCCCACGGTATGGATCGAGGATTATCTCCTTCATATCCACATGGCCCGTGGTGATGATCTACACACCATCAAATACCTCCGGCTCAAGCTTAAAGGACCAACTCGGCATTGGCTTAACAGCCTGCCACCAGAGTCAATTAGTTGCTGGGAGGACCTGGAATTCGCGTTCCTTGACAACTTCCAGGGCACTTATGTGTGACCGCCAGACGCCGATGACCTAAGCCATATAATCCAGCAGCCAGAGGAATCGTCCAGACAATTCTGGACACGGTTCCTAACCAAGAAAAAACAAATAGTCAACTGTCCGGACGCCGAGGCCCTTGCAGCCTTCAGGCACAACATACGAGACGAATGGCTTGCCCGGCACCTAGGACAGGAAAAGCCGAAATCTATGGCAGCCCTCACGACACTCATGACCCGCTTTTGCACGGGCGAAGACAGCTGGCTAGCTCGTAGCAACAACATAACCAAGAGCCCTGGCAATTCAGATACCAAGGACAACAATGGCAGGTCACGTCGCAACAAGCACAAGCGCCGCATTAACGGCGACAATACTGAGGATACGGCAGTCAATGCCGGATTCAGAGGCTCTAAACCCGGTCAGCGGAAGAAGCCAGTCAAAAGAAACACTCCGGGCCCATCCAGTTTAGACCAGATACTCGATCGCTCGTGCCAGATACATGGCACCCCCGAACAACCAGCCAACCACACCAACAGGGATTGTTGGGTGTTCAAGCAGGCCGGCAAGTTAAGCACCGAAACCAGAGACAAGGGGCTGCGTAGCGATGACAAGGAGGAGCCCCGGCCGCCGAACAACAGAGGACAAAAGGGCTTCCCCCCACAAGTGCGGACGGTGAACATGATATACGCAACCCATATCCCCAAAAGGGAGCGGAAGCGTGCTCTCAAGGACATCTATGCGTTGGAGCCAGTCGCCCCTGTAAGTGCATCTAGTGCCACCCCTAGTTGGTTTTGGAGTATTGATGACAAAGTTGGTTGAGGGACTAATGCGTTTGTGAGAATTGCAGGATAACGCAGGTAGTGTCCCTCATTGATTCGGTTTACCTACCGGAGCTGACCCCTAAAAATGTATGAAGACATTGAAGACAATGGTGGTGTGTGAAGATATTCACACTGAAGACTATGACATGAGAAGACATTGAGTGAAGACTATGGAGCACGAAGACTGAGTTGTTTCGTTGTTTCCTTTTCTTCTTTGTTGAGTCATAGGAACCACCGTACTGTTAAGTGGGGTCCAAGTGAACAAAGTCAGAGTGACTGAAGTGATGCTCAACCCAAATCCTATGTCTTCGAGCAAAGACAATGAGAGCAAATCTTATCCAGAGCTGGATGAGTCAGCTTTGCTTGTAGCCCAAGTAAAGTTACCGGGTGTGTTTGAAATCTGACCGTTGGAACACGTGTCAGTTCCTTAGTGACCCAGGGTAATTTTGGACATATCAGGTCGGGTTGCCTTGTGGCTATAAATAGCCCACCCCCTACACCATAAATTGGTGGCTGCTCAGAGTTAGTATATGGCTTTTGTCGTTTTGAGAGCAACCCACCTCGAAGCCTTTGAGAGAGAAATCCTTGCGAGGACAAAGCCCAAACACCCAGAGCCAAAGAGTGTTAGGCATCACTGAAGTCTTTTTGTCTGTGTGACTTGAAGACTTATTACACTCGAGGACTATGTATCCTCCAGCCGGTTTGGCGTCGCGTTCTGAGCATCCAAGAGTCATTGTGGATTGCCGGTGAACGAAGTCTGTGAAGGTTCGGAAGTCTACCTTGAAGACTTACCAGAGTGATTGGGCGAGGACTGTGTGTCCTTAGCTCAAGGGGAATAAGGTGAAGACGCGGTCTTCTGAGTTGAATCTCAGCCTCCCTAACCAGACGTACAGTTGTCACAGCAACTGCAACTGGTCGAACAAATCCTGTGTCTTCAACAAGTGACTAGTTCTATCCCTTCCCTCCTTTACTTTGAGTTTGTCTTCGTGAAGTCATTATTATCTGTCTTATCTGTTTGACTTCATTGCTTGACTACTATTGTTGATTGGCTTCATACTATCTTCCATCCTGATCCTTACTACCTAGCTGCTATTAGTCTTTGTACGATCACATATTGCATACTTGACTATGGCTTGCTTGTTGTAGTTTATCTTCCGCTGCATATCAATTAGGTCATTTCTATTGTTTGTCTTCGAAACTTCCATGTTTTGAAGACTTTGATAAAAATCGCCTATTCACCCCCCTCTAGTCGATAACTAGCACTTTCAATTGGTATGAGAGCAAGGTACTCCCTTGTTCTGTGTGATTCGGTTTAACCACCTGGAGTTTAGCTATGTCGACTACAGGGATAATCAAAGTCTCCCCTGCTTGCCCCATGTTCGATGGAATTGAATATCCCTACTGGAAGAATAAGATGCGCATGCATCTTGAAGCCATTGATGTCGACCTCTGGTATGTCGTCAAGAACGGCACTCCAAAAAATGGTGAAGGTGTCACCCCTGCTAATGTCAAGAAGTTCATTCAACTGGACTCGACTTCAAAGAACATCATCTGT
Organism: Triticum aestivum; assembly: GCF_018294505.1. Lineage (NCBI taxonomy): Eukaryota > Viridiplantae > Streptophyta > Magnoliopsida > Poales > Poaceae > Triticum > Triticum aestivum. The sequence continues at coordinate 683,373,517 of NC_057813.1, read as the reverse complement.
GGTCATCTGACCAAAGGAAAGTATGGTCGTGTGAGTGCTCTGGAAACATCAAAGCTAGTCTGGGACTGGCTGTCCACGGTAAACGAAGGCGTCTCAACTCAGAGAGATCAAAGGATCAGTGTTCTTCGCAACCTCTTCAACTGCTTCAAGAGAAACGATAATGAAAATGTCCAGCTCACGTTTGATCACCTCACCGACATCACAAATGAGCTTCAAGCTCTCGGCGCCACTAAGATTACCAAGCATGAAATCGTCAAGACGCTGCTGAGATCTCTTGACAGCTCCTTTGACACCCTTGCCCTCATGATACAAGAACGTCCTGACTTCAAGACTCTCGATCCGTCTGACATACTTGAGAGGCTCAACACACATGAGTTCCAGCTTTCTGAGAAAAGAGATATCTATGGCCCCAACTATGGCCGAACTCGTGCTTTGAAGGCAAAATTTGTTTCCTCATCTGAAGAAGAAGAATCTGACTGCGGTTCTGATGATCCTGAAGACATTGGAAGGGAACTTGCTATGCTTGTGAAGAAGTTCCAGAAATTCACCAAGAAGAAGGGCTTCAGAAAGTCTTCATGATCCAATTCAAGAAGTGATGAAGCTTCCACTCAAGACAACAAGAAGAGAACATGTCACAAGTGTAATAAGCATGGGCACTACATCTCTGAGTTTCCTCAGTGGGACAACAAGAAGAAGAAGAAGAAGAAGAAGAGCAAGGAATATGACTCTGATGACAAGAAGAAGAAGAAATCTTCAAAGTCTTCTTCCAAGTCCTCATCAAGGTCTTCATATCATAAGAAGAGCTCATCTGGCAAGGCTCGTGCTTTTGTTGGCAAGTAAATGGATTCAAAGGAGGAGTCTGCTTCTGAGGAGGCGGAGGTGGAATCTGAAGTTGAGTCCGACTCTGGCGTTGCAAGTCTGGCTCTAGCCACAGCCTACGTTGCCAAGTCCATCTTCAACACTAAAGACAATGACTCCCACACCAACGCTGATGATGACAAGGACGATCTTGCTCCCACCTACTGCTTCATGGCACGCGGTGCCAAGGTAAAATCACGTGATGCTTACTTTCAAACATCAAGTGAAGATGACTCTGATTGTGAATCTAAACCCAGCTACAAAACACTTGCTAAAATTGCTACTGAACAAAAAAGGGCTATGGAACATACTCAAAAACTCCTAGACAAAAGCGATGACCTGTTGGACGCAGAAATGACACGTTCACAGTCCTTAGTTTAAGACATAAAAAATCTTCATGCTAAGTATCAAGAACTTGAAAGTCTTCATGAGACGCTCTCAACCACTTATGAAAAGCTCTCCTATGATTATCTTCAAAGGAAGCAAGAGCTTGAGAAATTGAAAGCGACTCATGAAGATCTATAAAAAGAGAATGAGTCATTTCACGCTCAACAGATCAGTTCCGCTCAGGATGAATTTGAACCACCATGTTTAAAATGCATTGAGCGTAATAATGCTACCTCTGTTGCTGAATGTTCCAATGCTGCTATTGTTGCTTTGTCTTCAACTACTGATGTGGTAACTAACCCCTCTGCTGAGGATACCACTACTATTGCTGATGAAAATGCTAGGTTGAAGACACTGCTTGAAACAGGGATGTATAAAAGTCTGAAAGGGCATCAGACACTTTGCGATGTCCTCAAAAAGCAGATTCTGAACGGAAGCCCTAGGAAAGAGGGTGTTGGGTTCGAGAGGAAAATGAATGTTGATGGCTCCTACTGGAAGCCTGAGCAGTATCCCAAAACCACATGGGTTGCTGCAAAGGAACCTTCAGTGGATCCATCCACCTTATCTGGCTTTACTTGTGCCAATCCTATTATCATTGATGAATCCTTTGATGCAAACTATAAAATGTTCAAAAACCAGAATGGTGAAGTGTTTGCCAGGTATATTGGTACTAACTGCAGGAATGGACCGCCAATGAAGAAGATCTGGGTTCCCAAAAGCTGTCTTGAGAATCTTCCTGTGAATGTTGTCATGACACCACTAGGGAAGAAGACAAACCCCAGACCAAAGGCGTCACATGGTCCAACGGCTTCATATGGAAACAGGACTCACCTGAGTCACCCTAACGCCAATGTTTTGCAGGGAAATCATACTCAAACTAATGACTATGGACGTGTGTCCTCAAACCGCCATGTTCATAGGACTAAGAACTTTTCTGCTTACTCATATGAGTATCATTCATCTCCTGCAAGGCTATTTGCTAGGGCTCCAAAGCCGAAATTCTCATATGCTGCACTTAGACTCATTGCTTCTAAGCCACCCCTAAAGATGTGGGTGGTGAAGAAGAACTAACTCTCTTTTGCAGAATATGGTCTCCAGCCAGCAATCAAAGGCATCCGATATTATTGCTGGGGACCTAAAACACTATAAGGGACGCATGATAAAATGACTTACTGTGTATTCCACATATAAATTGCTTACCTGTCGTACTGTGTGCTCTAACTTTCATCTAAGCTGTGATAATCCTAGTGTGCGTCAAATGCTTATGCTTCACAACATACCTTGTGAAGCCTATGCTCCTAACTGCACTGTAGGGCATGACACCTCGTGCTTCAGAATGGATTATGGACAGTGGATGCACTAATCATATGACTGGTGATCGAAGTCTTCTCATGGACTCAACCTTACGTCCATCCGACAAGAGTCAAATCACATTTGCTGACACTGGTAAAGGCAAGGTATTGGGTCAAGGCAGAGTTGCAATCTCAAAGGATCAACACATGGATAAAGTGATGCTTGTTGAATCCCTTGGATTCAACTTAATGTCTATCTCAATGCTTTGTGACTTAAACATGATTCTGATATTCGGAAAATATCGTTTCCTTGTACTAATGGAATCTGACAAATCTCTAGTCTTTGAAGGGTATAGGAAAGGTGATCTATACATGGTAGATTTCTCAGCAGGTCCATAGCTTGCCATATGTCTTCTTGCAAAAGCTTCAGAATGCTGGCTCTGGCATCGAAGGCTGGGGCATGCTGGCATGAGGAACTTACACACTCTCGTCAAGAAAAAGCATGTCATAGGCATCGAAGGTGTCAAGTTCAAGAAAGATCATTTGTGTGGTGCCTGCGAAGCTGGGAAGATGACTAGGGCGAAGCACCCCTCGAAGACAATCATGACGACATCTCATCCCTTCGAGCTGTTCCACATGGACTTATTTGGCCCTAATCACTACTCTACCCTGACAACAACAGCGTGTCTCTATGGCTTCGTCATTATTGATGAGTACTCAAGATATACATGGGTGCACATAATTCTCTACAAGACTGAAGTACAAGATGTCTTCAGACAATTCGCCAATCGAGCAATGAACAATTATGGCGTCAAGATCAAGCGTTTCAGAAGTGATAACGGCACTGAATTCAAAAACACCGGGCTTGATCTTTATCTGGATACAATGGGAATCACTCATGAATTCTCTGCCCCATACACACCTCAGCAAAATGGCATTGTAGAGCGCAAGAATAGAAGCCTCATTGAGATGGCTCGAACAATGCTCGACGAGTACAAGACACCAAGAAAGTTCTGGCCTGAAGCTATTGATACAGCATGTCACATCATCAACCGTGTTTACATCCACAAGCTTCTGGGCAAAACATCATATGAGCTCCTTACTGGCAAGAAGCCAAATGTCAGTTACTTCAGAGTTTTTGCTGCTAGGTGCTGGATCAAGAATCCCCATCACAAGTCAAAATTTGAACCCAAACTCACGAACGCTTCATGCTCGGTTATGGAAAGGATTCGCACTCTTACAGAGTCTTCAACCTCTTTCACTACAAAATCGTTGAAACTGTGGACGTTCGATTTGATGAAACCAATGGTTCACAACGAGAGCTCTTGCCAAGCACATTAGATGAAGCTCCTTCCAGCTAATCTATCAAACTGATGGGAACTGGTGAAATCATGCCCTCTGAAGCACAGCCTAAAGAGGAACTTATCATTTCTGCACCAAACCAACCTGAAGACAATGCTCAGACCGAAGACAATCCTCCCAATGATGACAATGATCAGCATGAGCAAGGTTTTCGTCCAGTTCATCCTTGTGTTGCAAATGAAGTACAAATTGAGAAGATAATTGATAGCATCAATGCACCTCGTCCACTTACTCGCTCAAGAGCAACACAGTTAGCAAATTTCTGTGGGCATTTTTCATTTGTATCAATATCTGAACCCAAGAAAGTTGCTGAAGCCTTTATGGAACCTGAATGGATTCAAGCCATGCAAGAAGAACTTCAACAGTTCAAGCTGAATAATGTTTGGGAACTTGTCAAGCGCCCTGACCCTCGCAAGTACAACATTATTGGCACTAAATGGATATATCGGAACAAGCAAGATGAGCATGGTCAAGTCATCAGAAACAAAGCACGTCTTATGGCTCAAGGATATACTCAAGTTGAAGGAATTGACTTCGATGAAACATCTGCTCCTGTAGCAAGGCTTGAAGCTATTCGCATACTGCTAGCCTATGCTAATCACCACAACATCTTGCTATATCAAATGGATGTGAAGAGTGCTTTCCTCAATGGCAAGATTGAAGAAGAAGTGTATGTTGATCAACCACCTGGCTTTGAAGATCCAAAACATCCTGATATGGTGTACAAACTAAACAAATCACTGTATGGCCTCAAACAAGCTCCTCACGCTTGGTATGATACAATCAAAGACTTCCTGAAGAGAAAAGGCTTCAAACCAGGATCCCTCGATCCCACACTCTTCACGAAGACATATGATGGTGAACTGTTTGTATGCCAAATATATGTGAATGACATAATCTTCGGCTGCACCAACTAGAAGTATAGTGATGAGTTTGGATACATGATGCAAGAGCTGAAGTTCTTCCTTGGTCTTCAAATTCGTCAGCAAAGAAATGGCATCTTTATATCTCAAGAAAAATATCTCAAAGACTGTCTGAAGAAGTTCGGCATGCAAGATTGCAAAGGTTACACAACGCCAATGCCAGCCAAACATCATCTTGGTCCCGACGACAATGGTAAAGAGTTTGATCAAAAGGTATACCGCTCCATGATTGGTTCTTTACTTTACCTATGTGCATCTAGGCCAGATATTATGCTTAGTGTTTGCATGTGTACTCGATTCCAAGCGGCACCAAAGGAATCGCATCACTTAGCTGTGAAGCAAATTCTTAGATATTTGGCTTACACCCCAACACTCGGATTATGGTATCCAAAGGTCTCAAAATTTTATCTGGTTGGATTCTCGGATGTTGATTATGCTGGTGACAAGGTGGATCGCAAGTCTACATCAGGAACATGTCACTTTCTGGGACGATCACTTGTCTGTTGGTCTTCAAAGAAGCAAAACTATGTATCACTCTCAACTGCTGAATCTGAATACATTGTTGCTGGATCTTGTTGTGTTCAGCTTCTGTGGATGAAGCAAACTCTCAAGGACTATGGCGTCAATCTGAGGCAAGTACCTCTCTTCTGCGACAACGAAAGCACCATCAAGATTGCCAACAATCCAGTTCAACACTTGAAGACAAAGCACATTGAAATTCGTCATCACTTTCTCAGAGATCATGTCATGAAGAAAGATATTGACATCATTCACGTCAACACTGAAGAGCAACTGGCAGATATCTTCACAAAGCCCCTGGATGAGAAAAGGTTTTGCAAGTTACGGTGTGAGCTAAATATCTTGGAATCCTCAAATGTCATGTGATCAAGCACACATCCTAACACTTATGGATGTTGATGACTTAGATGTACAACACACGATGTGAAGTATATCTTCAATCAATGAAGACTTACATTCTGAGTGTGAATACATTAACGTGGAATTTGATTTCGGAGCGCCACGATAATTGTGCGCCGTGTCTGGGTCTAATACTTCCTATACGGTGGGTAACGCCACCACCAAATTTCTTGGTTTGAAGTGTTTCAATCATGGCATTATTGTTGAATATCTTCGCATTTGATTTGACTTCAAAATCTCAACTAATCTTCATGATTTACTTCACTAGGTTGATTTGATTGCTTTCTCATATATAAATATACCAGTATTCTGTCCTCTACAGCATTCACTTATAGTTATGTCTTCATTATTGAATCTTTTGAACTAAGTGAATGTGATCGGACCCTAATCTCTCTATGCTTACTATCTCAAACTCTAACTGTCCAAATCATATGCATTCTATTGAAACTGTCGAATGTCTTCTCTGCATCCTTGTCAGTAGAAGACACAGAGACAAAGATCAAGTCCTTTTTAAATGATTCATATTTATTGTCGATATCCGGAGAAGCCGGAACAACCATCCGACAAACTTGGCGGGCGAGGGAACGTGGGACAACTCTGAGTATGTTGCATGCTTGCCACGTGTCCCACGGATGTGAACAGACAGGGGCTCCTGCGTAATTGCGCTATGCCGCACACCTACTTATAAATACGTGTCCCCTGCGGTCAAGAAAACCTTCTTCCACCTCTCCACCTCGTCGAAACCCTAGAGCCACCGCTAGCTCTCGATGACGCCGGCGACGAAGTGCTTAGCTGCCGCGACTTCTCCGACGCCATCCTCACGCCGGCCGCGGGCATCGTCCTCTCCGCCGCCGCCATAGGTGTCCTCTGTCGCCAAGTTAGGGCACGGTGGATTGAACTGCTCGGTCTCCTATTCATCCCATCTAGCAGTTCATCGTGTGGTAAATATAACTCTATTTTTACCAGCTTTTTGATCCTCAATGATTCATCCAATTTACCAAAATTCATTTCTGTCTATACAATCTTAGATCTATTCTGTTTGCATCTCATACTGCCTAGTATATTCACTTAAGCTTCATATCTAGTTAGATTCCTCACTTGTACTTATTCACGGATTCATACAAATCTGGAACCGACTCTCAACATATAAGTGAATGTCTTCGCAACATGAGGTCAATGTCTTCAAACTGATTTATCTTCAAAATCTTCTGAGAATGCATATGGCCTCTTCCCCTTCCCTCGCATCTCTAATGCTGTCACGGGTACATGTCCGTGGGAGAATCCCTAGGTTCTCATAGTCTGCATTCGTTTGCAGAATTCTTACAGCAACACATTAACTCTCCTGAAGCTAGTTCTTGTTTGACCAGCAAGCGAAAGACCTTGAAGCCTTTGAACATATTGAAGCCATTCAGTTTGAAGTTCATGGCTGCAGAGAAATCAGTAAGGAAGGGTGGCAGACAGCATCGAGGGGGAACATCAAAGGATCTGCCTGATGATCTTGCAGAACTTTACAAGACAGATCCTGAAGAGGATTATAATCAGCGCAAGACACGAATCCAATGGATTTGGCGCTATTGGGCTGAACAATGGTTCAAGTACAAGTTCGTGACCCAGGAGTACGCTGAGAAGAATGCTATCAAGAGTCCTTGGGGTGATATTCTCTATCGAGGCCTTCCCCCCAAGAACAAAGCTAAAGCCATTGCACAAGAATTCTATCCTTGTATGGTCCGTGGACCACAGCCTGAGAATGCCGATCCATCATCACTGCTCTGGTGTCGTGACGATAATCTCTTCAAGCGCAACTTCCAGTATGCAAAGGCATCGGCAAAGGAAAACAAGAAGTCATGGGGATTAGACTTCAATCCTGGTCCCTCTGCTCCCCATGATGATGGCACATGTGAAGCTGAAGAAAATGAAATCGGCCCCTTCTCAAACCTTGATGGCCTCATCTCATACATCTTGGTACAAGGTGCCAAAGTGGATCATTCTAATAATGATGCTGATTCTGATGAAGCCCCAGCTCCTCCTCCAAGGCCGCAAAAGCCAAAGAAAATTAAGGCTTCAACATCAGCTGCACTTCCAAAAGCTTCTCGTGTGAAGCCACTGGCCACTGCAACTCCTGAAGACAATGTGCAGTCTGAAGATCTTTCACACATCTCCAAGAAGACGGAGAAGAAACGGAAAATCATCAAGATTGTTGATCAGACTTTGACTCCTGCTGCCATTCTGCGTGAAGAGCACATTGATCTGTCCAGCGATGACGATCTTGCAGATGATGCTCTTGAGCAACTGATCAAGAGCAAGGGAGAAGCTGAGATCTTCAACAACTTGCCTCTCTTTGACGTGGCAATCATCCATAACTTCATTGATGAGTGGTTTGACACACCAAATCTCAGCTTTGATGACTTGCAACTTCCCATTGGCCTCAGCGTCGCCTTCAATGGCGCCATTGCTTCTGAGCTAGCTATTGCTCAGCGCATCGTCGAACTAAAGCACAAGATTGAATACGAAAAGGCTAAGTTAAAGAAGCATGTGGCCAACCTCAGCGTTCAAGATGTCAAAAACTTCAAGATCATGCTGCACGAGCTCAAAGAAGCCTTTCACAAGAAGCGTGAAGAAGCTCGTGGCTCCAGAGAGCGCATGAAGAGTCTGGCTGACAAGTGTGTGCTTGCCTACAATGAGGCTGAGAAGCGCAAGGCTCTTGGTCGTCCTGGCATCGACCCCAGGATGGCTGCAAAGAAGAAGAAGAAGAAATCGACTGTCTAACCTGCACCTTCAAGGCAAGATGAACCTCGCATTGTCTTCCCAAGCAGCATGACTGGCTCGAAGCCAAAAGTCACGTCAACCACTTCAGAACAGAAGAAGACAAGGGCTGCAGAGGCTGAAGCCAGAAAAAGGAAAACCTCAGAAGCCTCTGATGCTGCTCCCTCCAAGAAGAAGCGCAAGATCAAGAAGAATCGGGCTGCTCCCACAGAGCCCCTTGTTGTTGAACCCATCTCAGTGGTTCGTCCTGCATCTGCAACCCAAGAACTACGAATGAATGTTCATGAGCCTGCTTCCACAGAGGCTCCTGAAGCTGAAGAAATTCCAGCAGTTGATCCCATCACTGCTGAAGACTGATCTCCATGACAATGTTGAAGATGATGAAGTTCTTCCTCAAATTGATACAATGTGGTATCATCGCCTGTTCATACGAACAGCGAAATCATCAGCATTGGTCGTCCTCTGACGCCAATTGCTCAGGATGCTTCATGGGCTGATCGCCCGTAACAACAAGACTCCCCCAGTACTCCCCAACAACAACAAGTCACACCATCCATGCAAGTTGAAGAGGATGAGGACCTGCCCACTCCATCTCCAAAGGCGTCGCCTGTATTACAAAGGCTTCACAAAGGAACAAGGCCTCAAGTCCCTCTTCCGAGCATTCCAGAAGGAGAAGTGCACCATCAACCTGTTGCACGTCAAGTGTTTTCAGAAGCCACTCCAACTGTGAATGTCTCCGTGTCTGAAGCCCCAGCTGCTGAAGACAATCCGGCTGCATCAACTGATGATGAACATCAAGAAGAACGTGTCCCTACTCCCCCCATTCCTGAAGAAGCTGTTCATGAAGTGAACGTATCTGTGCCTGACCCTCCAGCTCATCAAGTGGAGATTGAAAACCTTGAGGCTGCCACCACCAACACCAATGAAGCCAATGACATAGTCATGGCTGAAGCTAATGTGGAGCCTGTCCCAAGCACCGTACCAGAAGTCAATGCTGAAAATGCTCCTGAAGCTTCTGTTGTGCAGCCCGAAGCCACTGTTGCTGCCACTGCTCCTGTTCCGCCACTAAGGCCCTATACAATTGAGCAAGCATACAACCATGGCGAGCTAATCACAGTAAGATGGCCTGTTCTGGTCCCTCCGCCTACTGTCTCTGGTCCTTAGTTTGACTATCACATTGAGCATAGGCCTCAGGTCCAGAAGCCAAAGCCAAGACTGTCAAGGTTTCCTGGTACTACCACATCTGTCGGGTCCTTCAATGCAAATGGCTTCAAAAGCCACAACACATTCTTTGACAGATCAAAGAACCCCTACACAAGGCCAAGAATATCATCAGATCGTTTCTGAAGTCATCAGCAACGAAGCTATTACTCCTGTGTTCTGTATGATCAAGGACGCATTTTCCCTCATATGTGCCTCGACACTGAAGCCATTGCTGGACTGCCATTCTTAGAAGAAGCACTTGACTGCTTTCGTGATGCTGGTCTGCTCAGCTTTGTGACAGACAAAGAACATTGGAATGAAGAACTTTTGCTTCAATTCTATGCTACCCTCCACATTCGCGGATATAACAGAGATATAAAGACATGGGTTCTCGAGTGGATGACAGGAAATGTTCATCATGAAGCCAAAGCTGTTGACATCATTGAGCTTACAGGCCTATCCACTCCCGGAGAGCTATATGAACCTGGTTGTCAAAACCACCGCAATGCACTGGAGAGCATCTTCCATAAACCAGAACCAAACATGAGCCAGATGTTGAGCATGATGAAGCCTTTGCCACATGATGCTGAATATCCAAAGGTGTTCTTTGTTGATGACCTTGAGTATCTGCCGCACACCATATATCACATCATACGGCGGACTCTGTGGCCGATCAAAGGACATTCATCAGCTGCAAAACTTGAAGGAGCCATGAAGACATTGGTCTTTTACATCCTCAATGGCATCAGCTTCAATGCACAAGATTTCTTCCTTCAGCAACTGGCTGCGTCTGGATCTGACTTGTTTGGCCTGAAGTTCTATGCTCCATGGGTCATGCGCCTCATCAAGCTACACTCTACTGTCAACTATCAACCCTCTGCTCGCAATCATGTGATCTTTTTACCAGAGGTTGATATGTCAGTTGAAGTCATATACCCTGAACCTGCCAAGAAGCCTCTTAGTCTTCAAAATGCTGAACACCAAAGCTTCACTCAGCCTATTGAAGGAGTCCAAGCAGTAACTCGTGTCTATCCAATGGATGGAAACACTCATCTACCTCATCGTGCGCCAACTGAAGCTACTGAGAGCACAATTGCTCAAAAGCCTCGGAAGCGCTCTCGGGTCCTAAATGACTGAGAACTTCTTGTGCCCCTGCATCAGAAACAAGATAAGCATCATTTTTGGCTCAAGCGTCAGATGCAAAGTCTCTTGGTGGATGTAAATCGCATTCGAAACCTTGCCACCAAGAATGCATTTGTCACTCATGAAACTTGTCGGCGATCATGGAAGAGTTTGACCCTTCTCAGTGCTGAAGCAGATCTTCAAGACGATGGCTTCACTGAGAGATTCAAGTTTGTCTCCACTCCTCCACGGAATGATGTCCTACGTCGAACTCCATCTCTTGAAGACTCTGACTATTCTTCCTCCGCGGCAACTGTAAATGCCAATGTGATCGATGATGAAGACGATGCAACTTCACCGCCCCCTACTTCTGCATGCATCGACACTGCACCAAGTTCGTCTGCACCGCCAAACAACAACGACAACCCTACTGCTTCACCTACTCCTCATGAGGACGAGTAGATACTCTATGTCTTCAAACCTTTTTGGTCATTACTAACAAAAGGGGGAGAAGCATATGAGTTGATAGTCTTAAAGCGGGTTCATAAGGGCGGTTGCTTTATATTTTTGCTTAGTGCTTACAACTCTTGCTTTTGATACACTTCGCTCTTTGAGTTGTAACACTTAAACTTGATGGTCGTCTGCCACTTATTTGCGTTTCCACGTGCGATGATAACTTCCGCATTTAGATCATTCTGCAGACGTCCATTTTTCATTATGCATGTCATTCTCTTAGTTATATCATTTCGTGCATGATGAATTATCTTCATAAGTTGAAGAGGATCTCCACAAGTACAACCTGCCATGTGCATTTGCATTCCAAAAGCAAATTATTTATATGCACATCTTCAGGGGGAGCCCTTGCCACTTATGAAGACAATACCCTATCCTTTACAACTTCACATACTTCTTTCCCGTTGGAAACTTCAACCAGTTTGTCATCAATCATCAAAAAGGGGGAGATTGTAAGTGCATCTAGTGCCACCCCTAGTTGGTTTTGGAGTATTGACGACAAAGTTGGTTGAGGGACTAATGCGTTTGGGAGAATTGCAGGATAACGCAGGTAGTGTCCCTCATTGATTCGGTTTACCTACCGGAGATGACCCCTAAAAATGTATGAAGACATTGAAGACAATGGTGGTGTGTGAAGATATTCACACTGAAGACTATGACATGAGAAGACATTGAGTGAAGACTATGGAGCGCGAAGACTAAGTTGTTTTGTTGTTTCCTTTTCTTCTTTGTTGAGCCATAGTAACCACCGTACTGTTAAGTGGGGTCCAAGTGAACAAAGTCAGAGTGATTGAAGTGATGCTCAACCCAAATCCTATGTCTTTGAGCGAAGACAATGAGAGCAAATCTTATCCAGTGTTGGATGAGTCAGCTTTGCTTGTAGAACAAGTAAAGTTGCCGTGTGTGTTTGAAATCTGATCGTTGGAACACGTGTCAGTTCCTTAGTGACCCAGGGTCATTTCGGACATATCAGGTCGGGTTGCCTTGTGGCTATAAATAGCCCACCCCCTACACCATAAATTGGTGGCTGCTCAGAGTTAGTTTCGGCTTTTGTCGTTTTGAGAGCAACCCACCTCGAAGCCTTTGAGAGAGAAATCCTTGCGAGGACAAAGCCCAAACACCCAGAGCATCACTGAAGTCTTTCTGTCTGTGTGACTTGAAGACTTATTACACTTGAGGACTGTGTATCCTCCAGCCGGTTAGGCGTCGCGTTCTGAGCATCCAAGAGTCATTGTGGATTGCCGGTGAACGAAGTCTGTGAAGGTTCGGAAGTCTACCTTGAAGACTAACCAGAGTGATTGGGCGAGGAATGTGTTTCCTTAGCTCAAGGGGAATAAGCTGAAGACGCAGTCTTCTGAGTTGAATCTCAGCCTCCCTAACAAGACATACAGTTGTCACAGCAACTGGAACTGGTCCAACAAATCTTGTGTCTTCAACAGTGACTGGTTCTATCCCTTCCCTCCTTTACTTTGAGTTTGTCTTCGTGAAGTCATTGCTTATCTGTCTTATCTGTTTGACTTCATTGCTTGACTACTATTGTTGATTGGCTTCATACTATCTTCCATCCTGATCCTTACTACCTAGGTGCTATTAGTCTTTGTATGATCACATTATTGCATACTTGACTATGGCTTGCTTGTTGTAGTTTATCTTCCGCTGCATATCAATTAGGTCATTTCTATTGTTTGTCTTCGAAACTTCCACGTTTTGAAGACTTTGATAAAAATCGCCTATTCACCCCCCTCTAGTCGATAACTAGCACTTTCAGCCCCAAAGTTCAACCCGTGGTCCTCCTGCCCGATATCTTTTGATCGAAGGGACCACCCCACTAGCATTCGTCACGGCGGATTCGCCGCATTGGTCGTAGACCCAATCATTGACGGATTTCACCTCACTAGAGTCCTCATGGACAGCGGCAGCAGCCCGAACCTGCTTTATCAGGATACAGTGCGAAAAATGGGTATAGATCCCTCAAGGATTAAACCCACAAAGACAACCTTTAAAGGTGTCATACCAGGTGTAGAAGCCAGCTATACAGGCTCGGTTACACTCGAAGTGGTCTTCGGATCCCCGGATAATTTCCGAAGCGAAGAGTTAATCTTCGACATAGTCCCATTCCGCAGTGGCTATCACGCCCTGCTCGGACGAACCGCATTTGCAAAATTCAATGCGGTGCCGCACTACGCATATCTCAAGCTCAAGATGTCAGGCCCTCGCGGAGTCATCACGGTAAATGGAAACACCGAACGCTCTCTCCAAACGGAGGAGCACACGGCGGCCCTAGCGGCGGAAGTATAGAGTAGCCTCTCAAGGCAATTCTCCAATCCGGGTGTTAAACGTCCGGACAATGTCAAGCGCGCCCGAACTAACCTGCAACAACACCGGCTGGCACGTTCCAAGAAAGCATAGCAGTGCGGCCCCAACCCCAGCCCTCGCCAGATGGCGATATTGGTACCACGCGTACATAATTACGCTTTGGAAATACCATGGGCATAAGGGGAGGGGCACAAGTACAACACGCCCAGAATGCGGCTCAACCGCACTAAGGGGCTCCCTATTCTGCCGTTTCTTTTTTTATTATTATATACTTTCAGGACCCAACTATTCGGAAGGCCTGTCCGGCAATACACTCGCTGAACACACGATGCAACAGCCAAGGAGAGAACAAGCACGTCAAAAATCCAGGTGGTCTCTATAACGAGCTAAATACCTGTTTTACTTAAAGTCCCGCAGCTTGCCCCTGGAGGGGGACATGTCAAATAATCCCATCTCTTGCTTATCGCACTATTTGTATCGTTCTGCTTTCATAGCAGCCCTTTTTTATAAAGCAATACATAGTTCTTATTGTATTCATCTATTTTTATACAAATATGTTCAGTCATGACATTATGCAACCGTACACTTTGGTATGGCCGATACACCAGGGGCTTAAGCACCCCATAAGATGGTGTGAGAAGACCGAACACTCTCATGAGTGCGGCACCCCGAACTTATAGCACTATATGCATCGGCTCCGAATCATGTCTTGGGTCAATAGTTGGGTTTGCCCGGCTCCCATGTTTTGGTACCTTACGTTCCGCAATGTTGGCTAAGGTAGCGCTGGGAGAACTACTGCGATTGTGCCCCAGTTGAGCTGGGTTCACACCTCAGTAGAGAAAGCTAAAATTGACTGTCATGATAGTGCGAGAGATCGGTCACTGTTCGCGAGGTTTTTCAAGTCCCTAAAGACTTATGCCGCTTAGAGCGAGGAGCCGGATTTATCTGGCCTAGGCGTGGATAGCGCCCCGAACTCGGTCTTCCGAATACTAGGGGCTTCGCTGAAATTTAAAATTATAGAATTCTATGGCTAAGTGAGAGTGATAAAGCATTATAAGTCCGATGGCCTTGTTCGTTGTGCTGACCGCCTCCCTAGATGGACCCAAGAATGGGAACAAGAGCGCTCAGGTGTATCCCGAACACCCCAGCACTCGTGGCATGGGGGTAGAAGCCGACGACTTGCATCTCTCAGATTTGATAAACGGCCGCACAGAAGGTAATATTTTAAATCAATAAGCGTTGCTTAGCGCATATGAACAAAGTTTTTAGCGTACAGGATAACAGATGCGAGTCTACTCAAAAATTACATCTTTGGAGCGTTCACCCGCTATAAGGCGGGCACCCTTCAGGACGCCCTTATAATACATCTCGGGCGTGCGATACTCCTTACCCAGCGGGAGCACGTCCGTCAAAAGCTTCTCAGCGTCCCCAACTTGCCCCAGTGCACTTTAGCACGGGCAAGGGCTCGACGGGCACCTTCAATACAGATGGAGCACTTGATGACCTCAATCCATGGACACGCGTCCACCAGCCGCCGCACCAGACCGAAGTAGCTCCCAGGCATGGCTTCTGTCGGCCACAACCGAACTATGAGGCCCTTCATGGCCTGTTCGGCCACCTTGTGGAGCTCGACCAGCTGCTTCAGCTGGTCGCTCAGGGGCACCGGATGTTCGGCCTCAGCATACTGAGACCAGAACACCTTTTCCGTCGAGCTCCCCTCCTCGGCTCGGTAGAATGCGGCAGCATCAAACACACTACGGGGCAGATCAGCGAACGCTCCTGGAGAGCTCTGGATTCGGGTAAGTAACAGATAATTCACTTTTATATGGTTGCTTTGCATAAAGAATGCCTTACCCGCCGCTATTTTCTTTATCGCCTCAATCTCCTGGAGGGCCTTCTGGGCTTCGGCCTTAGCGGTTTTGGCACTCTCAAGAGCCAAGGCGAGCTCGGACTCTCGAGTCTTCGAGTCACGCTACAAACTCTCGTGTTTCTTCACGAGAGCCTGGAGCTCTTCCCGCACCTCCGCCACCCACGCCTCCTGCTTCTCTCGCTCGGTGCGCTCCAACGCCGCATTGTTTTCGGCCTTGGACACCGCTTCCTTCAGGGTCGCCACCTCGGTCGTGGCCCCTGCAACATTTACGTTGGTCCTGTCATTATTTGCAACCAGGTATTTCTATATACATTTACATACGGTATTACATACTCTCCTTGTCCTCGAGCTGCTTCTTGGCACGGCCGAGCTCATTCTCGGACCGCTCGAGACTCTCCTTCAATGCATTGACCTCCGCAGTCAGTGCGGCAGAGGTCAGCAGTGCAGCCTGCATTTCCATATTGACATATTTATGTTAGTCTCCTGCGTATATCTTTTTAGATCCTCAGCTCGGCTTTTCTTTACGAACGCCAAACTGAGCATCAGTGGCTATTGTCTATTCAGTAACATTTTTATATGTTTTGAATACATACCTCAAAGCCCGTTAACACGCTTGTACAGGCTTCTGTCAGCCCGCTCTTGCCGGACTGAACCTTCTGAATCACCGCACTCATAACAGTGCGGTGCTCCTCGTCGATGGAGGCGCCGTTAAGCACCTCCAGCAAATTTTCCGGCGCCTCCGGTTGGACGGAGGTCGCCGGCGTTGTAGGCTTGCCCTTCTTACTAAGGCGCTGCCTACCGGTTTCTGGAACCGTTGATGGTTCCGGAGCAGTCTCCGGCCCAGGGCCGGACTCAGATCCCTCTGGGGCTTTATCCCCTTTGGGCCTGGAGTCCGGGAGGTCGCCTTGCGGCGCCTCCAGGACCACCTCCTCCTGGTTTAGTCCCTTTTGGGAAACCACCTCGGCGTCGTCCGTAGGGAGAGGGGAGGAGGCCATCGGGAGTGAAACACTATTCACGTCTGACGAATCCAGGGAGCCGCTCGTCGAATCGCCGAGCTGAGCCTTGGGCGGACTGCATGATTGAATTCGGCGTCAGAAGGTACCATACAATACAGGAACGCCACAAGTTATTCTGGTATCCGGACACTTACGATTTTGCCAGGGGCTTGACCCTGGATGGCCACTCCTCCCCGCCGTCTTCGGCATCGGACGCTTAGTCCGGCAGAAGGGTCCTCCCCTTCTTGGACCCTCCGGCCTCCCCCGTTGGGGTGGCCTTCCTTTTCTTTCCTCCCCTCGCTGGAGGGGGAGAGGCTTCTTCTTCCTCCTCCTCCTCGTCTTCAGAGGCGGAGGGTGCTTCGGGGTTGTCGGGTGATGAAGCCGACACCACCAGGCGCCGGGAACTCTTTCGAGTCCCCGTGGCCTTCTTCTTGGCCTTCTTCTCTGGCACCACGTGAGGTGCCGGAACCAGCAGCTTCATTAAGCGAGCGTCCGCTGGGTCTTCGGGCAAAGGAGCCGGACAGTTGATCTGTCCGGCCTTCTTCTGCCAGTCTTGTTAATGGCATAAGGGTTTAGATCCCGCATAGAATCAAATCTATGGAAAACAAATACCCCGTAATGGGAAAATTAAGCTCACCGCGTTGGCTTGGCACTTGGTGCAGAATCCGCGATCCTCGGTGACGGGAGGGGAGACCCCGGAGCTCTTGAATAGCACCTTCCAGGCATCCTTGTGCTTTGTGTCAAAGAGCCGGGACAGAGTTTGGTGCTGGGCCGGGTCGAACTCCCACAAGTTGAAAGGCCATTGACACGGGAGAATCCGGCGGAAGAGCATGACCTGGACTACGGTGACAAGTTTGACCTTCCTACCGATCAGGTCTTTGATGCAGGTTTGAAGTCCGGTCACTTCCGCCAAATTACCCCACGACAGGCCCGTCTCTTTCGAAGATGTGAGCCGTGTGGGGATGCCAGATCGGAATTCGGGGGCCGCTGCCCATTCAGGGTCACGCAGCTCGGTGATATAGAAGCACCCCGATTGCCACCCTTTGATGGTCTCTACGAAGGCGCCCTCGAGCCATGTAACGTTGGCTATCTTTCCCACCATGGTGCCTCCGCACTCCGCTTGGCGGCCGCCCACGACCTTCGGCTTGACACCGAAGATCTTCAGCCATAGGCTAAAGTGAGGCTGGATGCGGAGGAAGGCCTCGCACACGATGATGAATGCCGAGATGTTTAGGATGAAGTTCGGGGCCAGATCGTGGAAATCCAGGCCGTAGTAGAACATGAGCCCCCGAACAAACGGGTGGAGAGGAAAGCCCAGTCCGCTGAGGAAATGGGGGAGAAATACAACCCTCCCATGGGGCCTAGGGGTGGGGATGAGTTGCCCCTCATCTGGAAGCCAGTGCGCGATGTTGTCAGATAAGTAGCCGGCCTTCCTCAACTTTTTGATTTGTCCCTCCGTGACGGAGGAGGCCATCCATCTACCTCCCGCTCCGGACATGATTGGAGAAGGTCGAGGTGGGAAGTGCGGACTTGGGCGCTGGAGCTCGAGTGCGCAGGGATGGATAAGCAAAGGAGGAAGAAGGCGTAAATGGAAAGGGTAGATCCTTATCCCCTTATATGGGAGGCCAAAACTACCAGCCCCCACCAGCCTAATAAAAACCGCTTATCTCCCAAGCGCCGCGGTTAATGGCGCGGTTGGGTTACCCACGCCCGTATTGATGAGAATCCCGGAATAAGGGGACACGATCTCTGCTTTGACAAGACGTGCCAAGGAAACCGCCTCGCTAAACGCGCTGAGGTGGAACAGTAAAATGATTCGAATAAAGGCTTGGCCATGGCGTGATGTCACGCTGCGGAATACGTCAGCAGATTAGATTTGTGCATGTATTATTCTCTCTACGGTGGTATGTGGAACTTATTTTGCAGAGCCGGACACTATCCTTGTGTTCAACATCTTCTATGAAGTATTCGGAGGAGGAACCCGCCTTGCAATGCCGAAGACAATTTACGCGCCGGACTCGTCGTCATTGAAGCCTAGTTCAGGGGCTACTCAGTGAGTCCTGGATTAGGGGGTGTCCGGATGGCCGGACTATGACCTTTGGCCGGACTCCTGGACTATGAAGATACAAGATTGAAGACTTCGTCCCATGTCCGGATAGGACTTTCCTTGGCGTGGAAGGCAAGCTTGGCGATATGATATGAAGATCTCCTCCCATTGTAACCGACTCTGTGTAACCCTAGCCCTCTTCGGTGTCTATATAAACCGGAGAGTTTTAGTCTGTAGGACGAACAACAATCATACCATAGGCTAGCTTCTAGGGTTTAGCCTCTCTGATCTCGTGGTAGATCAACTCTTGTACTACCCATATCATCAATATTAATCAAGCAGGAGTAGGGTTTTACCTCCATCGAGAGGGCCTGAACCTGGGTAAAAACATCGTGTCCCTTGTCTCCTGTTACCATCCGCCTAGACGCACAGTTCGGGCCCCCCTACCCAAGATCCGCCGGTTTTGACACCGACAGGAGGCACTGATGAAATTTATGCGTCGGATCCGGAGAAAAGCATATGGGAAAACGAACCCAATCTACACATACTCGGACTGTCCGTGGATAGCGTTGGACAATTCGAAAGAATCAAGGTTATAAATATGCAAATGCATGCATATTTATAACTATGACGCTTTCGAACAGGAGACACATATTGGTTACGCATACTGATGATTCAAGACACATATATAGCTAGCTATCAAATTTCATCGGTACGAACACCGGAACAGAGCAAATAATTAGTGGGGGAGGAGGACATGTCATTTGTGCTCACCCACGAACGAAGGGGCAGAGCTCGTCAAACGCACGGTGAGGTCGTCGAACACCAAACCTCGCAGCGATGAAACAACTACACATTTAAATCTACCCGATCAACACAATTATATATGATGTTTTTCATAACAAAATCGAAAAATATATGACCTAACTAATAATTCACAAATATATGACCCCGTCGGCCTCTGGAAGGCCAAAGAACACCTTTTTGGGAGGTGTCGGGGGTCGGGGTGCGTGTCGGTGTCGGGGTGCCATGTCGGGGTCGGGGTGCTGTTTCGGGGTCGGGTGGTCGGGTGTCGGGGTGTCTGGGTGTCGTGTCGGGGTCGGGGTGTGGTGCCGGGGTCAGGGTGTCGGGGTCAGGGGGGCGGGGTGTCGGGGTCGGGGTGTCGGGGTCAGGGGGTCAGGAGGTCGGGGTGTCGTGTCGGGGTAAGGGGGTCGGGGAGTTTCCTTCTATCCTTCTTCTTCTTTCTTTCTCTTCTTCTTCTTCTTTCCTTTCTTCTTCTTCTTCTTTCATCTTTTTGTACTTTTTTACTTCTTTTCATTTGTTCTTTTCTTCTTCTTCTACTTCTTCTACTTCTTTTCTTCTTCTTCTTTTTTCATCTTTTTTCTACTTCTTTTGTTTTCTTCCTTTCTTCTTCTTCTACTTCTTTTCTTCTTTTTCTTTTTTCATCTTTTTTCTACTTCTTTTCTTTTCTTCTTGTTCTACTTCTTCTACTACTTCTACTTATTCTACTTCTTCTAATTCTTTTCTAACTCTAACTCTAACACAATATAGCACTAACAATTAAACAGCAAAAAATATGAAAAAACAGAAAAAAGTAGTCCCTCACCGGAGCAATGGGACGGTCGGCGGGGGCGGTGGCGGGGGGGAGCACCGGGTGGCGGGGGCCGCATCGGGCGGCGGGTGGCAAGGCGACGGGGCGTCGATGGGTGGGGTGGGGGCAGAGGGGTGGTGGGGCGACGGGGCAAGCGGGGGCGGCGCCGAGCGGCGGGTGTCGGAGGGGTGGTCGGGCGTCGGGCCAAGCGGGTGCGGGGGCGGGGGCCGCGCCGGGCGACAGGGGTGGGATGTTAAGTTTTTTCTAAACGAGCGGGGGGGTGGGGGCCACTTCTCTCTTTGCCGTCAGTTGTTGGACGGCAAAGAGCTGGCCGATGACAAAGAGCTTCTTTGTCGTCCGCCGATTCTTTGCCGTCTGCTTTTGGTAGCTGATGGCAAAGAGCTTCTTTGTCGTCCGGTAGTGGACGGCAAAGAGCAGGCAGATGGCAAAGTAGCTGATTCCACTAGTGTTGGATGGACAGTTTCGCAAAGCTGCTTCATATTCCACCAATGATGACTCTGCTACTCATGATACTGCCGCTAATGCATCCAAGCAAAGTCCTTAGGCAACAACTCCAAGGGTGATGACTGATCGTGAGCTTCTCCTCAGTATTCATCAAAAGGTGGATCGCAATCACAAATGGGTCAAACGTCAGTTTGGTTCAATTCTTCACAACATGACTGCCGCTTATAATTCAATGAAGAAGAACCATTACTACCTTAATGAAGTATTTGATCAGACCTGGGATATATTGTCTCACCTCTACAGTGATGAGGATCTCAAGCAGATCGGCTTCAAGCTGGATCTTGATGATCCTGACATCGAGGTAGACAATTTGGACATTTGGGTCCTTGTTGATACGCTTCCAATTCTACAGCTATGTGAGTTTCTCAAACATAGTTATTAAGTAATTTATATTGTTTATTTCAAAATAGTTAACAGCTTATTTCCATTGATAGCTTATTTTTGTTGTTCAAAGAATGTGCAGAAGATGGTAGAGAGAACCTACTGCACCGATGGCTCTAAGTTAACTTATCAGGAGAAAAATCATCTGGTCGCATTTTGTACTGATCTTGAGAATTGCAATGTCTATTATCAAACTCCTCCACATTATGGTCAATATGTGCCACTAGTTCACGTGTTGAACTATGCTAACATCCATGGAGATCTCATGCTAAGATTTTTTTAGTATTATGACATATGTGCCTCTTTTGCATAAATTCTTCTAAAATTGAACTACATTGCTAACAACGAAGTTATTACTATGTTTTTCAACAGATAATCCCACAGGAGTGTGTGCCTCATCTGATGTTTCCAAAAGGTCGCCTTGGTTTTTTGAATATACAGCCAGGTCATCCTACGAATCATTTGTTCATATCGGATTTCTAAAAGCAATGAAGACATGACAATGAAAGATTGCAAAAATGTATGGCCACTTGTAAGGATGTATTTGGAAGCAACATTAGGCGAACTGCAAGAATTGGAGACATGATAATCTCCATTCTCCATAATGGAGAGTGAGGGCCTATCTTGTTTTATGCTATTTTACATAAGAGAAGGTAGTATAGGATCTAGCTAATACTCATGATAATGTGCGATCATGTGCTAAGAACAGCCAAGTAGGATTGGTTAGATGACTATGATGATGATGTGGTATCGCGTAGAAGTTGTATGATCTATGATGATGAGTAGGACTTGTTATTATGATACCAATGATGAGTTATTTATTATTATGATCGATGATGCATGATGCTAAGTTGTTATATGAGCATGATGAGTTATTATATATATCAATAGGTGAAATGAACATGGAATAGATTCAAGTGGAGGCAGCATGTGGTGCACATCGAAAGTACTACTAATCCAAACTATATCAAGTTTGCATTAGTAGTACTTTCGACATGCACCACATGTTGCCTCCACTTGAATCTACTTACCGAAAAAGGCTTTCACCCCGCTTTATATATAAAGCACCAACCACCAACAAACGGATCCGATACAAACCAGAACACACAACACGAGAACCACACTCTGCCAGGGCCAGATACATAGGTGCCAAAGGGCTACAACAACACCACACCGACAGACT